>NC_088225.1:17439607-17749607 GCF_036934945.1 Oncorhynchus masou masou | reverse complement strand
CGTCTGTCAGGGACACGTCATTTACATTTCCTTCCATTTAACACCTTCATTTGAAAATGTACATCTATATTTGTAATGTGACTTTAATGATGACACATGGCTTCTAATGACATGAAGGAATGAGAAAGTAAAGACCAGGGACAGAGATGGATAGAATGTAAGGATGAAGGAAGAAAGAGGCAGAGTAAGAAGATAAACAGGGAGAGAGAGAGTAAAGGGGGTTGACGACTAAAGAGAGAGAACAGAATAGAGGGAAAGGGAGTAGGAGGCAGAGGGGGGAGTCACATCAAGGAAATGAAAAGCAAGGGAAGGAGAACGAGAGGTGTGGGCGACTCGCCCTGAGAGACGGTAGTCATGGTAACATATGAAAATGAAGGGATGAAAGATGAATAGAGACTTTTGGTAAGAGAGGGCAAATACATAAAAACAAGCTGCTAATTAAATGTCACACTAAAAGTAAATGCAGAGCAGTTACTACACGAACACAGACTCAAAGGATGGTGAGGACTCTCTCCTATCTCCCTCTCTCCTATCTCCCTCTCTCCTATCTCCCTCTCTCCTATCTCTTTATATGGTGGCATGTCTGACCTGTAGTCAGCTGGGGTCACACAGCATCTAGGGTCAAGGGGACAGGGTCAGGGATCAACATGACAGATCCCTCCCACATCTTGAATATGTCAATAAACAGATCTTGAGACAGGGAATTAACAGGATAGATCCTTAAAGATGAGTGTGTATGTGTGGGTGTGAGATCAATAAGGCCAGTATTTCATGGTAAGTGTGTGTTTGTGTGCATGTGCTCTTAAAGGGGAAGATAAGTGTCATGTCAGTGCTTGTTCTAAAAGCGACACAGTCTCAATTTGGACAGTGGTTGCTGCTGTAGGCCATGCTTTTAGTTTCTCTCTTCTCAATCCCATTTGCCTCTCTTCTACTCTACTTGTCCTCTTTCTATCTCACTTTTATATCCACTCTGTCTGTTTCTGAGTTGTCCTTTCACATTCTGTCTCTCTCCTCCCTCTCTCGCACTGTATCATCCCTGTCCTCTTTCATCCTCTCTCAGCCTCTCTCTCGCTCTGTGCTCTGCAGTGACAGTTAACAGAGGCAGCTGTTTACCGTCATTTATACATCAGTCATCCCTCGCTCTGGGGGTTCTCCACTCGGGCACTCTCTCTCTCCGTCCACCATCACCCTCTTTTCCTCTCTGTGATCAGATGATCAGGAGGGAAGTTATGATGACTTATTATGACTGTCTGGGACCAGATGATCAGGAGGGAAGTAATGATGACTTATTATGACTGTCTGGGATCAGATGATCAGGAGAGAAGTAATTATGACTTATTATGACTGTCTGGGATCAGATGATCAGGAGAGAAGTAATTATGACTTATTATGACTGTCTGGGATCAGATGATCAGGAGAGAAGTAATTATGACTTATTATGACTGTCTGGGATCAGATGATCAGGAGGGAAGTAATTATGACTTATTATGACTGTCTGGGACCAGATGATCAGGAGGGAAGTAATTATGACTTATTATGACTGTCTGGATCAGATGATCAGGAGAGAAGTAATTATGACTTATTATGACGGTCTGTGATCAGATGATCAGGAGAGAAGTAATTATGACTTATTATGACGGTCTGTGATCAGATGATCAGGAGAGAAGTAATTATGACTTATTATGACGGTCTGTGATCAGATGATCCGGAGAGAAGTAATTATGACTTATTATGACTGTCTGGGATCAGATGATCAGGAGAGAAGTAATTATGAGAGTCAGATGGGAAGTAATTATGACTTATTATGACTGTCTGGGATGACGGTCTGTGATCAGATGATCAGGAGAGAAGTAATTATGACTTATTATGACGGTCTGTGATCAGATGATCCGGAGAGAAGTAATTATGACTTATTATGACTGTCTGGGATCAGATGATCAGGAGAGAAGAAATTATGACTTATTATAATGGTCTGTGATCACTTGGAAGTATTAATTACACACATATAATTATGGTAGAAATGTGAGAATTGCCCTGTTAATACTAGACTATTTACTGTACATAACATAGGATATCAGTATGGCCAGTAAGACGCTATTACTCAGCTATTTTCAGCTATAGTGATCAAAGAGGTTATCATTATCAGTGGTAGTCTAGCCAAAGTCTCTTGTCCCAAAAACAACCATTCTCATTGAGGTGTATCTACATAAAGTCATACAGCATCATATCTCATGTCAGCCCCAGAAGTTGGCATAAAATCCCTATTTGGACTGTGGGCTGGGCCATCCTAGAGGAAAGCAGACCTTATATAGCTTGGCCTACACTATATTTCAACTACCTGTATAAATGATGTGTAGATACATTTATTTGAGACTGCAGGCATTGCCATCTAGGCAGCTTCTACGGCCTAGTCCAGCCAAAGGACAAGGCAGTTGTAATTTTCTACAGTAAACACATTTGCAACTGTAAATGAAATCAAGAGGAAAGGGTAATCATAAATACAATGCAGCCAACAATTAACACGGTAGGTAGTAACCCCATAATAAGCCTACCATGAATAACTTGCAGATGAGAGAGATGACTTGACTTACTACAGAACTTGAAATGGCCGGTGGCCTACGTAATGAGGCGTAGTCACTCACAGCCTCAAATGATGCGATGTCCAAACTCATTCTAGTAAAATCTCATGGGCTGCCCACGGGTTGACAAAGATTAGCAACGCCACATATAGGCTGCAATGGAATGCTTCCCATCACAGTTGCCAACATTGCTACAGTTTTCAATTATTTTGGTGTTGGTGTTGTGTCACGTCGTTATATACGCCTACAGTACACACACGAAGGGAAATTATATTATCACGAAACCATGATTTGATCCTAACGAGGTGCTGCGCGCTATCACTCGTCCGGACACCATGGCACATACGCCGTGTCCCTTTGGCGGTGGGCCGAGCCACAGTGGTCTGTCCCCATCGCACCACGCGTCTCCTCGCCTCCAGCAACACCCCCTCTCCTCCTCACACACTGCCTCTACAGTCCCCTCCCATCCCCGGGCTCTGCTCGGCTCTCTCTCCCCTCTCTACCACACATATACATCAGTATGTCTTTAGCACGGGTAGCGCTATACAGTCAGCGAGCGGAGAAGCCCGTTTAGTATTCCGAGCACAGGGGAAGAGAGGGAGGGAGGGAGGGAGGGGAGAGTGAAATACAAAGAAAAAACGAGCGTGAGAAGACAGAAAACACATTCCAAGACAAGAAAATAGGAAAGGATGAGAGGGGAGCGGAGAGATACCATATTGTTCATTTCTCCCTCTCAGTCTACCCTTCCGCCTTTTTCTTCCATCCCAGGTAAAGTATTTGAGCCCATTTTCCTGTCTTGGGGTAGAGGGCGGAATGTTGATTTTTAACGCGTCGCATCTGAAAAATAGGCTAGTGTTTGGATGAAAAGGGCAGGTAGGAGAAAGAACAGTCTCGGATACAACATAGAGGTATGATGATATTTCATTGTTGTCATTTTAATACACGCCTATGTGTCGTTATATAGGTTCGGCTACTCACCATAATATCCTGTGTGATCTTGTGTCACCGTAAGTGTTATAGTATATCCATACTGTAGCTATGTGCCACCTAACTGACTGTATGTCCGTCCGGTTCAAATATACATGTTATGCATATTTTGTGCAAGTGATGTGCGAATGTAATCTATTCTAATTTAATGTATAGCCCATTGGTTCGAGCGTTATGGCATGCTTATAGTAGCCTATGTAGCCCACCCTGTAGGTTATCTGTCGCGCAAGTGTGCAGTGTGCATAGCATGTATGTGGGTTTATATGTCTGTCGGGATGTAAGCAATTTCTCTCAGATAAATCCAACTTTTGAATACATGTATAGGTGTATAGGGCGAAACACACACGCAAGCACGCACGCACAGACACACACACACACACACACACACACACACACACACACACACACACACACACACACACACACACACACACACACACACACACACACACACACACACACACACACACACACACACACACACACACACACACACACACACATCATGAATAAGACAGGGGAAACATGTAGGAGCTGAAAGGAGTGTTATTCCCCTCCACCCACACCCCCTTCACCCCATCCCACCCCTCTCTCCTCTCCCCTCTCCCCTCTCCCCCCATCAAAGGCACAGTGGCTCTGGCTTTATGAGATAGACTTCCATAATTATGCAAATATGAATACGCTCATATGTAACCAAAGTCACAAGGATAGTCTAGATGGCTCACTGACTTTGACGTAAATGTAAGTGAAGTATGAAGCGAGGGCTATCCACGTGCACTGTGTGGGTGGTGAGAATGTTGCCATCTTAGTATTGGACCAGTGAGCTGCTCTGCATATATGGATGTGCAGCTTCTTCCACCGGCTCTAGTCTGCACAGGAAGAGAGCGGAACCAGTATCCCAGGGTTCCTCACTGGCCTCTTGCTCAGCTTGGTGCTCGCGCTGTGTTTCCTGTGTGACGATATAGATAATTTAGACACTCGCGGGAGCAGGCCTGGAGCAGCAGAGAGCCCTGCATGCAGCACAGCAGAATTCAGTGTGTGTGTGTGTGTGTGTGTGTGTGTTTTTGTGTGATGATGTATGGACATAAACAGAATATTGAAACCTCCAACGTCGGATAGTTGTACTAAAAGCTTGCCTATGGGCTGTTACAGGCCAGCCTGGAGTAACCTAAAGGCTGAGTCGCAGGCAGCAAAGCTATTACCTTTCATGTCAATAGACATTAATACAAGGTCTTCAATCTTGGCCTTGTATTTCTAGTGCCATCTCACAGCCAAATACAGGAGGCAGTCCTCTTTTGTAGCGGTAAAGGTTTTTGGTAGTATCTATTTACCCTAGTGCATCAGTATGACACAGTTGGATGAGCAGAGAGCACAGATGATATTGACCCAGACAGACATGACGCTGTGATGCACTGGCCTCGATAGGTAGGAAGTGATGCAAAGGTCCATGCCAGTGCTAGTGAGAAAAGGTCATGACCTCCGTGTGAGTCACGGAGGGCCTTGCATCCAGTGACTTCATGTCTTAAAAATGAGTCTTGAGGTCGGAAGTGATAGTGCGCTTATAACACAAGTCCATGGAATACAGAAGAACAGACAGCACAGAAATGAGGAGAGGATGGTAGAGTAGAGGAGGGGATGGTAGAGTAGAGGAGAGGATGGTAGAGTAGAGGAGAGGATGGTAGAGAAGAGGATAGTAGAGTAGAGGAGAGGATGGTAGAGTAGAGGAGAGGATGGTAGAGAAGAGGATGGTAGAGTAGAGGAGAGGATGGTAGAGGAGGGGATGGTAGAGGAGAGTAGAGTAGAGTAGTGGATGATAGAGTAGAGGGGAGGATGGTAGAGTAGAGTAGAGGAGAGGATGGTAGAGGAGAGGATGGTAGAGTAGAGTAGAGGATGGTAGAGTGGAGTAGAGGATGGTAGAGTAGAGTAGAGGATGGTAGAGTAGAGTAGAGGATGATAGAGTAGAGTAGAGGATGGTAGAGTAGAGTAAAGGATGGTAGAGTACAGTATGGTAGAGTAGAGTAGAGGATGGTAGAGTAGAGGAAAAGATAGTGGAGTAGATGAGAGGATGGTAGAGTAGAGGCGAAGATGGTAGAGTAGAGGAGAGGATGGTAGATTAGAGGAGAGGATGGTAGAGTAGAGGATGGTAGAGTAGAGGAGAGGATGGTAGAGGAGAGGATGGTAGAGTAGAGGATGGTAGAGTAGAGGAGAGGATGGTAGAGGAGAGTAGAGGATGGTAGAGTAGAGAAGAAGATGGTAGAGTAGAGGCGAAGATGGTAGAGTAGAGGAGAGGATGGTAGATTAGAGGAGAGGATGGTAGAGTAGAGGAGAAGATGGTAAAGTACAGTAGAGGATGGTAGAGTAGAGGAGATGATGGTAGAGTGGAGGAGAGGATGGTAGAGGAGAGGATGGTAGAGGAGAGGAGAGGATGATAGAGTAGAGGAGAGGATGGTAGAGTAGAGGAGAGGAGAGGATGGTAGAGTAGAGGAGATAATGGTAGAGTAGAGGAGAGGATGGTAGAGGAGAGGAGAGGATGGTAGAGTAGAGGAAAGGATGGTAGAGTAGAGGAGAGGATGGTAGAGTAGAAGAGAAGATGGTAGAGTAGAGGAGAGGATGGTAGAGTAGAGTAAAGGATGGTAGAGTAGAGGTGAATATGGTAGAGTAGAGGAGAGGATGGTAGATTAGAGGAGAGGATGGTAGAGTAGAGGAGAAGATGGTAGAGTAGAGTAGAGGATGGTAGAGTAGAGGAGATGATGGTAGAGTAGAGGAGAGGATGGTAGAGGAGAGGATGGTAGAGTAGAGGAGAGGATGGTAGAGTAGAGGAGAGGATGGTAGAGTAGAGGAGAGAATGGTAGAGTAGAGGAGAGGATGGTAGAGGAGAGGAAAGGATGGTAGAGTAGATGAGAGGATGGTAGAGTAGATGAGAGGATGGTAGAGTAGAAGAGAAGATGGTAGAGTAGAGGAGAGGATGGTAGAGTAGAGGAGAGGATGGTAGAGTAGAAGAGAAGATGGTAGCGTAGAGGAGAGGATGGTAGAGTAGAAGAGAAGATGGTAGAGTAGAGGAGAGGATGGTAGAGTAGAGTAAAGGATGGTAGAGTAGAGGAGAAGATGGTAGAGTAGAGGAGAAGATGGTAGAGTAGAGTAAAGGATGGTAGATTAGAGGAGAGGATGGTAGAGTAGAGGAGAAGATGGTAGAGTAGATGAGAGAATGGTAGAGTAGAAGAGATGATGGTAGAGTAGAGGAGAAGATGGTAGAGTATAGGATGGTAGAGTAGAGGAGAAGATGGTAGAGTAGAGGAGAAGATGGTAGAGTAGAGGAGAAGATGGTAGAGTAGAGTAAAGGATGGTAGATTAGAGGAGAGGATGGTAGAGTAGAGGAGAAGATGGTAGAGTAGATGAGAGAATGGTAGAGTAGAGGAGAAGATGGTAGAGTAGAGGAGAAGATGGTAGAGTATAGGATGGTAGAGTAGAGGAGAAGATGGTAGAGTAGAGGAGAAGATGGTAGAGTAGAGGATGGTAGAGTAGAGGAGAGGATGGTAGAGTGGAGGAGAAGATGGTAGAGTAGAGGAGAAGATGGTAGAGTAGAGGAGAAGATGGTAGAGTAGATGAGAGGATGGTAGAGTAGAGGAGATGATGGTAGAGTAGAGGAGATGATGGTAGAGTAGAGGAGAAGATGGTAGAGTATCGGATGGTAGAGTAGAGGAGAAGATGGTAGAGAAGAGGATGGTAGAGTAGAGGAGAGGATGGTAGAGAAGAGGATGGTAGAGTAGAGGAGAGGATGGTAGAGGAGGGGATGGTAGAGGAGAGTAGAGTAGAGTAGTGGATGGTAGAGTAGAGGGGAGGATGGTAGAGGAGAGGATGGTAGAGGAGAGGATGGTAGAGTAGAGTAGAGTAGAGGATGGAAGAGTAGAGTAGAGGATGGTAGAGTAGAGTAGAGGATGATAGAGTAGAGTAGAGGATGGTAGAGTAGAGTAGAGGATGGTAGAGTACAGTATGGTAGAGTAGAGTAGAGGATGGTAGAGTAGAGGAGAGGATGGTAGAGTAGAGTAGAGGATGGTAGAGTGGATGAGAGGATGGTAGAGGAGAGGATGGTAGAGTAGAGGAGAGGATGGTAGAGGAGAGGAGAGGATGGTAGAGGACAGTAGAGGATGGTAGAGTAGAGAAGAAGATGGTAGAGTAGAGGAGAGGAGAGGATGGTAGAGTAGAGTAAATGATGGTAGAGTAGAGGAGAAGATGGTAGAGTAGAGGAGAAGATGGTAGAGTAGAGTAAAGGATGGTAGATTAGAGGAGAGGATGGTAGATTAGAGGAGAGGATGGTAGAGTAGAGGAGAAGATGGTAAAGTACAGTAGAGGATGGTAGAGGAGAGGAGATGATGGTAGAGTGGAGGAGAGGATGGTAGAGGAGAGGATGGTAGAGTAGAGGAGAGGATGATAGAGTAGAGGAGAGGATGGTAGAGTAGAGGAGAGGAGAGGATGGTAGAGTAGAGGAGATAATGGTAGAGTAGAGGAGAGGATGGTAGAGGAGAGGAGAGGATGGTAGAGTAGAGTAGAGGAAAGGATGGTAGAGTAGATGAGAGGATGGTAGAGTAGAGGAGAGGATGGTAGAGTAGAAGAGAAGATGGTAGAGTAGAGGAGAGGATGGTAGAGTAGAGTAAAGGATGGTAGAGTAGAGGCGAAGATGGTAGAGTAGAGGAGAGGATGGTAGATTAGAGGAGAGGATGGTAGAGTAGAGGAGAAGATGGTAGAGTAGATGAGAGGATGGTAGAGTGGAGGATGTTAGAGTAGATGAGAGGATGGTAGAGTGGAGGAGAAGATGGTAGAGTAGAGAAGAAGATGGTAGAGTGGAGGAGAAGATGGTAGAGTAGAGGAGAAGATGGTAGAGTAGAGGAGAAGATGGTAGAGTAGATGAGAGGATGGTAGAGTAGATGAGAGGATGGTAGAGTAGATGAGAGGATGGTAGAGTAGAGGAGAGGATGGTAGAGTAGATGAGAGGATGGTAGAGTAGAGGAGAAGATTGTAGAGTAAAGGAGAAGATGGTAGAGTAGAGGAGAAGATGGTAGAGTATATGAGAGGATGGTAGAGTAGATGAGAGGATGGTAGAGTAGATGAGAAGATGGTAGAGTAGAGTAGAAGATGGTAGAGTAGATGAGAGGATGGTAGAGTAGATGAGAGGATGGTAGAGTAGAGGAGAAGATGGTAGAGTAGAGTAGAGAAGGGCAGTATACTAAAGAGCTCAAGAGAAGAGGACAGAGCTATGCTTTTTGAAGTGAGATATTGAAATAGAAAACGATATAATCATATTGTTATGAAAATGCAATTTTTGAAATTAATCAAACACTCTGCATACGGTGGAATATCCTGTTGCTTTTTAAGCTACTAGATGTGTAACATCATAATAGGTCATCTTTCCTCAGGAGAAACCAGAACGTTCCTGAAAGTAATGAGAGGTAGATTTGAGATGACTTCAGGTAAAAGAAACCAGAACGTTCCTGAAAGTAATGAGAGGTAGATTTGAGATGACTTCAGGTAAAAGAAACCAGAACGTTCCTGAAAGTAATGAGAGGTAGATTTGAGATGACTTCAGGTGAAAGAAACCAGAACGTTCCTGAAAGTAATGAGAGGTAGATTTGAGATGACTGCAGGTAAAAGATAACAAAAAGAAGAGGGAGCTAATAGAAAATGATTCCATCAACTTCATTGAGATGCGGCTGAAACATCCCATTAGCTTCATTGAGATGCGGCTGAAACATCCCATTAGCTTCATTGAGATGCAGCTGAAACATCCCATTAGCTTCATTGAGATGCAGCTGAAACATCCCATTAGCTTCATTGAGATGCAGCTGAAACATCCCATTAGCTTCATTGAGATGCAGCTGAAACATCCCATTAGCTTCATTGAGATGCAGCTGAAACATCCCATTAGCTTCATTGAGATGCAGCTGAAACATCAGCTTCATTGAGATGCAGCTTCATTAGCTTCATTGATGCAGCTGAAACATCCCATCAGCTTCATTGAGATGCAGCTGAAACATCCCATCAGCTTCATTGAGATGCAGCTGAAACATCCCATTAGCTTCATTGAGATGCAGCTGAAACATCCCATCAGCTTCATTGAGATGCAGCTGAAACATCCCATCAGCTTCATTGAGATGCAGCTGAAACATCCCATTCGCTGTACCTCATGGATTACCTCTCTTTGTCTCTTCTTGCATCGTGCAAATTTCCACCCAACCTGTCTTTGCTCACTTACATTTTCTCTATCAAACACATAGGTTGTCGTTTTTCAGACAGAGCGTCACTTCGAATAGCAAAGGAATTCTGTTAAAAGGTAACAGTTGCTGAGCCTGTAGAGTGAAAGTCAGCCGTGCATATGAGAAGGAGACGATGAAATCTTCTAAACCCATCCAAATGTTTGATTTGTCTCTGTAAGTAATCCAAACTGCTTCGCCCTTTGGTCGAATTCACCACTTCTGTTGCGATGAAAGGAAAAGTGAAGTCCCTCAAGAAAGACTGACGTCTGATGTGAAATAAATTGCAATATTTCAAAGGACGTGGTGACATTACCATAATCTCTGCATAATAGTCGCTACACAGCATGTAATGTGATATTATACTAATTCTGACATAATGCAAAGCTGTGATATTGAACGTATTCTGTATGAGAGACATACTGTGTCAGGCTCAGGTGTGATGCCTTCCTCTGAAGAGGAAACCCAGTGAATGAGCTGAGATTTACGCTCCTCTCCTATGATCCCCTGTGTGTGAAATACATGCTTTTTGGGTTTCAATGTGTCACAGTTCACACCTCTCCTCCTCTTCTGCCTTTTCGGCTTTTCTCAACAAACTGGCACAAGCTCAGAGATTCATCACACTCTAGAGAGAGAAAAGGCCCGAGAGCAATGCCCAGAATCAGTTGTCCCAAAGCAAATACAAGCCTCACCCATTATAGGCCCAAAGAAACATCTGGCCTAAAACCAGTGCTGAGGTGCACTTTCAGGCATCATTCATCACATGTTAAATGTGTTTAGCTGGAAGGGGTCTCTGATTGGACAGTGACATTACTAACCATCTGTTTCTTCCCATAAGATTGGGCAGTAGCCTTGGTTATCCGTCTCTGACCTTAGTGGGCGCCTGGCTGCTCTCTGCTACATGATTGGACAGTGACCTTACTGGTGCCAGATTAATGTTTTGTGATTGGAACGTGACCTTCCTGGTTACCGAGTCCATGTTGGGTGTTTGAGCAGTGAATTTACTTGCAATGCAGCCACCATTTTGAGATTGGACAGTGACCTCACACCGCTTACCTATTCACTGTTGCTTGATTGGACAGTGACCTTCCTGGTTGCCTTGTCTGTCTATTGTGATTGGACAGAGCACGTCCTTGGTTTTCCAGTCTCTGTAGTGTGATTAGACAAATACCTTCCCTGCTGTCCTGTCGCTGTAGTGCGATTGGACAGTGACCTTCCTGGTTGACCGGTCTCTGTTGGTGTATTGGTTGCCTACGGTTATTGATTTAAAACAGGGCAGCAGTCAATGGAATGTCTGTGGGAGGTTTGTGTTCCTTTGTGGCTGTGAGCGTCTCAGTATAGAGTGTTGTATGGAGGAAGAGATGAGTCTCTACGTGTCTGAAGGCATATTTATCAGTAAATAACGAGGCTCTGTAAATATTTTGCTTCTGGTAAATTGCACAGCCAGACCTTGATTACTATTGTTGCTATGTCACCAACACTGCCTCCTGCTCCATTCCATTCCTTTCTACTTACCTTTCATCTCCTCCTCTCCCTCCTTTCATCTAATGTCCATATCACTCCTTTCTCTCCCCTCTTTCTCATACCATCTCATTCTCTCTCACAGACACATCCATTCACATTCTCTTTCTCATACCATCTCATTCTTTCTCACAGACACATCCATACACATTCTCTTTCTCATACCATCTCATTCTCTCTCACAGACACATCCATACACATTCTCTTTCTCATACCATCTCATTCTCTCTCACAGACACATCTATACACATTCTCTTTCTCATACCATCTCATTCTCTCTCATAGACACATCTATACACATTCTCTTTCACATACCATCTCATTCTCTCTCATAGACACATCCATACACATTCTCTTTCTCATACAATCTCATTCTCTCTCACAGACACATCCATACACATTCTCTTTCTCATACCATTTCATTCTCTCTCACAGACACATCCATACACATTCTCTTTCTCATACCATCTCATTCTCTCTCACAGACACATCCATACACATTCTCTTTCTCTTACCATCTCATTCTCTCTCACAGACACATCCATACACATTCTCTTTCTCTTACCATCTCATTCTCTCTCACAGACACATCCATACACATTCTCTTTCTCATACCATCTCATTCTCTCTCACAGACACATCCATGCACATTCTCTTTCTCTTACCATCTCATTCTCTCTCACAGACACATCCATACACATTCTCTTTCTCTTACCATCTCATTCTCTCTCACAGACACATCCATACACATTCTCTTTCTCATACCATCTCATTCTCTCTCACAGACACATCCATACACATTCTCGTTCTCTCCCCTCTCTTTTTCTGCCTCCCCCTGATGTTCTTGCTGCCATTTGAGAGGACCAGTTTGGTGCCAGACAGCCATTCCTCAGATTGAGATATGCTGGGTTTTAAAGTCACACTCAGAAAGATTTACTATCTCAGTCTGGATGGAGGGGAGTGGAGCGGGGATACAGACTGGGGTGTTGGGTTGGGGGTAGCGTTTTAATACGCTAATCTCAGGCTAATTTTTTACAATGGAGCGAACTTAGATGGACAGATAAATGGACCTTGTTGAGTCTGAGATTCCTTTCTGAACCTGTTCCAGATGAATTAGCCTAATATGCCTATCAGAAGTTTTCAGATAGAGAGAAAAAGTGTGTTTGAGTGAGAGAGAGAGAGAGAGAGAGAGAGAGAGGGAGAGAGAGAGAGAAAGAGAGAAAGAGTGTGTTTGAGAGAGAGTGAGAGAGAGAGATGAGGAAGGAGAAATGGCACCAACATGTCCTGTCCTGAGTCTTGTCCTGATTGAAATGTGTCTCTTCTTAATGCTGTGATGGATTGATGGATTGATGGCCAGGGAGATAGATAGACATTTAAGCAACACTTTGCTAGGGAGGTTGTCAGTCACTGCACAAAGACTTGATGCTGACATTTCACAGAGCCAGAATCATCAAATGATAAATAGATGTTCCTTTGGCCGAACCGGGTTCTCATTGGACAAGTGGGCCTGCCTCTCACTGATACGACGTCTCATTGGACGTTCTGGCAGCAGACACCTCACTGATGAGAAATCTTATTACAGTATGCCAGCTATTACTATGAATGTAGACATTCATTAATTTATGTATTTTTAGACATATTTCTACCATATATCCCTGCAGACTCACAGACCGTGAGAAAGGGAGAGAGCTATAGAGAAAGAGAAAGTTGGGGCATTGACCTGCTTTTTGGAGACATAATGAGTTCAAAACAAAGGGAGAATGTTAAGGAGCTCTGGAAATAGAGTTCTCTGACAAAAGGACAAAGATGACACATTGTCTGTCTGTATGTGCACTGAAACACTAACAGTCCTGGGATTTTACATTCTGTGTACTACTGAGAGCATCCAAACAACAAGAGACAAATTCAATGTAATACCCCTTGTGTAACCATTGTAATAGAATCTCTATCACAATCTCTGTGGATTTTGTTCTTGACCTCATTCAGCAATGTGTTGTCATTGTCTTTCAGGTGATGTTGGAGCCATTTATAAGACATTCTATGAATCTCGGTTGGAGGAAAACCAGGAAAACTACTGCATTCCATTGAATCCGCTTGGAACTACATTACTCAGAGCTGAACCGTGCTCTAAATGTTGTTAGAGATATCCCTATCTCTGTGACATTAGAAAAAGAAGAACACAAACTAGTATAATGTTATGAATTTCCTGGAAGCATAACCAAGTGTTGTTCAGCTGTATCTTGGTGGAGAAGACATTTCAAACATGACAGGGACTCCTAGGCTTTACAAACAACTCTAATACAGGTATGTTGACATAAAACAGAAATAAAAATGTACCATAAACCAGGTTTCCATCCAACTATTAAACGCAGATGAATTACCTGACCTAAAAAATAGTCAAGGCTGATGGAAACAGGAAATGTCCATTCAAATTCATAAATGCCGACAGACAATTAGTCCATTCGACATGTTGGGATCTTTTTGTGTCTGTTAAAACTAGTTATCTGAGAAATGGTAACGGGAACGCCTTCATGCGCAAATATTGATATAATAACCATCATATCGAAAATAAACTTGGAGTCACACGATGACCTCCCACCACGACATGGAAGAGCAGGAAAGGTTTACAGGCAGATCATGAACTTCACATGGTGGTTAAGTGCACGTTGATCCTGCAAATTTCCAAGAAGATAAATATCGAGGGTAGGCTATTATTTGAATTCTGGGGATATGATGATCGGTGCTTGGCTGCCAATGATCATATCAGTGAACTTGTCTAGAGAGCATGCGCCAAAACCTGATTGGCCAAGTGTGCTATTTATCACAACAGTTTGTGTGACAAAACCATCGGTACCCCATTTAATTTACATGTTTTATCCGGTACACGGGAACTACAAAAGTGATTTTTATTACACACAGAGACGTTTATCCACAATGGGTTAGTTTGATGGAAACTCCCCTCTGGTAGGAAAATGCACATATTGTTTTATGCAGATTTGAGAATATTTGCATGAAAATCTGTCACCAATTGGTACAATGATAACAGTACCTATTTATACATTGTCTTTCATCTTCTTTTCCCTCATCTTTTCCGTTCATTCCTCTCAGGAAAAGACAAAGGGGTGGTTTTGGCTCACACATTTATGGGCGTGTCAGACATGGAGGGTCTCTGCTAGACTCCGCCTAAGTAAACACCGCCTGACAGAGCCCCTCCCCTTATTCCTGGATTGGTCCAATCTCCACCGACCCCACCCATTTCTCCAGACCATCCAAGGAACGTGGCCGGATCGAACCTCTTCTCACCCAGGTGCCGTCCGTTTGGTGAGGGCGGCGAGGGCTGTGCTGTGATTGGTTGACTGCGGGTGGGAGTGCAATGCGGATTGGAGGATGTCGGGGGACTGGGATGAAGACCACCTGTGTAAGAAGGCACTCACTCTGGTGGAGGAGTTGTGCTTACACTCCTCAGCGAAGGACAGCCATGAAGCCAGCTGCCGAGACTTCGTCTACATGATGAGGGGACAGCAGCACGAAACAGGTAACAACATAGTAACATACAGTAACATACAGGAATCATTCACATACACTAACATACACTAACATACAGTAACATACAGGAATCATTAACAACACAGTAACATAGAGTAACATACAGGAATCATTCACATGCACTAACATACAGTAACATACAGGAATCATTCACATACACTAACATACACTAACATACAGTAACATACAGGAATCATTCACATACAGTAACATACAGGAATCATACACTAACATACACTAACATACAGGAATCATTCACATACACTAACATACAGGAATAATTCACATACACTAACATACACTAACATACAGGAATCATTCACATACACTAACATACAGTAACATACAGGAATCATTCACATACACTAACATACAGGAATCATTAACAACATGGTAACATACAGTAACATACAGGAATCATTAACAACACACTAACATACAGGAATCATTCACATACACTAACATACAGTAACATACAGGAATCATTCACATACACTAACATACAGTAACATACAGGAATCATTCACATACACTAACATACACTAACATACAGGAATCATTCACATACACTAACATACAGGAATCATTAACAACACGGTAACATACAGTAACATACAGGAATCATTAACAACACACTAACATACAGGAATCATTCACATACACTAACATACAGTAACATACAGGAATCATTCACATACACTAACATACAGTAACATACAGGAATCATTCACATACACTAACATACACTAACAGAAGGAATCATGCACATACACTAACATACACTAACATGCAGGAATCATTCACATACACTAACATAGAGGAATCATTCACATACACTAACATACACTAACATACAGGAATCATTCACATACACTAACATACACTAACAGAAGGAATCATTCACATACACTAACATACACTAACAGAAGGAATCATTCACATACACTAACATACAGTAACATACAGGAATCATTCACATACACTAACATACAGTAACATACAGGAATCATTCACATACACTAACATACACTAACAGAAGGAATCATGCACATACACTAACATACACTAACATGCAGGAATCATTCACATACACTAACATACACTAACATGCAGGAATCATTCACATACACTAACATACAGGAATCATTCACATACACTAACATACACTAACATACAGGAATCATGCACATACACTAACATACAGGAATCATTCACATACACTAACATACAGTAACATACAGGAATCATTCACATACACTAACATACACTAACATGCAGGAATCATTCACATACACTAACATACAGGAATCATTCACATACACTAACATACAGGAATCATTCACATACACTAACATACACTAACATGCAGGAATCATTCACATACACTAACATACAGGAATCATTCACATACACTAACATACAGGAATCATTCACATACACTAACATACACTAACATACAGGAATCATGCACATACACTAACATACAGGAATCATTCACATACACTAACATACACTAACATACACTAACATACAGTAACATACAGGAATCATTCACATACACTAACATACACTAACATACAGGAATCATTCACATACACTAACATACAGTAACATACAGGAATCATTCACATACACTAACATACACTAACATGCAGGAATCATTCACATACACTAACATACAGGAATCATTCACATACACTAACATACAGGAATCATTCACATACACTAACATACACTAACATACAGGAATCATGCACATACACTAACATACAGGAATCATTCACATACACTAACATACACTAACATACAGGAATCATTCACATACACTAACATGCAGGAATCATTCACATACACTAACATACAGTAACATACAGGAATCATTAACAACACAGTAACATACAGGAATCATTAACAACACACTAACATACAGGAATCATTATAAACACACAGTGACATACAGTAACATACAAGAATCATTAACAACACACTAACATACAGGAATCATTATAAACACACAGTGACATACAGTAACATACAAGAATAATTAACAACACAGTAACATACAGGAATCATTATAAACACACAGTGACATACAGTAACATACAAGAATAATTAACAACACAGTAACATACAGGAATCATTAACAACACAGTAACATACAGTAACATACAAGAATAATTAACAACACACTAACATACAGGAATAATTATAAACACACAGTAACATACAGTAACATACAAGAATAATTAACAACACAGTGACATACAGTAACATACAAGAATAATTAACAACACACTAACATACAGGAATCATTAACAACACAGTAACATACACAACACACTAACATACAGGAATAACATACAGGAATCATTATAAACACACAGTGACATACAGTAACATACAAGAATAATTAACAACACAGTAACATACAGTAACATACAAGAATAATTAACAACACACTAACATACAGGAATCATTATAAACACACAGTAACATACAGTAACATACAAGAATAATTAACAACACACTAACATACAGGAATCATTATAAACACACAGTGACATACAGTAACATACAAGAATAATTAACAACACACTAACATACATGAATCATTAACAATACAGTAACATACAGGAATCATTAGCCATGTATAGGGCATAGAGGTGTTTCTGTCCAAGTGACATTAGCAGGAAATCCCAGGAAAACTCCTGGCCGTAGTAATGTGTATTGTGGGATAGAGCAGAAGATCCTGAAGAAGAGTTATTATCTGGGTTCTGATGCCAGGGTTGCCCTGAGGGGCTGGCTAGCACTCCCACAACAAATCAGGGCACCTCCGGAACACTTTGAAATATTCATGAGACATTTCCAAATTGATAACGAAGGTCCAGCCCTCTGTTTTTAGGGCAAACCAAAGAGTCCAAGTGCAATCCCAACCTGGCTAATTGTAAATATGGAGCAACGTCCCAGATCCCTTTGAATGAATTCTACACAGCAGAGTGGATGAGTGGTGGCGCTAGCTAGCTGCAGCCCCAGCAGCATTCTGGTCCTGTGTGGATTCTCATGGAGAGGTTTTGGAGCGGTGGCAGAAATGTGCAGTCGTGGAGATTAGAGGGGATGCGTGTGGATCAGTGTGCTGTAGTGTAGATTAGAGGGGGATCAGTGTGCTGTGTGGATCAGTGTGATTAGAGGGGATGTAGTGTAGTGTATTAGAGGGGATGCGTGTGGATCAGTGTGCTGTAGTGTAGATTAGATTAGAGGGGATGCGTGTGGATCAGTGTGCTGTAGTGTAGATTAGAGGGGATGCGTGTGGATCAGTGTGCTGTAGTGTAGATTAGAGGGGATGCGTGTGGATCAGTGTGCTGTAGTGTAGATTAGAGGGGATGCGTGTGGATCAGTGTGCTGTAGTGTAGATTAGAGGGGATGCGTGTGGATCAGTGTGCTGTAGTGTAGATTAGAGGGGATGCGTGTGGATCAGTGTGCTGTAGTGTAGATTAGGCTGGATCTGCTGCATGGAGCACCTAGAGATTTGTGTGACACAGTGCAGGATGTCATCATGTAATGGGTTTGGTGGGAGGCGTTAGCGGCTAGCCTCTGGGTAATGACGTGATAAACCAAAGCAAGGGCCTCTAGGCAGTACAGGATCCGCCATCCGTCTCCTGTCTGTCAATCAATGGCTTGTGTAAGCAGGGTGGGTGTGAGCTGTTTGATGTTCTGCCTAAAAAACATCACTTACTGATTGACAGCCGGTGTCAATCTGCCCCATGCTGGGTTTCTGTCTCAGAAGAACCACCCCCGCCTGCCTCCGCCAAGCTACCCCCCTCACACACACACGCACGCACGCACACGTTAATAATATGGGGCTGCCACACACACAAAAAAACATGCACAAACACACGTATGTAGAGACACACACACACACTGTTATTCTCTCTCTCTCTACCGTCCTAAACCTCTCCCCTCTTTAGTTCTCTCTCTAAATCCACGTTGTCTTGTTTGTCCTCCATCTCTCTCCATCATTCATTCTCTCATTCTTTCTCTCTCCATCACTATCTCTTTTTGTCTTCTTCTGTGGCGTGGCATGTTGGTAGATGGTGACTATATTAACCTAGCTGTATCCTTCTGGGTGGACTGGAGGTGTAGATGGAGAGGCTGAATGTGACCAGTCAGCCAATATGTCTGTTTCAACATGGTTACCAATCTGTCTCTATCTCGCCAGCCCCTAGAGCCTCTCTCCTCTCCTCTCCTCTCCTCTCCCCCTCTCTTCTCTCAGAATCTCTCTCTCTCTCTTATCATGCTCTACACCTATTCCCTCTGTCCTTATCTCTTCTTCCCTTTCCTTTCTCGCTCCCCTGCTCATTTTCTTTCCCACCATCTCTTTCGTTCCACCTCTCTTCTCTACCTTAGGGCTCCTCTCCCCTTTCTTTCTCTCTCTCTCTCTCTCTCTCTCTCTCTCTCTCTCTCTCTCTCTCTCTCTCTCCCTCTCTCACTCTCTCGCTCTCTATCTCTCTCTCTCTCGCTCTCTCGCTCTCTCTCTCTCGCTCTCTCTCTCTCTCTCTCTCTCTCTCTCTCTCTCGCTCTCTCTCTCGCTCTCTCTCTCTCCATCTGTGTCATGTTCTCCACAGTGATACATCAATGCCCTCCCACCTCTCTCTCATTCCTTCTCTCCCTCTTGCTCTCCCCCTCTCCCTCTTTCTCTCTGATCATATCCTTTGAACAAGTGCTGATTAATGTCATACATAGACTGATGAATATTTGATGGAGGAGAGAGAGGCAATTGATGGAGGAGAGAGAGGCAAAGTAAGACAGCATGGAAAAAGGCGAGCAATGGAGGATGTGAGAGAAGACTAAAGAAAGGGGGAAGAGATGGAGAGAGAGAGACAGAAGGAAGGCATAGAGAATTCCAGGAGATGCACCCTAGGGGTAGAGGAGTGTCTCGCACTGGCTGCTGTTGTCTCATTTACTCATTTACTCTCAGTCTCGTTGTCAGTGAGTTATAGATATAGTTTCAATATCTTTTGAATGATTGAACAATGTTTGTGTCTTTGTCATGCCCACAAAGCCACTTCGGATTGAATCGAGGAAAGACAGAGCCAGGGAAAGGAAGGGAGAGGGTGAAGGAAAGATAGATAAACAGATGCACAAAAAAGAGAGACAGAGATAGGAAGAGAGGGGGAGAGAGAGGGGGAAGGAAAGATGGGGAGACCTAGAGACCGAAAGATTAAGAGGGATAAGAAGAGATAGAGAGGGTGATAGAAAGAGAGGGATGGAGAAGGAAAAATAGAGAGATGGACAGACAAAAAGAGAGAGAGCGATAGAAAGACAGATAAGGAGAGACATACTCCAGGTCCCACACTGATCGCTCTACACCAGGATGACTCACCCCACCCCCCCCCAGACAAAATATTTTAGCCGTCAGTGATTAAAAGCTCATAACCACGAGCACAGGCCCAATCACATCATAGGAAATATCATTGCGGGTGTTAGTATTTTTATTGTGGTGTTATCAGGCCACCAACGTTTGTTCATGTTTAAGCTGCCATATTCAAAATGGGTATATTAGCATTTGAAGCGGCATATCACATTACACTCACAGTGTGTTGTCCCTCTGCTCTGATGATGTGGGATTTAGTGGATTTTGGGCTGATAGGGGCTATTTGTGATGACGAGTGGAAAAAGGAGGCTTAATTGAGAGAATAAACAATGTGAAGGATACTGATTAATGTGACATGAGGCCTTTTGGTATTTTAGATGATGAGGCTGAAGTATTGAGTCTTCATCCATCATTGCCTGAAACAAACTCACCCTCTGTCTCTCTTCTCTCCATCCTTCCCTCTCTCCTCTCGTCCTCCAGAGATCTCTGTCAGCCTGTTGTCGGTGATCGTGACGTTCTGCGGGATCGTCCTTCTCTCAGTCTCTCTCTTTGTCTCCTGGAAGCTCTGTTGGTTGCCATGGCGAGACAAGGAGGGTGGGGGCCTGAGCTTGACATCGGGGCTGATGCCCGGGGGTGTGGGTGGGATGGGCGGCGGTGGGGGGGCCTCCCTCCTACCTCCTGTCATGCAGAGGAAGGCGTCCCACTCCTCACTCTACCCCTCCCTGGCCCAGTCCCAGCAACATCACCCCCATTTCTCTGACCTGGTAGGAGTGGAGAGTGGCCAGGGGGTGGGGGGCGTGGTGGGAGGCCCGGAGCAGACACAGGAACACTCCTACCTGGACATGGACTCCTACCCCAACAACGCTGGTGAGAAGGAACGCCTGATCTCACCCCACTGATACTGGAGTGGCTTTATTATAGCATGTGTACAGAGTTTGCGACATATAATGCCTTGGTCGA
The DNA here is from genome assembly GCF_036934945.1 of Oncorhynchus masou masou. Taxonomy (NCBI): domain Eukaryota; kingdom Metazoa; phylum Chordata; class Actinopteri; order Salmoniformes; family Salmonidae; genus Oncorhynchus; species Oncorhynchus masou. The sequence continues at coordinate 17,728,398 of NC_088225.1, read as the reverse complement.
TGTTTTAAGTCTTGTACTATAGCAACATATCATATTTATATCTACAAAATGTTCTGTACTATATTACATTTGAACTCCACTGACGGTATGTCTAGCCAGAGTATTATTAACACATCTGGAAATGGTGCAGCACATTGCTAAATGCACTACAACCCCCCATAGGCTGAAGAAATAAGACACAACAATCTCTTTACAGTAGAACCAGCTTCACTTTCTATACAAACATCTCTTTTCTTCTCTCTATCCCCCTTCTATTCTCTGCACTACATTTTCTGTATTGTCCCCTCTCTCTCTCTCTCTCTCTCTCTCTCTCTCTCTCTCTCTCTCTCTCTCTGTCTCTGTCTCTGTCTCTCTCTCTCTGTCTCTCTCTCTCTCTGTCTGCCTCTCTGTCTGTCTGTCTGTCTGTCTGTCTGTCTGTCTGTCTGTCTGTCTCTCTGTCTGTCTGTCTCTCTCTCTCTGTCTCTGTCTCTCTCTCTCTCTCTCTCTCTCTCTCTCTCTCTCTCTCTCTCTCTCTCTCTCTCTGTCTGCCTCTCTGTCTGTCTGTCTGTCTGTCTGTCTGTCTGTCTGTCTGTCTGTCTGTCTGTCTGTCTGTCTGTCTGTCTCTCTCTCTGTCTGTCTGTCTGTCTGTCTCTCTCTCTCTGTCTCTCTCACTCTCTCCCTCTCTCTCTCTGTCTCTCTCTCTCTCTCTCTCTCTCTCTCTCTCTCCCTTTCTCTCTGGTCTGTGGTCTAGGGAATCTTAAATTGAGCCAGACGTCTCCAGAGTTGCCCCCCACCACTGAGGGGGGAGCCGCCCCACCCCACAAAGACATGCCCAACGCCCACTCCCAGCAGCAGGTCACTGCACGGTCAGTACTGTACTGTGTGTGAGCGCTTGTTTGTTTGTGTGTGTTCTCTATGTCGGTGATTACAAAGAGGTTATGGTATATCTAGTGAATTTGTGTGTGATTGATTAAAATATGCAGGATGTGATATATCTATATATAAACTCAGCAAAAAGAAATGTCCTCTCACTGTCAACTGCGTTAATTTTCAGCAAACTTAACATGTGTAAATATTTGTATGAACATAACAAGATTCAACAACTGAGACATAAACTGAACAAGTTCCACAGACATGTAATGAACATAAACGGAATAATATGTCCCTGAACAAAGGGGGGGGGGGGCAAAATCAAAAGTGACAGTCAGTATCTGCATTAAGTACTACAGTGCATCTCCTCCTCATGGACCACCAGATTTGCCAGTTCTTGCTGTGAGATGTTACCCCACTCTTCCACCAAGGCACCTGCAAGTTCCCGGACATTTCTGGGGGAATGGCCCTAGCCCTCACCCTCTGATCCAACAGGTCCCAGACGTGCTCAATGGGATTGAGATCCGGGCTCTTCGCTGGCCATGGCAGAACACTAACATTCCTGTTTTGCAGGTAATCACGCACAGAATGAGCAGTATGGCTGATGGCATTGTCATGCTGGAGGGTCATGTCAGGATGAGCCTGCAGGAAGGGTACCACATGAGGGAGGAGGATATCTTCCCTGTAACGCACAGCATTGCCTGCAATGACAACAAGCTCAGTCCGATGATGCTGTGACACACCGCCCCAGACCATGACGGACCCTCCCCCTCCAAATCGATCCCGCTCCAAAGTACAGGCCTCAGTGTAACGCTCATTCCTTCGACGATAAATGCTTATCTGACCATCACCCCTGGTGAGACAAAACCGTGACTCATCAGTGAATTGCACTTTTTTCCAGTCTTGTCTGGTCCAGCGAAGGTGGGTTTGTGCCCATAGGCGACGTTGTTGCCGGTGATGTCTGATGAGGACCTGCCTTACAACAGGCCTACAAGCCCTCAGTCCAGCCTCTCTCTGCCTATTGCGGACAGTCTGAGCACTGATGGAGAGATTGTGCGTTCCTGGTGTAACTTGGGCAGTTGCTGTTGCCATCCTGTACCTGTCCCGCAAGTGTGATGTTCAGATGTACCAATCCTGTGCAGGTGTTGTTACACGTGGTCTGCCACTGCGAGGACGATCAGCTGTTCCTCCTGTCTCCCTGTAGCGCTGTCTTAGGCGTCTCACAGTACGGGCGTTGCAATTTATTGTCCTGGCCACATCTGCAGTCCTCATGCCTCTTTGCAGCATGCCTAAGGCACATTCACGCAGATGAGCAGGGACCCTGGGCATCTTTCTTTTGGTATTTTTCAGAGTCAGTAGAAAGGCCTCTTTAGTGTTCTAAGTTTTCAGAACTGTGACTTTAATTGCCTACCGTCTGTAAGCTGTTAGTGTCTTAACGACCGTTCCACAGGTGCATGTTCATGAATTGTTTATGGTTCCTTGAACAAGCATGGGAAACAGTGTTTAAACCCTTTGCAATGAAGATCTGTGAATTTTTACAAAATATCTTTGAAAGACAGGTCCTGAAAAAGGGACGTTCCATTTTCTTCTGAGTTTATATCTATACATTGCCTTTGGAAAGTATTCAGACCCCTTGACTTTTTACACATTTTGTTATGCTACATCCTTATTCTAAAATGTATTAAATATGTTTTTGCCCTCATAAATCTAAACACAATGCCACATAATGACAAAGCAAAAACGGGTTTTTAGAAATGTTTGCTAATGTTTTCAAAATAATAAACAGAAATACCTTATTTACATAAGTATTCAGACCCTTTGCTATGAGCCTCGAAATTGAGATCAGGTGCATCCTGTTTCCATTGATCATCCTTGAGATGTTTCTACAACTTGATTAGAGTCCACCTGTCATAAATTCAATTGATTGTACATGATTTGGAAAGGCACACACCTGTCTCTATAAGGTCCCACACTTGACAGTGCATGTCAGAGCAGAAAACCAAACCATGAGGTGGAAGGAATCGTCTGTAGAGCTCCCGAGAGCTCCGTGTCCAGGCACAGATCTGAGGAATGGTACAAAATCATTTCTGCAGCATTGAAGGTCATCAAGAACACAGTTTCCTCCATCATTTTTAAATGGAAGAAGTTTGGAACCACCAAGACTCTTCCTAGAGCTGGCTTCCTGGCCAAACTGAGCAATTGGGGAAGAAGGGCCTTGGTCAGGGAGGTGACTAAGAACCCAATGGTCTCTTTGATAGAGCTCCAGAGTTCTCCTTTGGAGATGGGAGAACCTTTCAGAAGGAAAACCATCTCTGCAGCAATCCACCAATCTGAGTGGCCAGACGGAAGCCACTCCTCAGTAAAAGGCACATGACAGCCCACTTGGAGTTTGCCAAAAGACACCTTAGAGACTCACAGACTATGAAAAACAAGATTCTCTGGTCTGATGAAACCAAGATTGAACTCTTTGGCCTGAATGCCAAGTGTCACGTCTGGAGGAAACCTGGAACCATGTAAAGCATGGTGGTGGCAGCATCATGCTGTGGGAATGTTTTTCAGCAGCAGGGACTGGGAGACTAGTCAGGATTGAGGAAAAGATGAACGGAGCAAAGAACAAAAGTACAGAGAGATCCTTGAAGAAAACCTGCTCCAGGGTGCTCAGGACCTCAGACTGGGGTGATGGTTCACCTTCCAACCTTAAGCACACAGTCAAGACAATGCAGGAGTGCCTTCGGGACAAGTCTTTGAATGTCCTTGAGTGGCCCAGTCAGTGCCCAGAGTTGAACTCAATCGAACATCTCTGGAGAGACCTGAAAATAGCTGTGCAGTTAAAGCTCCCCATCCAACCTGACAGAGCTTGAGGATCTGCAGAGAAGAATGGGAGATACTCCCCAGATACAGGTGTGCCAAGCTTGTAGCATCATACCTTGGAAGACTCGAGGCTGTAATTGCTGCCAAAGGTGCTTCAACAAAGTTTTGAGTAAAGGGTCTGAATACTAGTTTTTCTTTTTTTATAAATTTGAAAAAATGTCTAAATCTGTTTTTGCTTTGGAATTATGGGTTATTGTGTGTAGATTGAGGAGGGGGAAAAACAATTGAATACATTTTTGAATAAGGCTGTAAAGTAGAAAAATGCAGGGGGAAAATCAAGGGGTCTGAATACGTTCCGAATGCACTGTGTATACAGTACCAGTCAAATGTTTGGACACACCTACTCATTCCAGGGTTTCTCTACATTTTTACTATTTTCTACATTGTAGAATAACAGTGAAGGCATCAAAACTATGAGATAACTCATATGGAATCATGTAGTAACCACAAATACAAATATATTTGATATTTGATATTCGTGAAAGTAGCCACCATTTTCCTTTGCACACACTTGGCATTCTCTCAGCCAGATTAATGAGGTAGTCACCTGGAATGCATTTCAATTAAAAGGTGTGCCTTGTTAAAAGTTCATTTGTGGATTTTTTTTCCTTCTTAATGCGTTTGAGCCAATCAGTTGTTGTGTTGTGACAAGGTGGGGGTGGTATACAGAGAATAGCCCTATTTGGTAAAAGACCAAGTCCATATTATGGCAAGAACAGCTCAAATAAGCAAAGAGAAATGACAGTCCCACATTACTTTAAGACATGAAGGTCAGTCACTGCGGAAAATTTCAAGAACTTTTGTTCCCAACTTGAAGTGCATTTGCAAAAACCATCCAGCGCTATGATGAAACTGGCTCTAATGAGTGCCGCCACAGGAAAGGAAGACCCAGAGTTACCTCTGCTGCAGAGGATAAGTTCATTAAGAGTTACCAGCCTCAGAAATTGCAGCCCAAATAAACGCTTCAGAGTTCAAGTAACAGACACATCTCAACATCAACTGTTCAGAGGAGACTGTGTGAATCAGGCCTTCATGGTTGAATTGCTGCACAGAAACCACTACTAAAGGACACCAATAAGAAGAGACTTGCTTGGGCCAAGAAACACACGAGCAATGGACATTAGACCGGTGGAAATCTGTCCTTTGGTCTGATGAGTCCAAATTTTCGATTTTTGGTTCCAACCGCTGTGTCTTTGTGAGACGCAAAGTAGGTGAACAGATGATCTCTGCGTGTGTGGTTCCCAACGTGAAGCATGGAGGAGAAGTTGTGATGGTGTGGGGTGGGGTGCTTTGCAGGTGACACTTGTCTGTATTTAGAATTCAAGGCATACTTAACCATGGCATGGCTACCACAGCATTCTGCAGCGATACACCATGGTTTTTAGTGTGTGTTAGTTTTCTTTTTTACAACCCTGTTTCTATTTTTGATGTAAATGCCATGTTATAGAAGGGTCCAGACACCTTTTTTGTGATTTCACTTGTTTTTGGGAAATTTACCCCAAACATGCAAATCACTTCCTCATCCTGGTTGTGCAGTACGGGGGCCCTGAAAAACATGAAAAAAGGCTCCAAAAACACCCAAATACATCCTTTTAGAAACGGCAAAGCTCTCAGTATAGTGAAGCAGGTCTTAAGATGTGGTACACGAAAATGTGTCTTCAAAAATGTAGATTTGGTTGTAATAAAGAGAACTTCTCCTTTAACCCTGTCTGTCTCTCCAGTGAGTGTTAATGTGTCTATTAAGCCTTTCTCTCTCCCCAGGCCCAAGCCCATGACTCACCAGTTGTCCAGCCCTGATTTCCATGGTGAGGAGAAGAGCGAGCAGGTGACCAGCATTGGCCAAATCAAGCCGGAACTCTACAGACTGCGTGGGGGCGACCAGGGGGAAGGGAAAGCAGGGGACAATTGCGGCAAGATCAGCTTCCTCCTGCGCTACGCCTTCAAGTGAGTGAACCGATTCACTTAATTAATCCTCTTCACACCTCGGTCTGAGTGCACTGTTAAATATACATTACATTAAGGCTTAGACAGAGGATCAACAGCTGCTCTGTCATCACAGCTGAGTTAAGGTACTTGCCCTAGAAACTCTATCATTGCAGTGTCAAGTATCACACAGTGGGCAGTTTTCATCACCCATATATATCTTTATATTATGGACTAAATAGTGTACACAAGATAGATAGATAGATAGATAGATAGATAGATAGATAGATAGATAGATAGATATTGTAATTGTCTAATTTTCCATACCTTGAGTGCATTAGTCATGCATGCCCCCGTTGTAGGTTTTCTGCAGCACTGGCTCTGTTTATGTAAATGGTGGACGTGCCCCCCTCCAGGGTTGAAGATGGGAAGATGGAGGGAAGACAGAGAGGAGGGAGAGATCAGGGGCAGTGTAGTACAGTCTGCTAGGTCAATCTCAGTCTCAGTCTATCTGTGGCTCTGTGGCTGCCTGGTGGGGTCCTTTCTTTCTGCCGTCACACAAAGAAACATTACAATGGTGAAAGAAAGTGCTGATGTTTGAAAAACAAGGGAGTGAGAGGCAGTTAGGGTCATGAATTATATATGGTGAGCTACTTTAAACAGCAGACCCTGTCAACACATAATAACACCAGACTGTTATAGCACAAATTACAGACACACAGAATTAGAGAGGGAACGAGGGAGGGAGGGTGCTGTTGGTGTATCTCTACCTGTACCTACATGTATTTCTACCTCACGTCACAAGATCATTTGCTCTGCTTTCTGATACACTGTGAATCGTTGTTAGAAAATCTAGAGAGAGAGGAGACAGACCGAGAGAGAGGGGGAGAGAGATATAATGTGTCACCTTCTCTTCACACTGTTAGCACTGTGTGGGATAATTGTAATGTATTTACCATACATCAATGTTAACGTGCTAGACCCGAGTACATTTGGGGAATAGCAGTCAGGATAACAATGTCAATTTTCCCTCGGCCCTTTGGGAAATGTATTTTCTATTGACACTGTAGTTAAAAGCTGACACTAGTGCTGTGGGAATAGGGCGGTTTCCAGCCATTGAGGAATAGTATAGAGAATTTCCCTCTGACACATCAGTAATAGGTGTATTTTCTGCCGAGTGCTTCTGGGACCGTGTTAGTAGGCCGTCATTGTAAATAAGAATTTGTTCTTAACTGACTTGCCTAGTTAAATAAAGGTTAAATATATATATATATATTTAAAGGTTGTCTTTTGTTCCTGCTCTTTGTTGTCTTGATGTTCAAACGGACATGTCAGAGTATGAACACTACAGTGTTTGTTGTTGTAATGAGGTAATGTTGTTGAATGTGACATGCCATCAGGGCCAGCTTTTATACAGGACTCACCTGTCATTTTCAATTATGCTTTATAAAACTACACTGCTCATAGTCATAAGGACTACAGTTCCCAACACGTACTGACAGTGTGTATCAACTTCCAAGCGGAGATGATATTGGACTTAAAGTAAGTAGATAGACTTAAGAAATACTAATTGGACATGTTTCTCTGATTAACGTGTTTATCCAATTTAAATATAACTTCCTAATTTACTAATGACGGTATTAATCTTATCCCTGATTTGATGTGATTGTAGGATTGGCATGTTTACCTGATTTCCTTAATTGGACGTGATTGCATGATAAACATGAAACCTGATTGGATGCAATCGTGTCATCAACAGGCTCATCTCAGTCCTGATTGGGCCAGATGATTAAACAGTGTGTTTGTCTGAGCTGCTATTGGCTATGGCCTGGTGGTGCTCTCTTCCCCAGAGTTCACGCTGTGCTCCTAAAGGCCCGTAATGAAGTGGTGACACGCTTGTTAACGCAGAAAGACAGGGTATAATGAGGTCTGATTAAAGGCCTGCCAGCCTTCACTCTCTTAATTAAATCCCTCATAAGTAGTTCTGCAGACAGACCACTGGACATAGGCGGTTTAGACGGACATCTTCGTGTGTATGTGTATGCATGTGTATATGTGCACGACTGTGTATGTGTATGTGTGTGTGTGTGTGTATGCATGTGTATATGTGCAAGACTGTGTGTGTGTGTGTGTGTGTGTGTGTGTGTGTGTGTGTGTGTGTGTGTGTGTGTGTGTGTGTGTGTGTGTGTGTGTGTGTGTGTGTGTGTGTACCAGACTGACCATAACACAGTGGAATAGCCTACTATGAAGGAGTATTAATGGCTTGGCTTCTCTCCCTGGAACTGCTGGAGCCAATCTGTAGCTTTGTAGCAATGGATTATGCTACTTGTAGAAGTTGCTCTCATTCACAGATCTCCCTTCCTCACATTCCCCATTAGTAGGGAGTAAACTTTTAAATCAGTGTCACGGGCTGCTTCATCCTAGACCTCAATGGATCCCCATCGACCCACTCCATAGATACAACATACTCTCCTAATCACTCCACTGTCTCTCTATCTACTCTGTCGCCCTATGTCTGTCCAGCTAAGTTGGACATATAGATCGTGTTGTGTGTGTGTGTGTCCCAGACGGTGAGTCTAACATAGAGTGTATATGTGTGTCCTCGTCTGCAGTACAGAGCAGCTAGTGGTGAAGATCCTGAAGGCTGTAGACCTGGCTGCCAAGGACGCCAACGGCTTCTCAGACCCCTACGTCAAGATCTACCTTCTGCCAGACAGGAAGAAGAAGTTCCAGACCAAGGTAACACATTTATCAAGCCTGATCCCAGATCTATTTGTGCCGTCTTGCCAATGACCATAAATACCTTGGAAGAGTGCAAACAGATCTGGGATCAGGCTGTCATTTATTACACTTGTCAGTTTTCACACAAATTGGGCTGGTTTTCAGTCCAGTTTGAAGGCACAGTAAAATACTAACCTGCCAAATGTGTAGTTTCACTCTGATGCCAATTGAGAAATGTTCTATGTGAATCATCCATTGATGTCACTCAGAGATTTGTGTATGCATCACCACGAGAGATTTGTGCAGAGTTTCATTGCCGTTTCTCAAGTTAGGATTTTATTCTAAATTACTATCAGTAATTTATTATAACGTATAAATGCGTAGTCTCCTCCCTTACACATTGGAATTAGCTGATATTTTGTTCAGCCTAATCTGAATAAATATGTTAGGCTGTCTAGCAGACTCTCTTGCAGACTCTCTAGCAGACTCTCTTGCAGACTCTCTAGCAGACTCTCTAGCAGACTCTCTAGCAGACTCTCTAGCAGACTCTCTAGCAGACTCTCTAGCAGACTCTCTTGCAGACTCTCTTGCAGACTCTCTAGCAGACTCTCTAGCAGACTCTCTTGCAGACTCTCTTGCAGACTCTCTAGCAGACTCTTGCAGACTCTCTTGCAGACTCTCTAGCAGACTCTAGCAGACTCTCTTGCAGACTCTCTTGCAGACTCTCTAGCAGACTCTCTTGCAGACTCTTGCAGACTCTCTAGCAGACTCTCTAGCAGACTCTCTAGCAGACTCTCTTGCAGACTCTCTTGCAGACTCTCTAGCAGACTCTCTTGCAGACTCTCTTGCAGACTCTCTAGCAGACTCTTGCAGACTCTCTTGCAGACTCTCTAGCAGACTCTCTAGCAGACTCTCTTGCAGACTATCTTGCAGACTTTCTTGCAGACTCTTTTTGTCACGTTCTGACCCTAGTTATTGTGTTAATTGTTTGTTTTAGTTGGTCTGGACGTGAGTTGGGTGGGCATTCTATGTTTTGTGTGTCTAGGTTGTTTTTCTGTGTTCGGCCTAGTATGGTTCTCAATCAGAGGCAGGTGTCGTTAGTTGTCTCTGATTGAGAATCATACTTAGGTAGCCTGGGTTTTTCACTGTTTGTTTGTGGGTGATTGTTTCCGTGTCTGTGTTTTACACCACATGGTACTGTTTTTGGTTTCGGTTGTTCACGTTCCGTTTATTGTTTTTGTATGGAGTGTTCAGTTTATGTGTTTAAATAAATACCATGGACACTTACCACGCCGCATATTGGTCCTCTGATCCTTCTCGCTTCTCCCCTTCAGATGAAGAGGAGGAAAACCATTACACTTTTGTTGACTCTTGTTCTCTCTCTCCCTCTCCTTCCCCTTTCTCTCCCCTTCACCTCTTTACCTCTATACCACTCTCCCTCCTCAATTCCCCCCTCTCCTCTCTCCCACAGGTCCACAGAAAGACCCTAAACCCTATCTTCAACGAGACGTTTCAGTTCGGTGTCCCCCTGGCAGAGCTGCACTCCCGGAAGCTACACTTCTCTGTCTACGACTTTGACCGCTTCTCCAGACACGACCTGATTGGCCAGGTGGTTGTGGACAACCTTCTGGACTTCAGCGAGGGCACAGGGGAAAAGCCTGTCTGGAGGGACATAGTGGAGGGCACTGCGGTGAGAGAGAGAGCCCATGCCTGACACCATAATGCCAACGCAATGCCACCACTATGTTACCATGATGACACCACTATACCACTATAGTATCACCACTATGCCACTATAATGCCACCACTATGCCGCTAAAATGCCACCATTTGCCACTATAATGCTACCACAATACCACCACTATGCCACTATAATGTCACCGATATGCCACTATAATGCCACCACTATGTCACTATAATGCCACCATTATGACACTACAATGCTACCACTATACCACCACTATGCCACCAATATACCACTATAATGCTACCACTATGCCACCAATATGCCACTTTAATACCACCACTGTACCAACACAATACCACTATAATGCCACCACTATGCCACTATTATGCCACTATAATGTCACCACTATACCACCACTATGCCACTAGAATGCCACTATAATGTCACCACTGTACCACCACTATGCCACCAATATGCCACTATAATGCCACCACTGTACCACCTCTATGCCACTATAATGCCACCACTATGCCACCATTATGCCACTATAATGCCACCACCATGCCACTATAATGCCACTATAATGTCACCACTATACCACTATAATGCCACTATAATGTCAACACTATGCCACCAATATACCACAATAATGCCACCATTATGCCACTATAATGTCAACACTATGCCACTATACTGCTAGCACTATACCACCACTATGCCACTATAATGCCACTGTAATGTCACCAATATACCACTATACCACCACTATGCCACTATAATGCCACCACTATGCCACTATAATGCCACCACTATACCATCACTATGCCACTATAATGCCACCACTATACCACCACTATGCCACTACAATGCTACCACTATACCACCAATATGCCACTATAATTCCGTCACTATACCACCACTATGCCACCAATATACCACTATAATGCCACCACTATGCCACTATAATGCCAACACTATGCCACGATACTGCTAGCACTATACCACCACTATGCCACTGTAATGTCACCACAATACCACCACTATGCCACCAATATACCACTATACCATCACTATGCCACTATAATGCCACCACTATGCCACTATAATGCCACTATGATGTCACCACTATACCACCAATATGCCATTATAATGCCACTATAATGTCACCACTATACCACCAATATGCCACCAATATGCCACTATAATGCCACCACTGTACCACCACTATGCCACTATAATGCCACCACTATGCCACCAGTATGCCACTATAATGCCACCTTATGCCACCATATGACACTATAATGCCACTATAATGCCACTATAATGTCACCACTATAATGCCACTATAATTCCACCATATACCACTGTAATGCCACTATAATGCCACTATAATTCCACCATATGCCACTATAATGCCACTATAATGCCACTATAATGCCACTATAATGTCACCACTATAATGCCACTATAATTCCACCATATACCACTGTAAAGCCACTATAATTCCACTATAATGCCACTATAATGCCACTATAATGTCACCACTATAATGCCACTATAATTCCACCATATGCCACTATAATGCCACTATAATTCCACCATATGCCACTGTAATTCCACTATAATGCCACTATAATTCCACCATATGCCACTATAATTCCACTATAATGCCACTATAATGCCACTATAATGTCACCACTATAATGCCACTATAAGTCCACCATATGCCACTATAATGCCACCATTATGCCACTATAATGCCACTATAATGCTACCACTATACCACCACTATGCCACTATAATGTCACCATTGCTATGCCACTATAATGCAACCGCTTTGCCACTATAATGCCATTGCTATGCCACTATAATGCAACCGCTTTGCCACTATAATGCAACCGCTTTGCCACTATAATGCCACTACTATGCCACTATAATGCAACCGCTTTGCCACTATAATGCCGCCGCTATAGCCACTATAATGCCACTACTATGCCACCTTATGCCACCATATGACACTATAATGCCACTATAATGCCACTGCTATGCCACCATAATGCCATTGCTATGCCACTATAATGACATTGCTATGCCACTATAATGCCATTGCTATGCCACTATAATGCCACCACTATGCCACTATAATGCAACCGCTTTGCCACTATAATGCCGCCGCTATAGCCACTATAATGCCACTACTATGCCACCTTATGCCACCTTATGCCACCATATGACACTATAATGACACTATAATGCCTCCGCTATGCAACTATAATGCCACTATAATGCCACTACTATGCCACTATAATGCCATTGCTATGCCACTATAATGCCACTACTATGCCACTATAATGCCATTGCTATGCCACTATAATGCCACCACTATGCCACTATAATGCAACCGCTTTGCCACTATAATGCCGCCGCTATAGCCACTATAATGCCACTACTATGCCACCTTATGCCACCATATGACACTATAATGCCACTATAATGCCACTGCTATGCCACCATAATGCCATTGCTATGCCACTATAATGACATTGCTATGCCACTATAATGCCATTGCTATGCCACTATAATACCACCGCTATGCCACTATAATGCCGCTGCTATGACACTATAATGCCACTATAATGCCATTGCTATGCCACTATAATACCACCGCTTTGCCACTATAATGCCGCCGCTATGCCACTATAATGCCGCTGCTATGACACTATAATGCCACTGCTATGCCACCATATGACACTATAATGCCACTATAATGCCATTGCTATGCCACCATAATGCCATTGCTATGCCACTATAATACCGCTGCTATGCCACTATAATGCCATTGCTATGCCACTATAATGCCACCACTATGCCACTATCATGCCACTATAATGCAACCGCTTTGCCACTATAATTCCGCTGCTATGCCACTATAATGCCACTACTATGCCACCTTATGCCACCATATGACACTATAATGCCACTATAATGCCACTGCTATGCCACCTTATGCCCCTATAATGCCACTACTATAATATGCCACCATAATGCCATTGCTATGCCACTATAAGGACATTGCTATGCCACTATAATGCCATTGCTATGCCACTATAATACCACCGCTATGCCACTATAATGCCGCTGCTATGACACTATAATGCCACTATAATGCAACCGCTTTGCCACTATAATGCCGCCGCTATGCCACTATAATGCCGCTGCTATGACACTATAATGCCACTGCTATGCCACCATATGACACTATAATGCCACTATAATGCCATTGCTATGCCACCATAATGCCATTGCTATGCCACTATAATGCCGCCGCTATGCCACTATAATGCCGCTGCTATGACACCTTATGCCACCATATGACACTATAATGCCACTATAATGCCACTATAATGCCATTGCTATGCCACTATAATGCCATTGCTATGCCACTATAATGCCATTGCTATGCCACTATAATGCCATTGCTATGCCACTATAATGCCATTGCTATGCCACTATAATGCCATTGCTATGCCACTATAATGCCATTGCTATGCCACTATAATGCCATTGCTATGCCACTATAATGCCATTGCTATGCCACTATAATGCCATTGCTATGCCACTATAATGCCATTGCTATGCCACTATAATGCTACCGCTATGCCACTATAATGCCACTGCTATGCCACTATGCCACCACCATGACCACTGGCTGTGTCGAGTTAGAAGGAAGCAGGAGAGAGTGTTTAAATAGCCTTTAGATCTAGCTCAATTTAACTTTTATCTTCTTGGGGACATTGAAAGATTGACATTTCATTAATGTACTGTGATGACAGTTGCCTTCAGTTTGAATATGCTGCCTGTTTAGATTGTGACACCTGTCATGTCTCTGTGGCAATTATTACTGATGCCTGCTTCATGGTTTAGCAAACCAAATGCAAGATGGTGGTCTCTTTTACAGACCCTCTGCTCTCAGCCTGTGGCTCTTTGGGTATTACTGGCTGAGTGTTTAGCACACGTTTGCTGGGATCTGTGTTTGAACTCTGACCTCTGTGTGTGTTGTACAGGAGAAGGCTGACCTCGGGGAGCTGAACTTCTCTCTGTGTTACCTGCCCACGGCAGGTCGGCTCACCGCCACTGTCATCAAGGCCACCAACCTCAAAGCCATGGACCTTACCGGCTTCTCAGGTGACTTACCTACTGACAACAGCACACTGACAACAGCACACTGATCACAGCACACTGACCGCAGCACACTGACAACAGCACACTGATCACAGCACACTGACCGCAGCACACTGACAACAGCACACTGACAACAGCACACTGACAACAGCACACTGACAGCAGCACACTGATCACAGCACACTGACCGCAGCACACTGACAACAGCACACTGACAACAGCACACTGACAACAGCACACTGACCGCAGCACACTGACCGCAGCACACTGACAACAGCACACTGATCACAGCACACTGACCGCAGCACACTGACAACAGCACACTGACAACAGCACACTGACAACAGCACACTGACAACAGCACACTGACCGCAGCACACTGACCGCAGCACACTGACAACAGCACACTGATCACAGCACACTGACCGCAGCACACTGACAACAGCACACTGACAACAGCACACTGACCGCAGCACACTGACAACAGCACACTGACAACAGCACACTGACCGCAGCACACTGACAACAGCACACTGATCACAGCACACTGACCGCAGCACACTGATCACAGCACACTGACAACAGCACACTGACAACAGCACACTGACCGCAGCACACTGACAACAGCACACTGACAACAGCACACTGACCGCAGCACACTGATCACAGCACACTGACAACAGCACACTGACAACAGCACACTGACCGCAGCACACTGACCGCAGCACACTGACAACAGCACACTGATCACAGCACACTGACCGCAGCACACTGACAACAGCACACTGACAACAGCACACTGACAACAGCACACTGACCGCAGCACACTGACCGCAGCACACTGACAACAGCACACTGATCACAGCACACTGACCGCAGCACACTGACAACAGCACACTGACAACAGCACACTGACCGCAGCACACTGACAACAGCACACTGACAACAGCACACTGACCGCAGCACACTGACAACAGCACACTGATCACAGCACTGGGGGTCGTCTCTTCTGTTAGAAACAGCCTGACAAAACTCACATCACACATTTTGTATTTAAACTATTATTTGAATGCAATTAGGCTGCATAAACAGATGGAGCAAACACATCAATTGACTGAATTCATGAATATTTGAATATTGATATGTTACATTCTGTAAATATTTCCCAAATAAATACTGTTCAACTGTTCCAAACATAATGAAGTGCAAAAAATATGTTTTGTGGCAATGTTGGAAACACAAGCAAATAGCAAAAATCATAAACGTTGGAGTGCTAAAAACCGCAGCCAACAAACAACCAAACGCTTTAAACACAATCATGTCCTGGCCTGATTGATGGCTGGGACTTAGGTAGCTGATGATGATTTAATTAATGAATGCCTAATGAAATTAATTGAGTTATTAATCCTGCCTGTGAGGATGTGATGATCCTGCATTACCACGGTAACAGTTACTATACTGATGAAATGACACGCTAAATTATGAGGCCACACCGTTATTATTGCTTTAATGATTAGGAGATTATTAGAATGCCTAACGAAGGTATAAAACAATCCACCATAAAATCAAACCGTATTCTGTAAGTGCTACAATGGACTAGAGCAGCAGTTTGTATTCTGTGGTAATTGACGTGAATCCACCTGTTTTACTTTGGCCTTAATCCGCCTCGTCCAAGGGGCCTTGATTTGGATGTCTTTTATGTGTTAAAGACAGATAGATGCCTGGACGTGGGAGTATAATTTGTTAATAGCCTGCTCAAGGTTTGTCTCTTATCTTTGTCCCCCTCTATCTCTTTCTTCCCTTCTCTTCCTCTATTTCTTTCTCTCTCTCTCCCTCCCTCTTTCTCCTTCTCTCAGACCCATACGTGAAGGCTTCTCTGATATGTGACGGTCGCAGACTAAAGAAGAGGAAGACCTCCATTAAGAAGAATACGTTGAACCCCACCTACAACGAGGCTCTAGTCTTTGACATCCCTCATGAGGACATCGACAGGGTGTCCATCATCATCGCTGTCATGGACTATGACTGGTAAGAAGAGACCTGGGCTGTTATTACTGGACAATGGGAGTTTTATAGGTTTGTGTGGGATGTGGATGTAATTTATACCATTATAATACTGACTATGTATTTGGATGGTTGCTGCATAAGGGTATGTATGTTGTTAATTGTTAGATAAGGGTATGTCTGTTGTTAATTGTTAGATAAGGGTATGTCTGTTGTTAATTGTTAGATAAGGGTATGTATGTTGTTAATTGTTAGATAAGGGTATGTCTGTTGTTAATTGTTAGATAAGGGTATGTCTGTTGTTAATTGTTAGATAAGGGTATGTCTGTTGTTAATTGTTAGATAAGGGTATGTCTGTTGTTAATTGTTAGATAAGGGTATGTCTGTTGTTAATTGTTAGATAAGGGTATGTCTGTTGTTAATTGTTAGATAAGGGTATGGCTGTTGTTAATTGTTAGATAAGGGCATGTCGGTTGTTAATTGTTAGATAAGGGTATGTCTGTTGTTAATTGTTAGATAAGGGTATGTCTGTTGTTAATTGTTAGATAAGGGCATGTCTGTTGTTAATTGTTAGATAAGGGTATGTCTGTTGTTAATTGTTAGATAAGGGCATGTCTGTTGTTAATTGTTAGATAAGGGCATGTCTGTTGTTGGTAGTTGTTATTTTTATGGTGTGTAGCAAAGTTATTATAGCAAACTAAAACAAAAACAAATTATGACTAATCATCACTCAAAACCATTTAGTAAATTTAATAAAAATAATTACCAAACCCGTTTGAAGAATTAAAACTGTACTGCCTCCAAAACTAAATAGAATAACAACCATCATGAATTATTGTAACGGTTGTCATAGGTGGAAGGTGAAGATGACCAAGGTGCAGTGTGGTACGTGTTCATGGTAGATTTAATAAAGAAACTGAACACTAGTACAAAAAAACAACAAAGCGGAACAAACAAAACAGTTCTGTCTGGTGCAGACACACAAAGACAGAAAACAACTACCCACAAACACAGGTGGGAACAGGCTCTCTAAGTAGGTTCTCAATCAGAGACAGCGATTGCCAGCTGCCTCTGATTGGGAACCATACCAGGCCAAACACATAGAAATACAAAACCTAGACTACAAAACATAGAATGCCAACCCCAACTCACGCCCTGACCAAACTAAAACAGAGACATAAAAAAAGAACTAAGGTCAGGACGTGACAGTACCCCCCCCCCCCCCAAAGGTGTAGACTCTGGCCGCAAAACCTAAACCCATAGGGGATGGTCTGGATGGGCATCTGTCCATGGTGGCGGCTCTGCCGCGGGACGTGGACCCCACTCCACCTTAGTCTGGGCCCACTTAGGTGGCGCCTTTGGAGCGACGACCCTCGCCGCCGATCCCTGACTGGGGACCCTTTCAGCGGGCCCCGAATAGACGGGAGACTCTAGCAGCGCCGGAGTGAAGGGCGACTCTGGCAACGCCGGAGTGAAGGGCGGCTCTGGCAGCGCCGGAGTGAAGGGCGGCTCTGGCAGCGCCGGAGTGACGGGCGGCTCTGGCAGCTCCTGACTGACGGGCTGCTCTGGCAGCTACTGACTGACGGGCAGCTCCTGACTGACGGGCGGCTCTGGCAGCTCCTGACTGATGGGCAGCTCTGGCAAGCGACTCTGGAAGCTCCGGACAGGAGGGAGACTCTGGAAGCTCCGGACAGGAGGGAGACTCTGGAAGCTCCGGACAGGAGGGAGACTCTGGAAGCTCCGGACAGGCGGGAGACTCTGGAAGCGCCGGACAGGCGGGAGACTCTGGAAGTGCCGGACAGGCGGGAGACTCTGGAGGGAGGAGACGGAGAGGCAGCCTGGTGCGTGGGGCTGCCACAGGAGGCCTGGTGCGTGGAGGAGGCACCAGAAGGACCGAACTGTGGAGGCACACTGGAGGCTTCGAGCACTGAGCCTGCACAACCTGTCCTGGCTGGATACTCCCTTTAGCCCAGCAAGTGCGGCGGGGTGGAACAGACTGCACTGGGCTGTGCTGGCGAACCGGGGACACCGTGCGTAGGGCTGGTGCCATATAACCCAGGCCGAGGAGACGCACTGGAGACCAGATGCGCTGACCCGGCTTCATTATTCCTGGCTCGATGCCCACTCTAGCCTGGCCGATACGAGGAGCTGCGATGTAGCGCACCGGGCTATGCCTGCGCACTGGGGACACCGTGCGCCTCACGGCTTAACACGGTGGCTGCCCGGTCAACCTCTCGCCACGGTAAGCACGGGGAGTTGGCTCAGGTCTCCTACCTGACTTAGCCACACTCCCCATGTGCCTCCCCCCCAAGACATTTTTGGGGCTGCCTCTCGGGCTTCCTTGCCAGCCGTGTTCTCTCAAAGCGCTGGCTCCCTTTACCTGCTGCCTCCGCTCTCCTGGCTGCCTCCACCTGTTCCCATGGGAGGCGATCCCTTCCAGCCAGGATCTCCTCCCATGTGTAGGAACCCTTCCCGTCCAGAATGTCCTCCCATGTCCATGAGTCCATTCCACACTGCTCTTGGTGATCACGCTGCTTGGTCCTTATTTTGTGGGTAGTTCTGTAACAGTTGTCATAGGTGGAAGAAGGTGAAGAGGAACAAGGTGCAGTGTGGTACGTGTTCATGGTAGATTTAATAAAGAAACTGAGCACTAGAACAAAAAAACAACAAAGCGTAACAAACTAAACAGTTCTGTCTGGTGCAGACACACAAAGACAGAAAACAACTACCCACAAACACAGGTGGGAACAGGCTACCTAAGTATGGTTCTCAATCAGAGGCAACGATTGCCAGCTGCCTCTGATTGGGAACCATACCAGGCCAAACACATAGAAATACTACAAAATACTACAAAACATAGAATGCCCACCCCAACTCACGCCCTGACCAAACTAAAACAGAGACATAAAAAAGGAACTAAGGTCAGGACGTGACAATTATGTTTTTGGGGGGCAAAAATCGAACAGGGTTTTCAAGCTAAACTAATGATTGGTTTACAATAGAGCCTCCCACAATGCAGGTGATGACTGCAGGTAAAGTTGGTGAAGAGCAACTGCAGAAAGTTGCAGACGACTGCAGTCCAAATGTCATGACCTTTGATCATATGATTTTTGTAAATTTCATGTAATTGACATGTAGGCTCCCGCCTGACAATTTTTATCACCAGAATGCAACACCTTAAAAGGCGGTGACCAACGATGGAGCTTCAACGCTCCTGGTTGTTGTGGAAATTGACCCACCACTACTATTTACTTTGTGCATCTACGTCATCTCCCTGAGTCTACCTTTAAACCTAACCTAACCTATGACCTGACCCATCACCTTATGCATTACTGCCCCACAGTGGCAATAAGTGACTTTCCAATAAACACAAAAACTATATGCATGTTGTTATAAAAAGTAAATTAAATAAAAAATGAGGCAAAGTAGATCTGAAAACTAACTGAAACAAAACTGAATTTCGAATGAAAATCTTAAAACTAATAGGAATATAAACAATAATAACCTTGTAGTTAGCACTCTGTTACGTTGATAGACATTGTTATTGGGTTGGTGTGTAGTTAGTACTGGATCATGTGTAACGTATGTTGATGGTGGTTATTATTTGGTTGGTGAGTAGTTAGCACTGTGTGGGTCTATTACGTTGATAGATGTTGGTGTATAGTAGGATGGGTCATTATGTTACCTTAAAATAACTGTCCAGTGTTAAATATGACCTATTATTACTTCAAATATGAGTGAAATAGATTTCCTTCCAATTTTTTTTAAATGATGTATGTTAAGAAGCTTTTCTGTGTTGGAATAGTGTGGGCGTACCCCAACAGAATGATGTGGGCGTATACCGGTCGTTAAAAATATCCTCCTCTAGACCGCTGATTGGCCAGCTCATCCTCCTCAGGAGTATGACACCATACTCTATGAGGAAGTAGCAAGCATTTTGAAAAGGTCTGTATGAGATACAAGTTTGAGGTGTTTTTTCTCCAATTCATGATTTGGCCACTAATTTGAGTACAGGATGAATAAACACAATTATTTGGGTATGAGTTAGCAGAATATTAACTTTGAAAATTGTCATTTTCACTGGACAGTTACTTTAATAGACATTGTTGTGTACTAGCATGGGTCAGTCTAAAACATTGGTGTGTGTAGTTAGTACTATGTGGGTTTGTACCGTTGATAGACGTTGTTATTTGGTTGGTGTGTAGCAGTGGTCTGTTGAACACATAGCTGATTGTCCCTGTGAGTCAGACTCCTGGTGGATTCCTCCTGTTTTACATGAGGATGGGCGCCTCATGAATAAACATGATTTATGCTAATGCTAATGGAAATAGTATCTGGTGGTGAGACACTGTGTAACCATGCCAGTGTTTCTCTATCTGGCACTCACACCCTCCATCATCACACCATCGCCTGGCTGGTGTGTGTTTGTGGTTTCTTTGTCTATTATTAAACCCATGTTGTAGGTTATAGTATCTCTATAGTTGTGTGTGTGTGTGTGTGTGTTATCTTTTATGCATTTAAAACCCAGGTTATAGCATCTCTATCGTTCGATGCTTGTGGGTGTGTGTTTGTGTGTGGGCATGCATGCATGTGTGTGTTTGTGTATGATATGAATGTGCTCTCCATTTGTATCGAAACCTTTGTATAGTCTCTGTATATTGTGCGCTCACTATTGAATATCCAATCTCTGTGGCCGCATTCATTTTCCCGGCACTCAAGGTTGATAAATGAGGCCTACTTTGCCTGTTCGTCACAGTCTCTCTACCTCTCCATCTCTCTCTCTCTCTCTCTCTCTCTCTCTCTCTCTCTCTGTACCTGGCGGTGTGTTGGTCAGTATTGGTCATAATGAGGTCATAGGAATGTGTCGTGTGGGCAGTGACGCTGAGGGTCCTGGGAGGGAGCACTGGACTGCCATGTTGGCCAACCCCCGCAAGCCCATAGACCACTGGCACCAGCTCGTCGAGGTAATTATGTGCATGATGTGATGTGTATGTGTCTGTGTACCGTTGAGTGTGTGTGTGTGTGAGTGAGTGCGTGACTACAGTGCTTTTTTGTGCAGGTCTGTGCTCTCATTCTATTTTCCTACTTCATGTATGTACAGTGCCTTGCGAAAGTATTTGGCCCCCTTGAACTTTGCAACCTTCTGCCACAATTCAGGCTTCAAACATAAAGATATAAAACTGTATTTTTTGTAAAGAATCAACAACAAGTGGGACACAATCATGAAGTGGAACGACATTTATTGGATATTTCAAACTTTTTTAACAAATCAAAAACTTATTCAGCCCCCTTAAGTTAATACTTTGTAGCGCCACCTTTTGCTGTGATTACAGCTGTAAGTCGCTTGGGGTATGTCTCTATCAGTTTTGCACATCGAGAGACTGACATTTTTTCCCATTCCTCCTTGCAAAACAGCTCGAGCTCAGTGAGGTTGGATGGAGAGCATTTGTGAACAGCAGTTTTCAGTTCTTTCCACAGATTCTCGATTGGATTCAGGTCTGGACTTTGACTTGGCCATTCTAACACCTGGATATGTTTATTTTTGAACCATTCCATTGTAGATTTTGCTTTATGTTTTGGATCATTGTCTTGTTGGAAGACAAATCTCCGTCCCAGTCTCAGGTCTTTTGCAGACTCCATCAGGTTTTCTTCCAGAATGGTCCTGTATTTGGCTCCATCCATCTTCCCATCAATTTTAACCATCTTCCCTGTCCCTGCTGAAGAAAAGCAGGTCCAAACTATGATGCTGCCACCACCATGTTTGACAGTGGGGATGGTGTGGTCAGGGTGATGAGCTGTGTTGCTTTTACGCCAAACATAACATTTTGCATTGTTGCCAAAAAGTTCAATTTTGGTTTCATCTGACCAGAGCACCTTCTTCCATATGTTTGGTGTGTCTCCCAGGTGGCTTGTGGCAAACTTTAAACAGCACTTTTTATGGATATCTTTAAGAAATGGCTTTCTTCTTGCCACTCTTCCATAAAGGCCAGATTTGTGCAATATACGACTGATTGTTGTCCTATGGACAGAGTCTCCCACCTCAGCTGTAGATCTCTGCAGTTCATCCAGAGTGATCATGGGCCTCTTGGCTGCATCTCTGATCAGTCTTCTCCTTGTATGAGCTGAAAGTTTAGAGGGACAGCCAGGTCTTGGTAGATTTGTAGTGGTCTGATACTCCTTCCATTTCAATATTATCGCTTGCACAGTGCTCCTTGGGATGTTTAAAGCTTGGGAAATCTTTTTGTATCCAAATCCGGCTTTAAACTTCTTCACAACAGTATCTCTGACCTGCCTTGTGTGTTCCTTGTTCTTCATGATGCTCTCTGCGCTTTTAACGGGCCTCTGAGACTATCACAGTGCTGGTGCATTTACACAATGACTTGATTACACACAGGTGGATTGTATTTATCATCATTAGTCATTTAGGTCAACATTGGATCATTCAGAGATCCTCACTGAACTTCTGGAGAGAGTTTGCTGCACTGAAAGTAAAGGGGCTGAATAATTTTGCACGCCCAATTTTTCAGTTTTTGATTTGTTAAAAAAAGTTTGAAATATCCAATAAATGTCGTTCCACTTCATGATTGTGTCCCACTTGTTGTTGATTCTTCACAAAAAAATACAGTTTTATATTTTTATGTTTGAAGCCTGAAATGTGGCAAAAGGTCGCAAAGTTCAAAGGGGCCGAATACTTTCGCAAGGCACTGTAATTGTACTTGGCCTTCTTTTCCCCTGTTCTAACTAGTCTTTGTTTTTCTATTCAGTCATTGTAAGTAACCACACAGTAGTCTGGGGGCCGTATGTATCAAGCGTCTCAGAGTAGGAGTGCTGATCAGTTTTTCCTTTTAGATCACATTGAATAAGATGACACGGACAAGGGGGACCTGATCCTAGATCAGTACTCCTACTCTGAGATGCTTGAAACATATTGTACAACAACTGGTCTGACTACTCATCCACTCACCATATTTTTTCTTGGTCATGAAATATCTATTTTAGCATACATTTACCTTTGTTATCTACAGTGTCTGTGTTGGTGATACTAACTCTGCTTTAATATATTTCTCCAGGAAAAACTTGTGGCCTCATTTGTGTCAAAGAGTCCCGCAGCCTCTCCCAAGCCTCACATTGTGGTGGACAGTCCTCACTCTGAGTAGAACAGTGAGTAGAACTCTTGGTTCAATGCTCTCACATGTAGTGCCAGGACTAGTGTTGGAGTCCTTTCCATTTCAATTCAGATAAATTAGTTGTATGATTTAGAAAACATCATCATTACAATGGACGGGCAATTTCTGCTTCATTAATTAGATTGAATTGATTTCCTGCATTGCCTTTATTGAAGTGGACCCCAAACCTGACACACAATTTTTCAATATCCATAGCTTTTTTTGGAGGGACCTATATAACCACAGCTTTGTGATTATAATATTGGTGAATGTGATCCAGCTGAGACTCAGAGGCTGTTAGATTAACGTGCTGTGAGGCAAGAGTATCTGTACCATCTAGATGTTATGTACCCCACCCCCTGACTTACTGTACTCTAAGGCTTTGTTCTCTGTTATGTATCTTCTCTCCTGCTTTATCTCTCTCTTTTTCCTCTTCTCCCCAGGTTATTATCATCTTTCCATTTCCAGACTTTCCTTTCTTTCTGCTCATCTGTGAATAATTCTCTCCATCAAACAAATAGAGATAAGGAGACACATCGACTGCTATTCTACTGCTACTGCTGAATATTCCAACTCCTGTCCTGTCGCAACGAAGCACAGGAAAACAGAATCTACATTCTATACAAGCAACACTTAGAACGCTGACACACACACACACACACACACACACACACACACACACACACACACACACACACACACACACACACACACACACACACACACACACACACACACACACACACACAGTGCTTCAGGTTAGTGCCAGTAATTCATCCAGGAGGGGTGTGATGATGCACATTTCTCCCTCCAATCAAACCTGGGCCTAAGGTTTCTGCTCTGTATGGACTTCAAAAGACAAACCGTGCCAATGCTTTACTTTAGGCCATTAGTATACAAGTGTAGGTGTTAGGAAACATCCATGTAGTGTTTCCAGCAGGACAAACAGCAGGACTCTAGTGGTTTGGGCCTACCCTCTGGATCTGGGCTTTTCTGGCTTCTTTTAGCTGGAGGAAGGAACCTTTGCCGGTCGTTATTATTGATGTCAGGGGAGGGAGAAATGTGGATGAATCCATCTGCTGAAGCATGTAACCTTGAAATGTGTCCCTTCGCCTCATTATTTTGTCACCTTCTTCATGGTGCTCATTAATGTGAATTTGCTTTTTTTTCTATTTGTTTGGTTTTGGGGGTTTGTGTAATATAATCATCCAGAAAGGAATTTATCCATACCATTTTTTACGATCCACTAAGGATGTGACTGTGAGTACTTGAAAACCTGAACTATTTGAGCGCCTTGGGATGTTACAGGAATAGTGTTCCCCTGTTTGGACATACTGGCAGACTTTACCCCAGAGGACTCTACAGGGGAACTGTGATGAGGACGGACCTGCTCGGCTTGGAGTGCACTTACTGGAAATGTATCCTACAGGGAAGGATTTCACCATTATATCAAATGTTTCTATCATTCCAAGATTTTGTTTTTCGGAAAGACATTATTTAATTTGAAAAGATAAAAATTGTCTGCAGTCCATCATGTCTCCGACTGGACGACAACGTTAGAAGGACACACACATTTGTGTTGCTTTGATTTGTGTGTATTTCTGTGTTTGTGTGTGTGTTTTGTATTCGTGTGCGTCTGTGTGTGTATGCCTGTATGTTTGTGTGTGTGTCACTGTGACCTTCTGTGTGACACGTTTCTGTGCTCATGACGTCCCTATCTTCTACCTGTCCTCGCGGCCCCACACCATTCCTAGCATCCACAGACTGAAACTACTGTCTTTTGAACAAAATGTGTCTTCTGTCCTGTGTGTCTTAGAGGAACCATTTGTGTGTAGGACCCATTGCACTTGGTGGGGAGTGGGATCCCTGATGAACAGTCGGTCTCTCACAGAGATTAGAGTGTATTGTGTGTGTTGTTTCCCAGATCAGCTGTCCGTCACTCAAAAGTGCCCCCCCCCCTGCCTGATCTAAGTAACTGTGTTGGTTGTGTACTACTTTTAGTAAATGTGTACTGTGTGTCTGAGGGGAAACCAGTTGGCACCGTGATGTTAGATACGTTTTGATTACTTGAGGTAGAATTTTGGGCTGAGTAATGACTCTTTTATGTCCCCTAGCAGTCCCTCCAAACGGGGAGACAGAGAGGGGGTAGCCATGTCCTTTATCTTTTGTGAAATACGATGACCCCCTGTTTACGCTCTGCACTTCCTCTTTAAGCACCATGTGGCTACTGCCATGAGAGAACCATGTCTACCACCACTTCTGCTACTATAACCTCAACTAACAGTTAGCACTACTAATGCTATGGCTGCCATTTCCCCTTAAACGCATTCAGGGGGATCCAGTTACTATTCCAACTTCAGGCCAAGGAAGTGCAGGGATGCTTACTGGTATGTTTGGTATGTACACAGATTAAAGCCGTATACCCCATATCATAGCCAGACGTTTTCCATCTGGAGCTGTATGTCTGCTCAGGTTGTTCTGGGAGGTCATTGATCTGCCTGTATGAGTAGATACTATAGTATTGATCCATTGGCCGATCTCCAGGCTCTGTCTCTATCCCTCGCAGTCCACATGATTCTCTGCCCCATAACACTGTGGTGTTAGCACTCACTCAGCACTGGAGGTTGCTAGTGTGCTCTCTGTATTACCCTCCACCTCTCTCTCTCTCTCTCTAAATATACCTTTCTCTTGCCCCTTTATCTCTTGCCTGCCTGCCTGCCGCTCTCTCTCTCTTTCTCTCGCTCTCTCTCGCTCTCTCTCTTTCTCTCTCTCTCTCTCTCTCTCTCTCTTTCTCTTTCTTTCTCTCTCTCGCTCTCTCTCTCTCTTTCTCGCTCTCTCTCTTTGATTGCTTGTTCTCCCACTCTATTTCTGAAAACTGCCTTTTCCCCACTTCCCTCTCTCTCCACACAGCCATTCACCCCCTCTCTCCGCCTCCCTCCATCTTGCCCGCTCTCTCTGTGTGTAGGACTCCTCTCTCCCCTGTCTCTCTCAGTGTTAGTGCAGTTCTGAATGGACATGGGGAAACGTGTGCATGCTTATATTAACATGAATGATGTCAACTTGATGCAATGAAAATTAGATACGTGATGCTTTAAGCAAAACCTGACAATGAACTTGATATTAATACTACTAATGACGAAAATGGAGACCTAGCAATCGTTCTCTCTGTAATCAAAACAATGATGATAAATAACATTGTTTATCCTGTATATCTTCATTAAATAGTTATTCCTGATTTCATTTTTGATTCTTTAAAAATATATAATTTCTTCAGAAGTTTACTTTTTATATGGGTTAAACAGATAAATAGACATTTGAACAGAAGTGAGACATGCTTGTTTCAGCCAGAGAGCTAGGGGGAGGAGGGTGAAGAGGAAGATGATGTAGGTGAATGTGTGGGAGATGGTGTGGCTGAAGCAATGGTCATGGAAATAAAGGATATGTATCATCCAGCCTCATTCTGTGTGTGTTTGTTTATTAATCACTGTGTGTGAAGTAGGTGTGTGTGTGTGCATGCCTTGTGTATTATGTACGTATACAGTAGCCTACACACACACTGGAGCTATATATATATCTGTATCCATACTGTATGGAATCTTCTTTGAACCTATAGGACCTTCCTCTCTCTCTTTCCTACTGTGTATTATCGTTGTGTGTAATTATTTAGTCACTTTGTCATGAATTCTTTGTTGTGTCCTCACTTTATCTCAATGCAAAGTGGAGTGCTGCTGCCTGCCTTGAGTGTGCCTTTCTCTGGTCTGCCACCTACTGTTGCTTTGTGAGTCTTTTCTAGTAGTCATATAAATGCCAGGGAAGTCATGCAGTGATTATACCCTTATGAACTGAGCATTACAGTCATGCTCACTATCAGCACACTGAAACTCTGCTACACCAACCGAGGGGGAAGTGTGTGTGCACGCTTGCATGCACGTGTGTGTGTGTGACACAAAGAGAGAGGAGTAGGAAAGGATTAAGAGAGTGAGGGGGAATGACACAGAGAAAGGGGAAGGCAGGGAGTGGATGAGGAGATGAATTAAAAAGACAAGGAATGGAAGTGAAATAGTGAGTGTGTTTGTGTGTGAGGGAGAGGCGGAGGAGAACAGGTCTGTATATAGACACACTTGACTAGGGGTGAACGGGGCACCTGCAGCACTTTGACAGTGTGAGCAGCATGAGAACAGTTCAGAACAACACTCACACACATACACACAGAAGTGCAGAAGCACCAGTTAGCACTGCTACAACACCACGAACTGCTGGGGGGGGGCTGGAGCTGGGTGAAGGGGCTGGGGGAACTGCTGTCTCCATGGCAACGTTCCCACCGTGCAATTTTTTTTCTTTAGTCGGAAAGACATTTCACTCAGTTCAGTGAGCTGAAAGAAGCAGAGAGGGAGGGAGAGAGACTGGGGGAGGTGTGTGCAATACATTACATAGAGCTGTTTCTATCACACTGGAGGGATTTATTAGGAAGCTGTCAGCTATGCATTATTGCTAATATATTACTCATTACTATATATAATGGTAATGTATTCTGTTATCTCATTAAATATACATGTCATTGCTGTGGGTGAGCCTTTGGTGTTTTTGAATTTAGCAATGAAAGAAAGCAACGACACCATGTAGAAAAAGGGAATGTAAACCTCATATCTATGTGACAAAAATATAAATATTCTGTGCGGTGTAAGACTCATCATATGCAATATGACTACACTTTTCAGTCCACTCCCTATGAATTTCACTTTTTTTTTATGCCTCCATAAATGTTCATAAATGTCATCCCAGAATTAGAAATAACCTCTGTGTGTGTGTGTGTTTATTTGTGTTTTGACCTAATACCGTTTTCCAAAATCAGTGTCAGTTATTTGTCGTAACCCAGTTCTGTCTGTATGTCAGGTGTATCAGTGTGTTGGTGGTGATTACCTGTTGAGAACCAGATGGTCCCCTCTCTCCCAGCTGGAGGAGCCAGTCAAAAGAGGGATCGTCTATTCTACACTCCCCCTGGAACAACCAGACAGGACAATCAAAGCACCTGATAGAGAAAAATGATCAAACCCCACAGAACAGTCCCCTAAAGCAATATACCATTTCTCATCACCAAGAGGAATTCAAAATACAACAGTGACTAAATTTGTTTTCTGACCACATCAGGAGTTGTAAGCTTTTCTAATTGCAGGAGAACTGCCGGTTCTGCCAATTGAATTTCAAAAGCAGTGACAAACTGCACTTCCCTCAGAGCTACAAAATAATCAAAGTCCCCTAGAAAGGGATGGACACACGGTCCCTTTACCAGAATTAATTTGGCCACTGTGCTTAAGTCAGAATGAAAGGCTGTGTGGGTTCAATGTGTTCGGGACCCAAGGATAGCCTTGGGCACACTCATGGCCCCGCACAAACCCTGCTAAGGTCACTGGGAGCCAGCGCCCATGATGTGGCCCTCACTTGATGTTTGCCCATGACCTAAATAGAACCGCTGCCACTTTACAGCGCCTTGCACTGCTTTAAATTGGGTTAAATGGATTCAGAACATTGTTTCTGTGGGATTGAGTTTGATGAGCTCTGATGCCCTTTGCTGTTCGCTGGGCTGTGCTGACTGGCTCACAGTGCCACAGGGGAATAGATTCTATTGTTGGACGAGAGAAACACAGCGCCCGTTGCGTTCCGTTCACAGGTTTCGCTCGTGGCGCATTGTGTTGATTTGACAAGAGGTTAGCTCGCTGAAGGCCGCCCCAGTAATTATGTGCTTATTTCAGCACAGAGGATAGGAGGTGATCGAGACATGTCCTGGTTATAAAATGGTTACGTTGGCAAGGGGGTTAGGCAGAACCTGTAGGCCCATTTCACAACCTATGTAAACGTACAGGACGTATAGGTTTATGCTTGATGTACTGGATACATGGACACTATAATCACTGATGTATCACTTCCTTGCCTGTTGTCTCTCAAATCATGCAGCTCACTGCCTTCAAGGCCTAGTCATTTTCTAAGACTAGCATACTGTGCTGACCTCTGGTGTAACAAGGCGGTATGGCATATATGGCAAATAAATAATATCTCATATATATTATATGTCTCTATAATTTCACTGTAAATGTCATCAATTTGGTATAAATGATAGGACTGTCAGGACTGTCCGTTACCGCTTAGGTTCCTCATGGCAGCCATAGAGAGGTCAATCAGTTCTTGATCAGTTGCTCGGTTGTTGATTGAGCATCCCTTATGGTCCATTTTCAAGCTCAACCAGACCTGAGATGTCGATAACAGAACGTTAGTCGAGTGGTTTGTTTTCGACACGGCCTACTTTGTGTGTCAAAATGACAATGGTTTCGTTTTATTAACTGTACAATTTAAGTATTTGGCCTCGTCTAAAACACAATTATTTGGCTGACGGCTAAATACCGCCAGGTGAGTAGCCCTCTAGCTAGCTGAACGCAATTAATGTAATCCTTTGGCTAGCATTGGCTTGTGGCCACCTCGCTAATGCTATAATGTCTACATGCCCACGATAAATTGAATTTCTACTTCGCTTACTAAAGCTTTTATATTAGTCTATTAACATGTTTGACATGTTAACCACATTACTGTTAGCTGTATAACTTTATAGTGAATGTAAGAGTTGCTGGTCATTGATGTACAAAAGTTAGCGGGAGCTAAGCTAACGTTGGCTGACTGGGGGTGTGTGTTCATTACGCCGATTCTACCTTTTACTCCAAACGGAAAACGTTTTGCCACGAACAGTAGTTTATATAGGCGAATTCAGGTAGGACCCTCCCCGTTATTTTATTTTTTTTGCTCCCGTTTGGTTCTTAAACGGTTTCCGTTGCAAGGCGTAAATGAACACACACACACGTAACTTTAGGATGCTTTGACTGAGCATAATCAGTAGCCGTGGTCCATCAGTATACGTTTATTTATAGTTGTCCAGCTAAAAACGACCAAAGGAGTGTAGCTAATTATGAATTTTATGCCTGTCTAGTTCTTATCTTCTGCCTAACGCATTATGCCTGATTTGGTTATTTTTCAATATGGACAACTGATTCTGGACTGATGGACAACTTTCCATCTGCTATTCCATGCATTTCGTTTTTATCAAGATCGAGTGTTCATGTGAAGTATTGTTAAATAGTTAGCTATCATAACGTCAACCTAGGTAACATATCACAGTATGTTATGCATACCTGTCACAACCAGTGATCACCGAGAGAGCAACTTTTATTATGGCCCAGTAACTGATTCAACTAGTCAACTTTTTTTTTCTCCATCTAGATCATGGACCTGCCCATTAAACCTGGCGCTAATCAAGTGGCAGACGTGGTGTTCGTCATCGAAGGAACTGCAAACCTCGGCCCCTATTTTGAATCCCTCAGAAAACATTACATACTACCTGCAATCGAGTAAGTGGACTTCAATTGCACTTTTTGCTTCATTGGGTATGTACAATATCGCTCTGTGGAGTCCTGACTTGGTCCCTGTCCCATCATCACAGGTACTTCAATGGAGGCCCTCCAGCAGAGACAGACTTTGGAGGAGATGTGAGTCTTAATTCAACTTTGTTTTCTCCTTACGGTTATTACTATTTACTTACTCTTTATTTAAGAAGGTATGAGAACAACAATGCCAATTCTCTCCTCTTCTCTCAGTATGGAGGCACACAGTATGGTCTTGTTGTGTTCAACACAGTGGACTGTGCTCCTGAATCCTACGTCCAGTGTCACGCACCAACCAGCTCAGCCTTTGAGTTTGTCTCGTGGATTGACAGCATTCAGTAAGATTTGTTTTTGTCATGCTATTTAGAAGGACATGTTAAGATTCGTGAGTATTAATCTTCCTTGATCAATGTGTAACTTTGTCTCTGTCAGGTTCATGGGAGGAGGAGCAGAGAGCTGTAGTCTCATCGCAGAGGGTCTGTCTGTGGCCTTGCAGCTCTTTGATGACTTCAAAAAGATGAGGGAGCAAATGTGAGTTCTTCTTTTATTACTAAACTCAGCAAAAAAAAGAAACGTCCTCACTGTCAACTGCGTTTATTTTTAGCGAACTTAACATGTGTAAATATTTGTATGAACATAACAAGATTCAACAACTGAGACATAAACTGAACAAGTTCCAGAGACGTGACTAACAGAAATGGAATAACGTGTCCCTGAACAAGGGAGTGGGGGGGGGAGTCAAAATCAAAAGTAACAGTCAGTATCTGGTGTGGCCACCAGCTGCATTAAGTACTGCAGTGCATCTCCTCATGGACTGCACCAATTTGGCCAGTTCTTGCTGTGAGATGTTACCCCACTCTTCCAGCAATGTACCTGCAAGTTCCCTGACATTTCTGGGAGGAATGGCCCTAGCCCTCACCTTCTGATCCCAGGTCCTCTCTTTGCTGGCCATGGCAGAACACTGACATCCCTGTCTTGGAGGAAATCACACACAGAATGAGCAGTATGGCTGGTGGCATTGTCATGCTGGATGGTGATGTCAGGATGAGCCTGCAGGAAGGGTACCACATGAGGAAGGAGGATGTCTTCTCTGTAACGCACAGCGTTGAGATTGCCTGCAATGACGACAAGCTCTGTCCGATGATGCTGTGACACACTGCCCCAGACCATGACGGACCCTCCCCCTCCAAATCGATCCCGCTCCAGAAAACAGGCCTCGATGTAACCCTCAATCCTTCGAGAACAAACGTGAATCCGACCATCACCCCTGGTGAGACAAAACCTCAACTTGTCAGTGAAGAGCACTTTTTGTTAGACCTGTCTGGTCCAGCGAAGGTGGGTTTGTGCCCCTAGACGACGTTGTTGCCGGTGATGTCTGGTGAGTACCTGCCTTACAACAGCCCCCTGCCTATAAGCCCTCAGTCCAGCCTCTCTCAGCCTATTGTGGACAGTCTGAGCACTGATGGAGGGATTGTGCGTTCCTGGTGTAACTCAGGCAGTTGTTGTTGCCATCCTGTACCTGTGATGTTCGGATGTCCTGATCCTGTGCAGGTGTTGTTATACGTGGTCTGCCACTGCGAGGACGATCAACTGTCCGTCCTGTCTCCCTGTAGCGCTGTCTTAGGCGTCTCACAGTATGGACATTGCAATTTATTCCCTTGGCCACATCTGCAGTCCTCATGCCTCCTTGCAGCATGCCTAAGGCACGTTCACGCAGATGAGCAGGGACCCTGGGCATCTTTCTTTTGGTGTTTTTCAGAGTCAGTAGAAAGGCCTCTTTAGTGTCCTAAGTTTTCATAACTGTGACCTTAATTGCCTACTGTCTGTAAGCTGTTAGTCTTAACGACCGTTCTACAGGTGCATGTTCATGAATTGTTTATGGTTCATTGAACAGGCATGGGAAACAGTGTTTAAACCCTTTACAATGAAGATATTTGGATTTTTACGAATGATCTTTGAAAGACAGGGTCCTGAAAAAGGGACGTTTCTTTTTTTGCTGAGTTTAGTAGACACACACACACTAGCATATGTCTCTTGTCTCTATTAATCAGAGGTCAGACACACAAAGTCTGTGTGCTGCTGTGTAACTCTCCGCCATACCTGCTCCCTGCCGTGGAGAGTGTCAGCTATACGGGCTGCACTGCAGACAATCTGGTCAAGATCATCAGAGATGTAAGTAACATAGCACCTCTATCAGATAGCCTGTATAGACTACCCGCTGTGGCATTTTGGGGAATGATGTGACTTCTGTACTTATTAATGGCTGCTGATATCCCATAATAACCTTGTGCCTCTTCCTCAGAGAGGGATTCATTTTTCTGTAGTGTCGCCACGGAAACTGCCAGCGTTACGGGCGCTGTTCGACAGGGCGTCACCAGTCGGGGGACAGGTCGACCCCCATCCAGACTACAGCCAAGACCCCTTCCACATGATCCTGGTTAGGGGTATCTCACTTCCTGGTGAGGAGCAGCACTCAAAATAATTGACAGAGAACAGATTGATTGAAGTCAGTATCGGCCGATCAAATTCTAAACTGTTTCTTTCTCCAGTGTCATCAGGGGGAGGATCGGGCCCTCTCAAACCAATTCTACCCCCTCAACCCCTGCCTGTCAGTCAGCCTCCTCTTGGTTCCTCCTCGCAGGCTCCTCCACCAATAAGCACGGCCCATCCATATCAGGTACTGAAGATATGTTTTAACTTGGTAGCTTTTACCAGCCCATCAACATTGGATTGACAGGCTCTTAGCTGACACATTGTTCTCTCTCCCTCTCTTGCTGCCCTGTCAGCCCCCACCTTCCCTTAACGCGGCCCAGGCAGCTGCACAGATGGCTGTAGAGGCAGCCAACAACCAGAAGAGTCGCTGTGAGTACCAATAGCCTGTATTCTTCTATCCTCTGTCACCAGTATGGTTGATCATCAGCCCAGGTTGATTGTTAGTCTATTACAGGGGTGTTCACCTCTTACCCTACGAGGTCCGGAGCCTGCAGGTTTTCTGTTCTACCTGATCATTAAATGCACCAGGTTAAAATCAGTCCCTGATTAGAGGGTTAGAATGGGGGGGGGGGCAGTACTGAACTGGCTTCGAATTCCAGAGTTGAATATGAGGGGTCTATTATATCTGTTACCTTGTCTTTTTTGGCATCCCCCATCCAGTCCCAGGCATGGTCAACCCTGGTCCCCCATTCAGCGGTCAGTCAACTCTCCCATCTGTAGCAGGAGTGAAGTTGGCTCCCTCCAGTCAGCCCAGCCTATCCACAGTCACCATAGTTTCCACACCCATGTTGCCCCAGCAACAAGCCCCTCCCCCGCAGCAGCAACAAGTCCAGCCGCCGGGACAACCACAGCCCAATCAGCAGCAGCCGGTGCCCCCTCAGCAGCAGCAGCCCACAGCCAATCAGCAGACGCCCCCATCCTCACAGCCTGGCATGGTGAGGCCTGTCCATATGTTGCATCATCTTCCCACAATACTCCACATCAATATTCAACTTCTCTGCCCCCAGTCAAGTTGTCTTTCTCTCCATCTAACGCTTTCTCTTTCTCTCATTTTCTTCTGATAGCCTGGTGTGTCTGCAGCCCAGGCAAATCCGATTGGGGGGCAGCAGCAAGGCGTTGCCAATAAGATTGTAGCATGGAGTGGGGTACTGGAGTGGCAAGAGGTGAGGGAAACTAGAACTTGGTGTAAACATGTTGCTGAAGAGGTCTATACGTCTTCTATTTGTGTGTTCAAGTCATCCTCTGACTTTGTAAGGAAATGTTATACGGTCTGCAACAAAGCTATGCTTGGAACTGATTGAATCAACTGTCATTGATTGTGATGTGAATAATCATACTATACCTTTGTGATGGATTTCACCTTCGATCAAAGTGATGGAGTTACTTGACATGGTTGAACCTGTTGTAGGGGAACATGGATTTTAATGATCTAAAATACTAATCAACTCTGGAGATGTTTGTGTTTCCAAGCCATTTGAAAACCTGACTTGGTCAATAATCACTAAGGTATTGACTGATTTGCACTACTTCTTCTGTGATGCCTGTTGACCATGAAACTGTCACACAACAATGTGCAGTAAGCCTACACACTGTAACCAACACACAGTTAGACCACAACATCCCCAAACACATAGACAATATACATAGTATTGCCACAGGTCACTAAAGTGCATCTGAAGTCACGTATCAATAGATGCAGCATTCAGGTTAGATTTGTATATCTTCCTTGTTCAGGTCAGGATATTGCTGGATCATATTTTAGTCTCCTCTAATCCACCAGAGTCCTCCCAAATGCTGTACAGTACACATATAAAGAACCCATACATCTGGTCTTTAATCCCAACACAATGCAGTAGTAATGTTCAACAGGGACTGCAGCAGAGCGGACCGATCTGAGATTGATCCCCTGAAGATGAACGCTGCTTATTTTCCCGTAGGATTGGCGCCATCCATCCTCTTCACAATGTTCCACTGGCAGCACTGTTTTGCATGCTGGGTAATTTCTAACATGGAGGTTTTTATTCAAACGGTGCCCCTGGGTGTAGGATCGAAGCCCCCTGGTCACTCTGTATGCTAACTTTCAAACCTCTCCTTCCGTTTCTCCAAACATCCCTCCATTCCTCTCCTCCCTCCCTACCTCCCCCACCCTCTCTCCATCCATCACTTCAGAAGCCTAAAGCCTCGTCTATGGATTCCAATACCAAACTCACTCGCTCCCTGCCCTGCCAGGTGCAAGTCAACCAAGGAGAGAACCTGTGAGTGTTTCACTGCAACTATCTTTGATATCATTCCAGTGTCAGCTGCACTGATTGGTCATTGTGTGTATTGCTATATGTATGAAGAGTTCTGATTGGTTTGTTCCCTGTTCTTCATGACAGAAATGCCGACCAGTGGCCACAGAAGCTCATCATGCAGTTGATCCCACAACAGCTACTGGTGAGAGAACCCTCTCTGTGCGTATGTGTGTGTGGTGTATGTGTGTGTGGTGTGTGTGTGTGTGTGTTCAGAAATTACTCGATGACATTGAGAATACAGACATCTAAATAAAGTCTTTCTCCCTCCCCAGACAACACTCGGTCCCCTCTTCAGAAACTCTAGAATGGTTCAGTTTCTCTTCACCAACAAAGATGTGGAGTCACTAAAAGGTCTTTATCGTATCATGGCCACTGGATTTGTAAGTCCAGCTCTTCTGCTTCACATGCTCCATTTTTGCTGCCATTTGTCCCTATCCTTTTCTGTCTCAATATTCAATACAGTGGAGTCTCAACAATAGACATCAGCAGTTCCCTCCATTGGCACTAGATGGACTAGGCAGATATAAATAGGCTGCACTTACACTCTGAGAACACTAGAGGGGGCACCATGTTCATCATTTAGTAAACGTCTACAGAGATTTTCAACGCTGTCGGGCGTCATAGAAAAACTACATGCAGCCTGTGAGATTTACCCAGGTCCGATTGAATTCAGGTCAGGTTGACTGGTTTTGTGTCACTTGAACTATGATGAGGGCTGTGACAGACTGACAGACAGTTCTGACCTATGTCCCCCCTCTGGCTGCAGGCGGGGTGCGTCCACTTCCCCCACAGCGCCCCCTGTGAGGTGCGGGTGCTCATGCTGCTCTACTCCTCCAAGAAGAGGATTTTCATGGGCCTCATCCCCAACGACCAGAGTGGCTTCGTCAACGGCATCCGACAGGTCATCACCAACCACAAACAGGTCCAGCAGCACCGCTCGGTGAGTCATACAGACACGGGTCATCAACAACCACAAACACTGCTAGGTGTGTCAGACAGACAGGTCCAGCAACAACCACAAACACTGCTAGGTGTGTCAGACAGACAGGTCCAGCAGCACCGCTCGGTGAGTCATACAGACACGGGTCATCAACAACCACAAACAGGTCCAGCAGCACCGCTCGGTGAGTCATACAGACACGGGTCATCAACAACCACAAACAGGTCCAGCAGCACCGCTCGGTGAGTCATACAGACACGGGTCATCACCAACCACAAACAGGTCCAGCAGCACCGCTCGGTGAGTCATACAGACACGGGTCATCAACAACCACAAACAGGTCCAGCAGCACCGCTCGGTGAGTCATACAGACACGGGTCATCACCAACCACAAACAGGTCCAGCAGCACCGCTCGGTGAGTCATACAGACACGGGTCATCAACAACCACAAACAGGTCCAGCAGCACCGCTCGGTGAGTCATACAGACACGGGTCATCAACAACCACAAACAGGTCCAGCAGCACCGCTCGGTGAGTCATACAGACACGGGTCATCAACAACCACAAACACTGCGGTGCGTCAGACAGACAGGTCCAGCAGCACCACTCTGTGAGTTAGGAGGGAATGAAGGGATTCAACCTGGAGAAAAGAGGGTAGTATACGCGCTAGTAACTGGAGCTATACTAACCAGCACAGTGGAAGGGCTTCCCAAGAGCAGGCTTGGGCCAATGCGGTGGTCAATTTGGATTTTATTTTTTAAATATTTTTTTACCTTTTTAACTCGACAAGTCAGTTAAGAACAAATTCCTATTTTCAATGACGGCCTAGGAACGGTGCATTAACTGCCTTGTTCAGGGGCAGAACGACAGATTTCTACCTTGTCAGCTCGGGGATTCGGATCTTGCAAACTTTTGGTTACTAGTCCAACGCTCTAACCACAAGGCTACCTGCGGAAAATGTTTTCCTGTTTGAGAGCACCGCCCCTTGTCATTTCTGGTTTGATCTCGATTACAGTCAACACAATTCTAACAACCGTTAGGATACCGTGTTTTCCTTCAGGTTAACATTTAGCGTGCAGATTTTGTGACAGAAACGGAATGCCTCACTTACAAATCCAACCTGCTTGTGGTCTACATGACTTTATATCCTCACAGCCTTTCTGCTCCCATTATAGTTGATGCCGCCTGTCTACTCATGCTGCAAATTTAAGTGAAACATGTTAGACCGTGTGTATTTAGAGAAGACAGAGACCTTGTGTCCCATTACATATTCAAAGCTGCATTGCTAATGGGGAATTGCTATGGCAATCTCAACACAATTAAAATTTCAATTATTTGATCGTTGTTTGGGGTATTTTTTTTCCAGACGTGGCTCTGGAATAGTGTTACTGGTGATTAGATATGATTTTATAACCGTGAAAGACCCAAATTGAATATTTTCCCTGAACCATACAGATGACTTGATGTTAAAGGTCCAATGCAGCTGTTTTTCTCTCAATATCAAATCATTTCTGGGTAACAATTAAGTACCTTACTGTGATTGTATTCAATTATAATTATGGATGTGGTGAGAAATAATTTCACTATTTGAATAGTATCATGAATATTTGTCAGATATCTGGATATTCTAAATGCATGTGGTTTTTAAACTTTAACCTGAGCACTGCTGCCTGAAGGAGAGAGGCTGGTGCACTATGCTGCAGAGGGGGCGGTGTATGTGAGATGGGACCGGAGGGAGCGAGAGAGATGGTTATAGTAAGCTAGGCTAACAACAACCTATTTGTTGGATGCTTGTTGTAGCCTACCTCTTCTCATTTCACTAACTTTTAATTACATAATTTTATTCCATCTCACATGTATTAGTAAACTCTCATTCCACTTTCTACAAATTGAGACTCTTCACAGCTTTGATTGGCCAACATAAATAACAAGCTACACAAGAAGGATACGTCTTTTTTTTCTGGGGAGCACGTCATAACTACATTGTAAAGTTTGTTTTATTAAAAACTATGCAGAAAATGTTTTATTATTATTTGAAATGTTACATTTAATTTAGAAAGGGCTTTTTCAGTGTTAAAATAGGCTTATGATGTTTTTTGTTGATAAAATGAATACTCACAAGTATTTGAATACATGCACATCCCTAGGTAAAATTGTAAAAAAAATTGCTTCTTAGCAAAGATTATTTTCTTAAGCTGTCTGAGCATGGTCTGAGTGAAGAGGGGAAAACTTAACTAGCTCTTATTGGCAGAGAGGTTTGGAACTTTTTACCGCCTGGTGATGTCACCAGGTAGGCCAAAACGCCAACCCATTTCAGAATGTCTTTTAAAACAGCTCTGACACTAAAAGAGCATTATTTTCATAGTACTATTCCAACCTCAGTGTGTAAAACGCAGTAAAATCACGTTTTGACTGCACTGGGCCTTTAATGTGTGCTCTGGGTGTTTTTAGGCAGGCTGCTGAGTTAAATAGGAAGTCCACAGGGAAGAGAGAGGAGAAAATAGAGGAGACGGACAGCTTTTATCCTGATCCTAGATCAGGGGTGTCAAACTAATTTACCCCGCGGGCCAAATTCTGTCTTCACTGAGGTCTGGAGGGCCGCACTTCAAATGGGTAATAATTCCTCTCCGTCAAAATGTGCAAAAATATTCCTCCATCACTTTTGGAATTTTCGATTGCTCCCTGACTGTTAGCTTTCGATGACTGTTAGCACACTGGACAGAGTGAAGAGACTATAAATGTAGATCAATTATAATTTCTACAGTTTTGAATTTTAGTCAATGCAATGTTAATTGAGATTGGTTTTCACCCGGAAAAAAATATCTAAAAAAAACTGCAGGCAGGATTGAATTGTCTTGTGGCCTTGAGTTTGACACGTAGATGGTGGTGTTGTCTCATCCAGTGCCACGATTAGACAGGTTAGGATAGGCAGGAATACCATTGTAAGTACAGTGGGGCAAAAAAGTATTTAGTCAGCCACCAATTGTGCAAGTTCTCCCACTTAAAAAGATGAGAGAGGCCTGTAATTTTTATCATAGGTACACTTCAACTATGACAGACAAAATGAGAAAATCACATTGTAGGATTTTTAATGAATTTATTTGCAAATGATGTTGGAAAATAAGTATTTGGTCACCTACAAACAAGCAAAATGTATGGCTCTCACAGACCTGTAACTTCTTCTTTAAGAGGCTCCTCTGTCCTCCACTCGTTACCTGTATTAATGGCACCTGTTTGAACTTATTATCAGTATAAAAGACACCTGTCCACAACCTCAAACAGTCACACTCCAAACTCCACTATGGCCAAGACCAAAGAGCTGTCAAAGGACACCAGAAACAAAATTGTAGACCTGCACCAGGCTGGGAAGACTGAATCTGCAATAGGTAAGCAGCTTGGTCTGAAGACATCAACTGTGGGAGCAATTATTAGGAAATGGAAGACATACAAGACCACTGATAATCTCCCTTGATCTGGGGCTCCACGCAAGATCTCACCCTGTGGGGTAAATGATCACAAGAACGGTGAGCAAAAATCCCAGAACGGGGGGACCTAGTGAATGACCTGCAGAGAACTGGGACCAAAGTAACAAAGCCTACCATTAGGTACTCAAATCCTGCAGTTCCAGACGTGTCCCCCTGCTTAAGCCAGTACATGTCCAGGCCCATCTGAAGTTTGCTAGAGAGCATTTGGAAGATCCAGAAGAAGATTGGGAGAATGTCATATGGTCAGATGAAACCAAAATAGAACTTTTTGGTGAAAACTCAACTCGTCGTGTTTGGAGGACAAAGAATGCTGAGTTGCATCCAAAGAACACCATACCTACTGTGAAGCATGGGGGTGGAAACATCATGCTTTGGGGCTGTTTTTCTGCAAAGGGACCAGGGCGACTGATCCGTGTAAAGGAAAGAATGAATGGGGCCATGTATCGTGAGATGTTGAGTGAAAACCTCCTTCCATCAGCAAGGGCATTGAAGATGAAACGTGGCTGGGTCTTTCAGCATGACAATGACCCCAAACACACCGCCCCGGCAACGGAGTGGCTTCGTAAGAAGCATTAAGGTCCTGGAGTGGCCTAGCCAGTCTCCAGATCTCAACCCCATAGAAAATCTTTGGAGGGAGTTGAAAGTCTGTGTTGCCCAGCAACAGCCCCAAAACATCACTGCTCTCGAGGAGATCTGCATGGAGGACTGGGCCAAAATACCAGCAACAGTGTGTGAAAACCTTGTTAAGACTTACAGAAAACGTTTGACCTCTGTCATTGCCAACAAAGGGTATATAACAAAGTATTGAGAAACTTTTGTTATTGACCAAATACTTATGTTCCACCATAATTTGCAAATAAATTCATTAAAAATCCTACAATGTGATTTTCTGGGGGGAAAAATTCTCTCATTTTGTCTCATTTTTCGGTCACCTTACACTAGAAAAGTAACCTTGCTGGTTCTCTTCTCCAGATAGGTTCAGGAGGGCCGATGCCAGGGCCACCTGGCCAGGTTCAACCCAATCAGAACTTCCTCAACCGGCCGCAGGGGCCCATCCCTGTCTCCCATGGCAACGTGCAGCAGCAGGTACTGTGATTAATCCTGTGGTGTCTCAGCTTGTGCACTCCTCGTTTCCTCCCTCTCCCCTCACACACTCCTCCTGTCTGCATCTCCTGTTTCTATTTTCCCGCAATGACTGCATGTCCCGCAATGACTTTCATCTCCTCCCCTTCTGCACCTTCTCTTCCTCCCCTTCTCTCTCTCCTCTGTTCAGTCTGTGGTGGTGGGCATGCCCTCTGTTAGTCAGGTCACTCTGATGGAGGAACAGCAGAGACAGGCCAACCTGGTGAGACTCACACACATATACACAAAAACTCTCACCCAAAATACATGTTTAAAAAAATGCACTGAACTTTACCAGGCACAAACTCCCTGTGCTCGTTTTGGCACCTGCCTGGTTGGTGAGCAGCTCCTCTCCACTCTGCATGTGTTAGCTACTCTCTCACACTGTCTCAATGGGTGCTCACTGCCACCAATATACCCAGCCCAGCATGTTCTGGGTTCAGCGAGTTACATTGTTACATTCGGCCTGTCTCTTTTTAAAGTGAACCCGGTATACCGTTCCAATTAATCATATGTACAGTGCCTTCAGAAAGTATTCATAGCCTTTGACTTATTTCACATTGTGTTGTTACAGCCTGAATTCAAAATGGATTAAATATTTTTTTTCTCACCCATCTACACACAAATACCCCATAAGGACAAAGTGAAAATGTGTTTAAAAATGCAAATTTATTGAAAATGAAGTACAGAAATATCTCTCACCTTACTATTCACACCCCTGATTAATACTTTGTAGAAGCACCTTTGGCAATGATTATAGCTGAGACTGTCTGGGTAAGTTTCTGGATTGTACTATATTTGCCCATTATTCTTCTTAAAATTCTTCAAGCTCTGTCAAGTTCATTGTTGATCAGTGCTAGACAGTCATTTTCAAGTCTTGCCATAGATTTTCAAGCCAATTTAAGTAAAATCTGTAACTAGGCCACTCAGGAACATTCATTGTTGTCTTGGTAAGCAACTCCAGTGTAGATTTGCCCTTCTGTTTTAGGTTATTGTCCTGCTGAAAGATGAATTCCTCGCCCAGTATCTGTTGGAAAGAAGACAACCACGTTTCCTTGATGATTTTGACTGTGCTTATAGCTGTATTCCATTTATTTTTATCCCCAAAAACTCCATATTCCTTGCCGATGACAAGCATACACATAACATAATGCAGCCACCACCATGCTTTAAAATATGAAGAGTGGTACTCAGTCGTGTTGTGTTGTATTTGTATTTGCCCCACTTTGTTTTCAGGACAGAAAGTTCATTTTTGTCACATTTTAAGTGACTTGTTGCAAACAGGGTGCATGTTTTGGAATATATTCTGTTGGACACAAGACTGAAAAAACATCAGCAAATCAGCTCCAAGTGTTTTTAATTTTTGAAATCTCCAAACTATTCCAATGTATAATAGAGAGATATATGTGATTGTGTATGAATGTAATTAAGGTTTGAAATTATTATATTTGAGTCAAATACTATATCTGTTCGGGCTTCTTGCGGTCAATTTGAAGTTATATTATATTCTGGCCCCCTGACCGTCTGCTGAATCTAGTTTGATCCCTGCTGTACAGGTTTTCGTTCTCCTATCACTACCATTCAACTTTGTAACTGTTTTAACGTCACCATTGGCCTCATCGTGAAATCCCTTTGCAGTTTCCTTCCTCTCCGGCAACTGAGTTAGGAAGGACGCCTGTATCTTCGTAGTGACTGGGTGTATTGATACACCTTCCAAAGCCTATTTAATAACTTCACCATGCTCAAATGGATATTCAGCGTCTGCTTTAAAAAATAAGAAATAATGTCTTTACACATCTACTAATCGGTGCCTTTCTTTGTGAGGCATTGAACAACCTCCTTGGTCTTTGTGGTTGAATCTGTGCTTGAAATTCACTCCTCGATTGAGGGACCTTACAGATGGTTGTACTGTATGTGTGGGGTACAGAGACGGTCTAGTAATTCGTAAATCATGTTAAACACTTATTGCACACAGTGAGGCCATGCAACTTATTATGAGATTTGTTCAGCCAAGTTTTACTCCTGAACTTATTTAGGCTTGCCATAAAAAAAGGGGTAGAATACTTATTGACTCAATACTTTTCAGTTTAGATTTATTTTTTATACAAACAAAATTCTATTTTATGTGTAGATTAGTGACACAAAATCTAAAATCAGGCTGTAACACAACAAAATATGAAAAAGGGGGAAGGGGTATGAATACTTTTTGAAGGCACTGTATTTTAAAGTCTCACTCTACTTAGTCCTCTTATCTCTCCAACCTTCTTCTAAACCTCTGACTCTCTGCTTCTCATCCAGATGACGATGAGAGCATCCGGCGCACCTAATCAGCAGCCACCTGTCACCGGTGCTCCGCCCAACCAGGTCGCTCAGGGTGGACAGGCCCCGCCCCAGGGTGCCATGCTCCGCCTTCCAAACCCAGGAGCCAATCCACAGCTGCGCAGTCTCCTCCTCAGCCAACAGCAGCCAGTAAGAACACAACAGTTAACTCTACCAGCCTTGACCGTCATTCATGAAATACATTTGTTGTTATAGTGCATCGTCTTGTAGCCAGGGCTAGATCACCACTGCACACTCTAGAAAGACTTCTAAATATGTAATACTTGTTTCTATTGGTTAATGATAATGAAGGTCCTACCTACTATATGGTTGATGGTAACCTAGGTGTTGTGTTCCTGTCTCTCAGCAGGGTGGTGTTGGTCACATGCAGGGCATGATGCCTCACCAGGGGCTGGGAGGGCAGCTGGTCCACCCTACTCCAGGAGCGGGCCCCCAAATGCAGGCCCAGTGGAGACAGCCCCTGGCAGGTTAGCTACAGCCATGGACCCTTTCACTCACATCACACACTGTAAAGACAGTTTGGAGCTAGACATCAGTGCAAGGATTGGCTTTAGAATGCAATCTGTCATTACGAAGCCGTTGTTTCCTAATGATTGAGCTTTTGTGTGTAAACTGCTAAATTCAAAAGGGAGGGTGATTGAACATATCTCTCCCATCCGTGCCTGTGGTTATCAGACTGAGACTGGGCTATATGGCGTTGACACCAGCAGCAGGATGAATTGAGGATGTCACAGATTAGAGTGATGCTGTCTCATAGAGTATGTGCATGGTGCCTTTCACTTTGCTGCAACCTGATAGCTGAACAGTTTAGACTCGCACTTCACATTCTTGGTTTTTGCTCAAGTCTGCTCGATAATGCTGTTTACTTCC
Organism: Oncorhynchus masou masou; assembly: GCF_036934945.1. Lineage (NCBI taxonomy): Eukaryota > Metazoa > Chordata > Actinopteri > Salmoniformes > Salmonidae > Oncorhynchus > Oncorhynchus masou. Next base: position 17,684,026 of record NC_088225.1, on the reverse strand, counting down.
TGCGTCGCTGACTCTACCTGTAACTCAACAGTAGTTAGTCTGTAGTTTATTACCACTGTGTTTATGATAATGTCATCAATGTACCTGTTGCTGTCCCAGGTTAAATCTCTCCTTTCTTTCTCTCAGGTCAGATGATGATGGCTGCTGGTCAGAGGGGCCCTGGAGCCCAGCCCCCCGGGATGCCCCAGGTGTCTTCTGTCATGGAGGATGAGATTCTCATGGACCTTATTTGAGTTTGGACCCACAAAGACTACATCCCCCAGCAACCAGCATTTTCAGTTTCATCATGGGGGCAGACTGGGAGATGTAGTTTTCCTAGTTTCTACTCTGGCTTTTTTCTTTTTTTTCTTTTTTTATATCAAAAGTTTGTACTGTAGAGTTATTGGAGATGATGAGGGGAGGACTTGCAAGCACCCACTCTCATGCACAAACACACACACAAACACATCTAATGAAGCCAACGCAATGGGAGGACAGTGTTCATTACACTGTTGTGTGCTTGTATGGAAACCTGTTTTACATTAATTTAATTGTTTATATGAAATGTATTTTTTATTGAGGTTTAACTTTTTCTGAAGTTGTATATTACATTGTTTTATTGAGATGAAATAGATACATTTTGTCAAGGAGCCAACCAATGTGTAGAGTCCTTTTTAAAAGTGAGTATACACATAGCTCTCCAACCCTGTTTCTGGAGAGCTACTGTCCTGTAGGTTTTCACTACAGTCCTGTTCCTGGAGAGCTACTGTCCTGTAGGTTTTCACTACAGTCCTGTTCCTGGAGAGCTACTGTCCTGTAGGTTTTCACTACAGTCCTGTTCCTGGAGAGCTACTGTCCTGTAGGTTTTCACTACAGTCCTGTTCCTGGAGAGCTACTGTCCTGTAGGTTTTCACTACAGTCCTGTTCCTGGAGAGCTACTGTCCTGTAGGTTTTCACTACAGTCCTGTTCCTGGAGAGCTACTGTCCTGTAGGTTTTCACTACAGTCCTGTTCCTGGAGAGCTACTGTCCTGTAGGTTTTCACTACAGTCCTGTAGGTTTTCACTACAGTCCTGTTCCTGGAGAGCTACTGTCCTGTAGGTTTTCACTACATTCCTAATCTAGCGCACATGATTCTAATAATTAGCTGGAGCAAAAACTTGCAAGACTATAGATCTCTAGGAACAGGGTTTGAGAGCCCTGACATAGATTGATCTGTGCCCGAATACCTGTTATCCAACTCTTTCTGACAGTAGTCTGTCTGAATGTGTGTATTAACACTACAGCAGTGTGTGAGAATGACTAAAATAGACACACCGATATATAGTTTAAAGTGTGTTTCTGCCAAATGGTGTCAGTGTTAATTCTAACTACTCCAATATGTTGTGGAACCATACCGAGGCCTCCTGTGCCAAGTAGTTATACCAGATGGCGTCGCTTGGCCATGTTTTCCCTGGCATAATGCACAATCAGGCTGACCGCATGCGCACATGGCAGTGTCCACATATGTGCCCAAAATGAGCTTCACACGGCTAAAAACAGACTAAACACACACACATTGCAGACACTCGCATAACTCAACTCGTCCATTAAATATTGTTGCCAATAAATCCTGTAGCGTGTATTATACACAGACACCGGTACTAACTGCACACAGTCCAGTGAGCTGTATACACATGCTGCAAAACCAAACATTATGTACACTTGAACCTTATTACCCCACAGACCAACACATTGTTAGCCCTGTGCAGATGCACAGACGGGAAGTGATGTCAGTCCCTGTCACCAGGGAGACAGAGACGGTTGCTTAGATACCATGACACTGGGTTCTTGTTTCTAAGCTTTTTTCTCCACCTCTCCCTCACGTACTCACACAGACGGAAAGACAGAGACACTGACTAGTCCCCCAGTGGCTGGCGTGTATCTCTCACCTGCCTCCCTCCTTCTATCACTGGTCGACCCTGTGAGCTGACATTCTCTCTCATTCTCTTCTCCGTCTTTCTAATGGGCTGAGTTAATCTCTCTATTTCGACATCACTGCGTGTCCTTTAATGCCAGCTACACGTCTCTGAAATGTTGCTTCTACCATATGAGCAGGGAAGTAGCAGAATAGTACGCATGAGACTAAAAGTAAAGTATGATTATTGAGTTGATAGAGCAGATGTGACAGGCTATTTTTCCTATGTTATTGAATTGGACTGTTGACACTGTTTCTCTAGCTGTGGTCTGTCTGTCCTGGTTTTCAAGGGGACAGTGGGCCATTGTGTGAGCCTGGGTGTTTATAGGGCCTGGAGATGGAGTTTATTGGCCTGGTGGCAGAAGTGTTGTTGAGCCTGATGGGGTTTATGGGCCTGGGGGCAGAGTTTGTTTTATGGCATGCTGGAGGAGTGTTATCAGGCCTAGTGGTGAGTGGATGTATTTTTACAGCCTTCTGGTACAGCTACATTTAGCTTGGAGAGGTGATGATATCATGCCTTAAATTGGATTGGTCTTTACTTTTTAGGGCCTGGTGGTAGAGCTACACTGGGCCTCGTAGTGGAGATACACTGGGCCTGGTGGTGGAGGTCAATGCTGCCTAATGGATGTGGGGTGCCAGATGGTGTTGTTTGTGATGGAGGAGGTCTATCGACTCAGGAGTGGGGATGCAGGCTTGGTTAACTCTGTGTCAGAGTGCAGCTCCTCTTTCAGAGTGTAAAGCTAAGCTTCAGAGCATGGATGGATCCTAGCCTGGCTAGTCACAAGAGATGAATGTTGAATTTAGTATGTATCACAGAGGATACGTTGTTGTCTACTGCTGGGGTCCATGCTGTTAACCCATCAGATAAAGATCAAAGGACTCTAAAGGCCCTCAGATGATGCAGAAAGTTCAGTTCTGAGAAGGGAAACGGGGTGCCTCCCGCACGGCCGGTGTGTCTGGCTCACTTCATACCCTACAGTCTCCTTGTTGCTGCGACCCAGCAGAGTGCTAAGGTGGCACAGCTCCCAACGCTAACCACTAACGCAGTTAACGCTAACAGACACTTAACTCACATACACAGCAATATCCACACCACAGCAGCCATGAGATCTGAACATTGCAGAGGGAGCTTCAGCAGCCAAGCACATCTCAATGTGCTAACACAGCCCAAGACAGAGAGGAACAGGAACATCAACCCAGCGTAGCAGGACAGAGCTTTAACCAAAACTCAGAGCCACAGATACTAGGTTGAAAGTGCTCTACCTTCATGTGAACTGCAACCTTCCAGCGGCTCCCGTCTCTATTAATTTAACGGCTTGTGGTGTCCACTCAGTCACTTATAGGCTGCCCTGACAGCCAGAACAGAACCCCCCAGTGCCGGGGAGGGGGGGGTCACTCCTGATCATACAGCCTGAGCAGACACTGCAGTACAGGGACACAAATAGGGAGTGAGAGAAGGAGGAGTGGATGTGTGTGTGGCTCTTTTAAATGATGAGGGTGGAGAGATGAAGAGATTGGAGGTGAAAAGAGAGCGGTCTATATCAAGGGTGAGAGAGATTGAGAGGTTCAAAGTGGAGAAAGAACAGTCAATATCAAGAGGCAGTGATAGAGATCCAGGCAGACAGACAACAGCTCTGTGTGTGAAAGAGAGAAGAAGAGAGGGAGAGGAGGAGGGAGGGATGTGGTGTGTGTGAGTGAGTTAGAGAGAGGGAGGGATATCCACTGCACTGTTGTGTGACTGGAAATTTAATAGAGAAAGGGATGGAGGGAGGCATGCAGGGGAGGGGAGAAGGAGGAGGGGAGAGCGATGCAATGCAAAAGCGCTGCACATTGGTATGGAATTCCTGGGGACTTCTATAGGCTGTGAACAATGACACACTGTTACTGCATAGAGAGATGGTAGGGGACAGGGAGGAGAGGGAGAAAGAAAGCTAATCGTCTAGATATGTCAGTGGAGTGAGTGCTCTATTGTGTACTGCAGCGAGTCGGACTGGTGGGGTAAACGGAAGAGAGACGGTGGGGGGTAAGGGGTTGGGCAGCTTAGGCCATGTACATAATGGGGGCATTGAGTGGGCACCATTCCAAACACAGACCTTAGAGGGAGCCCCAATCACATGTAATGTACTGACTTTCATGAAATGGTCTGTTACTCACATGGAATGACAAGGAAGGTATAGGGAGATAGGACATGACAATGACGGTGAAGAGTGTGTGTGTTTGTCAGAGAGAGAGAGAGAAGAGTGGCTGTGAAAAAGACTGATTCACCATGTCTGAATATAGAACGTTATCAATTCACCACTAATCGCCCATCTGATTATCCCCTGCCCCCCTTCTCTCCTCTCTCTCTCTCTCTCTATTGCACAGACACAGTCTCTCATTGCAATGACCTCTCCTTCCTCTCTCAGTCCCCCAATCGCCCCCTCCCACTGACACGCCCCCTCCCATCCCTGAGTATCACAATATTGATCTCATATTTGAGAGAAATCTTACTGAATAGAGAGAACACAGACCCGTTCTGAAAGATTCATAGCAATAAGTGAATGTGTGTGCTGAGGGGTGGGGCTCTAGGTACTGTATGTGCTTGATCGTTGCCAAGGGAACTTGTCAGAGCCAAACAGCAGAGAACGTTCCCTAATAAAAGCACACGTGCATCTCTACCTCCCCCCTCACACACAAACTCTCTCTATCCCCTCCTCTCTCTACCTCTCTCTCACACACATACACCCAAATACTATTTTTCTCTCTATCCCCCTCACTTTCTCTCTCTCTCACACACTCATATGCTCTCTTTCTATATATATCCCTTTCACTCTACCCCTCTCTCCCACTCTCTCTCTCACACTCCCTCTCTCCCTCTTGCTGTCCCCCTCTCTCTCTCTCTCCTCTCTCTCTCTCTCTCTCTCTCTCTCTCTCTATCTAAGTTGAGTCAACTTCAAACCCTGAGTATAACCTGTAGAGTAACAACTAAAAACACACAGATGCACATTTATCTTCATCAGCTTTCTGTCAGGTTTATATGTATTTCACTGGAGGCTACTGAGGGTAGGACGGCTCATAATAATGTCTGGAATGGAGTCAATGGAGTGGTATCAACCACATGGAAACCATGCGTTTGATACCATTCCATTGACTCCATTCCAGCCATTACTATAGCCGTCCTACCCTTAGCAGCCTCCACCGTTCACAACAGCAGATGCTTTTCAATCTAAATCAAATCAAAGTAAATTCTATTTGTCACATGCGCACAATACAACAGGTGTAGACCTTACAGTGAAATGCTTACTTACAAGCCCTTAACCAACAATTCAGTTTTAAGAAAATAGAAAAAGAAAGTAAGAGTTAAGAATAACAAATGATTAAATAGCAGCAGTAAATAACAATAGCGGGGCTATATACAGGGGTCCCGGTACAGACTCAATGTGTGGGTTCACTGGTATCGAGGTAATTGAGGTAATATGTTGTACATGTCGGTAGAGTTATTAAAGTGATTATGCATAGATATAACAGACAGTAGCAGCAGCATTCCAGTGTGTGTGTGTGTGTTGGGGGGGGGTGTTAGCCATTTGATTAGCAGTTCAGGAGTCTTATGACTTGGGGATGGAAGCTATTTAGGAGCCTCTTGGGCCTAGACTTGGCGCTCCGGTACCGCTTGCCGTGCGGTAGCAGAGAGAACAGTCTATGACTAGGGTGGCTGGAGTCTTTGACAATTTTTAGGGTCTTCCTCTGGCACCGCCTGGTATATCAAATTTCAAATTTAGTTATATAGCCCTTCGTACATCAGCTGATATCTCAAAGTGTTGTACAGAAACCCAGCCTAAAAGCCCAAACAGCAAGCAATGCAGGTGTAGAAGCACGGTATAGAGGTATAGAGGTCCTGGATGGCAGGAAGCTTGGCCCCGGTGATGTACTGGGCCATACACACTACCCACTGTAGTGCCTTGCGGTCGGAGGCCAAGCAGTTGCCATACCAGGCAGTGATGCAACCCATCAGGTTGCTCTCGATGGTGCAGTTGTAAAACCTTTTGAGGATCGGAGGACCCATGCCAAATCTTTTCAGTCTCCTGAGGGGGATAGATTTTGTCGTGCCCTCTTCGTGACTGTCTTGGTGTGCTTGGACCATGTTAGTTTGTTGGTGATGTGGACGCCAAGGAACTTGAAGCTCTCAACCTGCTCCACTATTGCCCCGTCGATGAGAATGGGGGCGTGCTCGGTCCTCCTTTTTCTGTAGTCCACAATCATCTCCTTTGTCTTGATCACGTTGAGGGAGAGGTTGTTGTCCTTGCACCACACAGTCAGGTCTCTGACCTCCTCCCGATAGGCTGTCTCATCGTTGTCGGTGATAGGCCTACCACTGTTGTGTCATCAGCAAACTTAATGATGGTGTTGGAGTCGTGCCTGGCCGTGCAGTCATGAGTGAACAGGGAGTACAGGAGGGGACTGAGCACGGACCCCTGAGGGGCTCCTGTGTTGAGGATCAGCATGGCAGATGTGTTGTTACCTACCCTTACCACCTGCGGGCGCCCCGTCAGGAAGTCCAAGATCCAGTTGCAGAGGGGGGTGTTTAGTTCCAGGGACCTTAGCTTAGTGATGAGCTTTGAGGGCACTATGGTGTTGAACGCTGAGCTGTAATCAATGAATAGCATTCTCACATAGGTGTTCCTTTTGTCCAGGTGTGAAAGGGTAGTGTGGAGCACAATAGTGATTGCATCATCTGTGGATCTGTTGGTGCGGTATGCAAATTGGAGTGGGTCTAGGGTTTCTGGGATAATGGTGTTGAGCCATGTCCAGCCTTTCAAAGCATTTCATGGCTACAGACGTGAGTGCTACAGGTTGGTAGTCATTTAGGCAGGTTACCTTAGTGTTCTTGGGCACAAGGACTATGGTGGTCTGCTTGAAACATGTTGGTATTACAGAGGTTGAAAATGTCAGTGAAGACACTTGCCAGTTGGTGAGCTCATGCTCGGAGTACACGTCCTGGTAATCCTTCTGGCCTTGTGAATGTTGACCTGTTTAAAGGTCTTACTCACATCGGCTGTGGAGAGCATGATCACGCAGTCCTCGGGACAGCTGATGCTCTTGTGCATGTTTCAGTGTTACTTGCCTGGAAGCAAGCATAGAAGTTATTTAGCTCGTCTGGTAGGCTCTGTCACTGGGCAGCTCTTGGCTGTGCTTCCCTTTGTAGTCTGTAATAGTTTGCAGGCCCTGCCACATCGGAGACGGTAGTCCATTAAACCAAGTGAAGCAGTGAGAATGTGTCTTGCATGATCTGCTATTTGTGACATGTGACAAATGTGTATTCACCTTCACACACCTGCACCATAAACCTTGGATAATATGGCCACCTTTTCAAAAACTCAATTTGCTGCGTCTTGTAGTGTGTGACTTTCATTTGCGCAACAACTTTGGGATTAATTTAATTATATTGATTGATATTGTTGCCCCAACTTTGAGAAAGTAAACTATTCAGCACAATAACAAAACGTGTTTAGGACGCTGCTGGTGTATGAATCTATATAGCAATAGGCATTGCGTCCTCGTTACATCGCAATGAGAGGAGTGGGAGGTGCACTTCCAAAGCGCAATACCGACAATAGTAAACACCTAAGCGTCGGATACAGGGAATGTCAAGGTGCATCTAGGCAAGAGAGGTGCAGTACTTCATTGTATAACATAATATGAAAGACTAGCCTAAAGTTATGTAAATTATTAATCGTCCTGCCTCTGAGACAAGGGAATATAATCCTATTCAACCAGACTGGTCTCAAACAATGGGAAAAGGCGCATTTTGTGTTGTCGTTTGTTGTCAATTCTCATCCCTTCCAGCCGTGCGCGCGTGTTTATTAGTGGGCTACGTATGCCTGGAGAAACGGACATGTTTCTATTAGATGTCTATATTTATCCTCGACGATTCGTATTTACACGAAATAGTTTACCAGGCCTATGTTGTGTCATGATTTTTCCATCACCCACTTTCGGTGGTTGTATTTTTCCATCTGGCCATGTAAAATGAACGGGCTCTGCTTTCTTAGGTCGGGAAAACACGGCACTGTGGTACAAGCGCCGAAAAAGGGTGAATTAATTTGAGAGCGAGAGAGAGAGGGCGGGTTGGAGAGAGAGAGAAAGAACGAGAGAGGGACAGGGGAGAGAAGACGCTGACTATAGGCTACGCCTCTGCAGTTTAAGGAATATATTAAAACGAAAGGTAAGATTCATTAAATGGTATCAGAGTATAAGGGACGTTATTCGTGTGTCGCATGTTAAACAAATCCCGTTGTTTGACTTTGGATTCTAAGCTTTCATAAAGCAGAGTTGGGGTATGACAAGCCTATTCTTTATCTGCTAAATAGTTTTCGCTGTTCCAATATATTTCATTTGCGGTTGTCGTTAACGAATTAATGCGGCGGTGTCTGTATGTGTGGATTTGCGTGCGTTTGGGCGCGCGTTCGTCTGCGTGCACGCAGCGACGCGCATCAATGTAAACTGATGAATGTTAAGGTTATTGCTATAATAAGGACCGCGTTTCAGAATTTAAGGACGGAATATCAACCATGTTTCTGGAAAGAAACAAGCGGATAGCCTACATTATCGTCCGGAAATGTGAGGGGTTTCGGCGCCTTTATCCATGAATTGTGGCGAGACGATACATTTAATTTGGTGAGAGTGCGTACGAATGAAACAGGAAAGTCAAGTGATTCGTGTACTTCATACTTAATTCATAAGAAGACATATGCGCGTCTCGTTAAATTGCCTGTTTCTGACATTGGTGTCGTGTCTTTGGCAAATGGCATTGATAACAATTGATAAATGCACAGGGCAGTAGCCTAATTTAAAAAAAAGATTGCCTTTAATTAAAATAATTGTATTGTTATGGCTCGTATTTCACAGTTCTGCTGAGTAGCCGAATGTGTGGCTTATTAAATATTTCCTATTCAATAGGCCAATAGTTCTGAGAAAAAGTTATTAGGCTTTACCCACTGGGTATAGACGTCAATTCAACGTCTATTCCACGCTGGTTCAACGTAATTTCACTGAAATAACGTGAAAACAACGTTGAGTTAACCAGTGTGTGCACAGTGGGTACTATTAAGCCACATTATTTGCGGTCATCTGTTTCGTTTGGTTATTCTCTCTTGACAATGATTAGTGTCCCCAAATCGTGTGAATAATGCGGAGGCACCGTGCGCGGCACATGACTGAGGCATGCAGGTTAAAATACACTATAACTGTGGCCCACAGAGGAGCCCCTCTGATTGAGAACAAGGAGCAGATAGATTAGGGTTGATGAATGAAGATCTACCGCCTCTATCTGCAACACAACGATACGGTTACGAGCGGATTGAAATGCTAATGTGCAGCAGTGTGTTTTGGGTGGGCAGTCTGGCAGAATGAGATTGCTGCCTGGCACAGCAGTCAGTGGGCACAGTTTGATTTCGTGAGTTTATGATAGGGGCTAAGTTATTAATGGGGCGTTAGGGGGCAAAGTGGAGCACTGGGCAGGATTAGATTGAGGGTGAAGTGTGTTGTGCGATGGGTGGTTAGGCTAGAATGGGGGAGAGGAGAGTGCTTTAAAAGAGGCCCTTCAAGCACTGGTCATGGGCCAGTTATGCCTCAGCTGGTGGTGGATGGCTGAAGTTGGATTTCAGCTCCAAGCTAATTTTGGAGCAGTGCTCACAGGCATTTCTGTTTGTGATATGACTGGGGGAAAGCTGCCATTCTGAGAATGAAAAGTTATTTAATTGTGAATTGTGGAGTTGGATTTAAGGGTTAAATATATGAAATAGAGCGCAATGGACAGAAAAAGTTAATAAACCAATAAATACACAACTTTATAGAGAATATTTTCCCCAAGAAACTAAGTAGTGAGCAAAATGAAAAAAATGGAAAAAAACAAACATTTTCTATGTGTCTGACTTTACTCTCATCTCTGGTCCACTCAAATCGTCCAAACCTCATCCACTGCTGGTCTTAAACATAGATCCCATAAACCAGTCTCACTGCTCTTACATCTGTGGAGATAGTGGAAATTGTTTTCATTAAACATTGGCACCATGTCAGATGTGATGCTTGCTAGTACCTAGTTTATCACTGCTTCACTCTTAATTGCTCAGTGAACGACTGTGCTGTATGCCATTATAACTACAAGCCTCTGTGCTTATTCTTAACCATTTGGCTTGTAACTACAGATGTAAAAATGTAAGATGACGTTAAGTTTTTAATGTTTCTCTTATAGCAGATGTTTAAAGTGCTCAGATCAAACAGGGCCTGTTAGTACATGTGAGGTGGAGCTGTGTGGGTAATGGAAGTGCACATCCCTCTCCTCTCCACTCATAGGACCAGTACAAGTCACAGAGTGGCCCTGGGAGGTGGAGAAGAATGTCACTTTAAATATCACATGAGAGACAAGGCCTTTTAGCCAAGGGCAGGGTTTTAAAAAGATCAAGACATCTCGTAGTTGTAAAGACAAGGATAAATCTAGCTCTTCAAACACACACAAGTGGTTCTTTCCCTTCCTCCCTTCATTCATTCCTTCCCTCCCATCCCCCCACCAAAGATATTCCCTAAAAATGTCCTTGAGATGAATTGAAATGGATTAAAACCAGACTGGGTCAAAAGGTGACCAATAGCAAGTGGTGGACAGTCAGAGGTAAACAGGCACATTATTTATTAAGCATTGTCCTCTATGGATTGAAGGGTTTCGACATAATTTCCCCGGGCTTCACACTCCAAGCCAATCCAGAAGCCTGCTACACTGAATTAGTTTTGGCCTTGGAACTGTTAGGGATCTGTCATGTAGCTGTGGCCCAGGCTGCCCCATAATCCCTTTCAGTCTTGACAGTGCACAGCCATTGGCACCTCTTTACCTAATATGCGTGTTATTAAAATTAAACAATGTCATGATTCACAAGGAGAGGTTAACTTTTAGATTACTTAATAGCGTGCAAGTGGAATATTTTATTCAAGACATAGTTGACCTGCTGTAGGACATCCCATGAATTTGAACTCTTACCCCTTTCACCCAAACTGAGTTGTTGTTAAGGAACACTGCTCAGAATTGACATCATTTTGCTTGTTACAGTCAGTTAGCTTTTAATATAGATCTCACTAGATTTTAATATAGAGCTTACTAGATTTTAATTTAGAGCTCACTAGATTTTAATATAGGGCTCAGCTAGATTTGAATATTGATTTGAATATAGAGCTTGCTAGATTTTAATACAGAGTTCACACGATTTTGATATAGAGCTCAATAGATTTTAATATAGAACTCACTAGACTTTAATATAGAGCTTACTAGATTTTAATATAGAGCTCACTAGATTTGAATATTGAAGTCAATAGATTTTGATAGAGCTCACTAGATTTTGATATAGAGCTCACTAGATTTTGATATACAGCTCACTAGATTTTAATATAGAGCTCACTAGATTTTAATATAGAGCTCACATGATTTTATTATAGATCTCAGTAGATTTTAATATAGAACTCACTAAATTTGAATATAGAGCTCGCTAGATTTTAATATAGAGCTCACTAGATTTTAATATACAGATTGCTAGATTTTAATATGGCACTCATCTAGATTTGAATATAGAGCTTGCTAGATTTTAATACAGAGCTCACAAGATTTTATTATAGAGCTCACTAGATTTTATTATAGCGCTCACTAGATTTTAATATAGAACTCACTAGACTTTAATATAGAGCTCACAAGATTTTAATATAGATCTCAGTAAATGTTAATTTAGAGCTCACTAGATTTGAATATAGAGCTCGCTAGATTTTAACATAGCGCTCGCTAGATTTTAATATGGAGTTCGCTAGATTTTTATATAGAGCTCGCTAGATTTTAATATAGAGCTTGCTAGATTTTAATATAGAGCTCACTAGATTTTGATATAGGGCTCAGCTAGATTTTAATATATAGCTCACTAGATTTTAATATAGATCTCACTAGATTTTAAGATAGATATTGCTAGATTTTAAAATCTAGCGATCTATATTTTAAAATCTAGCTCAGCTAGATTTTACTATAGAGCTCACTAGAATTTAATATACAGATTGCTAGATTTTAATATAGGGCTCAGCTAGATTTTAATATAGATTTGAATTATAGAGCTTGCTAGATTTTAATAGAGTTCACAAGATTTTATTATAGAGCTCACTAGATTTTGATATAGAGCTCAATAGATTTTAATATAGAACTCACTAGACTTTAATATAGAGCTTACTAGATTTTAATATAGAGCTTACTAGATTTTAATATAGAGCTCACTAGATTTTAATATTCAACTCGATAGATTTTAATATGGAGCTCACTAGATTTTAATATAGAGATCACTCAATTTTGATATAGATCTCACTAGATTTTGATATAGAGCTAACTAGATTTTAATATATAGCTCGCTAGATTTGAGTTATACAGTAAAGAATAAAGGAACATCACTGTGTTAGCAAGCCCACATAATCCACACAAGCCCCTGGTCGGCTGTTTGCCTGAGGAAGAGAAGAGCAGACAGGTCAACTATGCCCAGTTGGCAGACTAATTTGAACTGCCAAAACCAAGCTGAGAGTCATAACTTTGTTGTTGTCACAAATTAAGTGTGGGATGGGAGATCTCAGTCATATGAGAAATCAGGCCAGCCTGCACTTTCATTTCAGAGTCACATCACTGCATAACTGATGAGGCAGATGAAAACAAGCAAACAGGAAGAGGGGAGATTACACCTGCACACCTAGCCAAGAGCAAAGCTGTCTGGGACTTAACCTCTCAGGGCTCTTGTCACCTGAATCAAGTTCAAATCAGACTTGAGCATTGTCAATCTGCACAGCTCTGTTCACCATTTTGGAGTGTTACGTTAGAGAGAAAATACCACAGTAAGACGTGTATTTTACTGTATAAATGTGGTTGTGTGTATGTGTGTGGGTGGGTGGGTGTGGTTGTGTGTGTGTGTGTGAGAGAGAAACTTTTGACTTTTTAAAAGAAAACAAGAGGGGGATATAGATGAGACTGGCACTATTCTCAATAGGGCAAGAAGTTGGCTGATCTCTATATAGGCTGGGATTGATTGATTGATTGATAGCAGCCCAACTTGCTGGTGTCGACAGGATGGAGGGTGAAGTTGACTGCTAGCATGCTGGAGAGACTTGCTGATCAGCTATGATTGGCTGAATTTGTGGGAACAACCTAGGGCTGTCCCTGAATAATGCAGTGTGATGAACTGCATGGCATTACAGCCTCTGTTATCATGTCACACATATCAGCGTTTCTCCCCTCATACATTGTCCCCTCATGTGCCTATACATTGTCCCCTCATGTGCCTATACATTGTCCCCTCATGTGCCTATACATTGTCCCCTCATGTGCCTATACATTGTCCCCTCATGTGCCTATACATTGTCCTAACCACAGGAGGGAAGGACAAAGATCTAGGTTTCCTTTTGCACGATCTGGCATCACTTCAATCTTAATAACCAGAGTCTGGATATTGCATGAGCACTGACTGACCCATTCTCAGCAGAGCTGCTAAGCTGCCTGCCATTGATGACAGAGCAGATATAATTAGCTGTGATTGGTTTGATTGAGTGTCCAGCCTAGGCCTGGGTGTCGGCCCTTCTGGGGCCATGATGACTGGCATTAATAATTGAATAATAGTTGGGGAGAATGACAATGGTTAATGATATCAAATTAATACCATAATCCATTGAGTTGACATCATTAGAAATAGTGGAATTTCCCCTGGGGGGGGGATGTGCTCATGTCTATGTCCCTTACAGCAGGGGAGTCTGGGTGGAGACTGGGAGCCATAGATGGGTTACCTTCTTGTGTTAATGAAAGGTACTGTGGGAGTGACGGTGGTCGGCTCAACTAGACCGCTGGGTAGGGCCGCTGAGTAAGGACCACCCAGCGACGTCTGGGTAAGGACCACCCAGCGACCGCTGGGTAGAGACTGCTGGGTAGGGACCGCTGGGTAGGGACTGCTGGGTAGGGAACGCTGGGTAGGGAACGCTGGGTAGAGACCGCTGGGTAGGGACCGCTGGGTAGGGACCGCTGGGTAGGGAACGCTGGGTAGGGAACGCTGGGTAGAGACTGCTGGGTAGGGACCGCTGGGGGACTGGGGGCCATAGATGGTTTTCCTTCATGTGCTCCATGGGAGTGAGAGTGGTCGGATATACTATAAGGTTCGACAATGTGTTAGTAAAGCCGGTCGCATAATGGAACGCGATCATGCTGCTGCTCACTCATGTGTCACATGGGTGACTGGAAGCGGGAGGGTTACGGTTGGATCATGTTATTAAAAATTGGTTGGGTAATGAAAGCGGTCAGTTTTACATGGTTTGGTCGTATATTGGCTAAGCCGGTTGGGTGATGGTAGTGAGGTGGGGGACTTTGGTTAGATCACGTGTTAGTAAATGTGGTGGGTAATGAAAGCGGTCAAGTTTTACATGGTTTGGTCGTATATTGGCTAAGCCGGTTGGGTGATGGTAGTGGGGTGGGGGACTTTGGTTAGATCACGTGTTAGTAAATGTGGTGGGTAATGAAAGCGGTCAGTTTTATATGGTTTGGTCGTATATTGGCTAAGCCGGTTGGGTGATGGTAGTGAGGTGGGGGACTTTGGTTAGATCACATGTTAGTAAATGTGGTGGGTAATGAAAGCGGTCAGTTTTACATGGTTTGGTCGTATATTGGCTAAGCCGGTTGGGTGATGGTATTGAGGTGGGGGACTTTGGTTAGATCACGTGTTAGTAAATGTGGTGGGTAATGAAAGCGGTCAAGCTTTCAGTGACCATTCTTCTTTGGAGCCATGGCAGCTTGTCTGCATCAAGGCACAATATCTTGAGGGAGTTTGTTTCGGGTCAGTGGCAACATAAGAGCTCAATACAGCCATGCAAAGTCAGACAAACTGAGGCTAGGGGCTTTTCCTCTGTCTGCTTGACTGGCTGTGTGTGATCAGAGAGCACTACAGTTAGCGCCTGCATGCCTGCGAGGATGTTGATGATGATGTTTATTACAGTGTAATGGTGATGATGATAATGGTAGTAATGCAGCAACTAGACATTGCAATGATCTTGCCATGATTATGATGACCACAAAGCATCATGGGGTGGCAGGTAGCCTAACGGTTAACAGCATTGGGCCAGTAACCAAAAGGTCACTGGTTCAAATCCCTGAGCCAACTAGTTAAAAAATCTGTTGATGTGCTCTTGAGCAAGGCACTTAGCCCTAATTGCTCTGGATAAGAACATCTGCTAAATGACTCAAATGTGTGGTATTTTACCAAGTGGTATTTTTGGTTGACCGTTTGTTAAGGTCACTGTTTGGTGAGGTCACTCCAACAATGCTCAACAAGCTGAGTGGGAACATGACTGAGAAGGATACATAGGCAGAGGGCTACACATCCAGGCTGGTGATGTCACAGGGAGAATGTGACAGTGGGGGAGAGCAGCCCCCAGTGTCTCCTAGTTGAGCTCTCTGAAGGCCAGAGAGGAGCAGGCAGGCTGCAGTTAGTGACGTCATACATGATTACTGTGATAAATCACTGATTCTGCCCTATGGTTAGGAAGGATGATTATTCTGAGTGCCATGGTGAACAACACGCACGCCTTTATTATTTTATCTCTTCTCAGAGGTCTGCTGGATGGGGTTATATGGAGACTGTTGACTCAGTTGTACTCATTTATTTATATATTTTGCTACTCTTGCATTTTTTTCGCTCCTAGTTTTTTACTGGGTGCAGCAGCACCAGTGAGTGAGAGCCCCAGCCCCCAGGCCAGGCCCCAGTCCTCAGTGTGGAGTGATGGAGCTGCCCCGTGTTGGGAACTGCAGAGCCAGGCGATGGACACCCCTGCTGCTGATGTGACGGAGACACGCAAGATGGTGAGTGAGCAGGTCACTATGGTAACCCGAGTCTGCGCGAGCGCTTCTATTTCGCACAGCGTGGGAGAAAGGGGTGGAGAGAGATCGTGGAGAGGGCAATGGTGTAGAAACCAGCGGAGGAGAGAGGGGTGGAGAGAGATCGTGGAGAGGGGAATGGTGTAGAAACCAGCGGAGGAGAGAGGGGTGGAGAGGGGAATGGTGTAGAAACCAGCGGAGGAGAGAGGGGTGGAGAGGGGAATGGTGTAGAAACCAGCGGAGGAGAGAGGGGTGGAGAGGGGAATGGTGTAGAAACCAGCGGAGGAGAGAGGGGTGGAGAGGGGAATGGTGTAGAAACCAGTGGAGGAGAGAGGGGTGGAGAGAGATCGTGGAGAGGGGAATGGTGTAGAAACCAGTGGAGGAGAGAGGGGTGGAGAGAGATCGTGGAGAGGGGAATGGTGTAGAAACCAGTGGAGGAGAGAGGGGTGGAGAGAGATCGTGGAGAGGGGAATGGTGTAGAAACCAGCGGAGGAGAGAGGAGAGGTGTGGAAAGAGCATTCGGACTGAAAGGGGTGAGGAGAGAGAGACACAAGCATTATATGAATAGAGGATTTGAAGGATCACAGAGGAAAAGAAGAGGGATGATAGAGGGAGTGGATGGAGTAAAACTAAGTGAGATGTGAATGATGGGGTGAGACCAAGAAGGCAATGATAGAATAGTAAAGCAGAAGGAAGGGATGACAGGGACGTGCCCTGTGATAAAGAGGTGCCCTGCCGTCAGGTATTACAAGCTTGTTTCTTTCCTGTTTACTCCTCCATATTCTCACCCAATACCTTTTTCACTCCATATAAAGTACGTTTTCCATGTTTCTCTCTCTCACTGTCCCTCAATTCATCCATCTATCCCTCTCTCTCTCTCTCTCTCTCTCTCTCTCTCTGTGTATCTCTCTCTCTGTGTATCTCTCTCTCTCTCTGCATCTGTCTCTAACTCTCGTAATGATTTGGTTGGCATGGCACTCTGCTGTGATAAAGACTGACATGGTGTCAGTCTTGGTGACTGGTCTCCATGGACATCCATCAGTCAGTCTGTGTCAGTGTTTCCTAGGCGAATCCTTATCGTGTTTGTCAGTGAGTGTGTTTATCTGTCTGTGTATTAGTCAGTGTGTCAGTCATAGAGCATGCTGGGGCAAGGCCTGGATGGATGGGGGAATGCTACTTATCACACAAAACATATACACACACACAAATACACACACTATGCTTATTTGCCAAAAATGCGCACAATCTCACACAGCACTGTAGGATCTTAACGCACACACATATGAAATGTGTTATGACACATACACAAACATTCACATGCCACACACTCCCAAACACACACAATATGCCATCACACATAAGGACATACATTTAAAAATGCACATATAGCACTGTAGACACACAGAATGTTACACACATAGAATGTTACACACATAGAATGTGACCCACATAGAATGTTACACACATAGAATGTGACACACATAGAATGTTACACACATAGAATGTGACACACATAGAATGTTACACACATAGAATGTGACACACATAGAATGTGACACACATAGAATGTTACACACATAGAATGTTACACACATAGAATGTGACACACATAGAATGTGACACACATAGAACAAGCGAGGATAAATGCACAAACACTCACACAAACACATTCTATGCATTCTGTAAAACACATATTTTAACCCCACAAAAACAATCCTACACGCATGCTTGCGTGCCTTTCCCCTGCAGTGGAAAAGGCAACTTGACAAACAATGTTTGACTGAAAAAATGCTGAAGCAAGTTCTCACAAAAATAGCTTGGAGCAACAAGCAGTGCTGAGCTATGCTGTGTGTGGAGGGGGCTTTGAACAGAGCCGGTGAAAGGGTGCCGTTTACATGGCTCTGTAAATGGCTGAGAGACATTTTGATGAACGGCTGACTCCGGCTTCCCCCTCAGTGCACAGGAATTGAGTGTATCAACATGCTTAACACCCTTAAATATGGATTAATTGTTCACAAAATCTGCATCTCGCAACTAAGTCTCCGGAACAGAGGGGACAGTAATCATTTGAAGAGGAACGTTGGTTCACCTACAGTGCCTTCAGAAAGTATTCATAGCTCTTGATGTATTCCACATTATGATGTGTTACAGCCTGAATTCAAAATGGATTAAATACCCACAATACCCCATAATGACAAAGTGAAAACATGTTTTTAGATATGTAAGCAAATTTATTGAAAATGAAATACAGAAATATCTAATTTCAAGCATTCACACCCTTTTGCTATGACACTCCAAATTGAG
The DNA here is from genome assembly GCF_036934945.1 of Oncorhynchus masou masou. Classification (NCBI taxonomy): domain Eukaryota; kingdom Metazoa; phylum Chordata; class Actinopteri; order Salmoniformes; family Salmonidae; genus Oncorhynchus; species Oncorhynchus masou. The sequence continues at coordinate 17,665,897 of NC_088225.1, read as the reverse complement.
TTCAATGTCCTTTGATCATCCTTGAGATGTCACGACAACTTGGAGTCCACCTGTGGCCAATTCAATTGTTTGGACATGATTTATTAAGAAACATACCTCTCTAAGGTCCCACAGTTGACAGTGCATGTCAGAGCAGAATATATACCATAAAGTCCAAGGAACTGTCTGTACATCTCCAAGATTGTGATGAGGCACATATCTAGGGAAGGGTATACCACAATTTGTAGAGTGTTGAAAGTTTCCAAGGGCAAAGTGGTCTCCAACGTTGGGTGCGGGGGGCTTCTTATAGCTGGCCGTCTGACCAAACTGAGCAACCGGACCAGAAGGACCTCTCTGACAGAACTACAGAGTTCCTTGGCTGAGAACCTGCCAGAAGGACAACAGTCTTTACAGCACTTCACCAATCTGGGCTTTATGGGAGAGTGGCCAGACGGAAGCCACTTCTGAGAGAAAGGCACATGACAGCATGCCTGGATTTGCAAAAAGGCATGTGAAACACTGATAACATAAGGCAAAAGATTGTGTGGTATAATAAGAGAAAAATTTAACTGTCACAATCGTTATAAGGAATGGACCAAGGTGCAGCGTGGTAGGCGTACATCATCCTTTAATAAATGAACACCGAACAAAAACAACAAACTACCAAATGAAATGTGAAGCTACTGGTGTGCACACAGAAACTAACTGTAGACAAGATCCCACAGAGCACAATGAGTAAATGGCTGCCTAAATATGATCCCCAATCAGAGACAACGATAAACAGCTGTCTCTGATTGGGAACCAATCTCCTGAGACGGTCCGCTCTGGCCCACGGACCGTCTCAGGAGGTTCCGGACTGCCGACCGTCTCAGGAGGCTCTGGCCCACGGACCGTCTCAGGAGGCTCTGGCCCACGGACCGTCTCAGGAGGCTCTGGACCGCGGACCGTCTCAGGAGGCTCTGGACCACGGACCGTCTCAGGAGGTTCCGGACTCCCGACCATCTCAGGAGGCTCTGGCCCACGGACCGTCTCAGGAGGTTCCGGACTCCCGACCGTCTCAGGAGGCTCTGGCCCACGGACCGTCTCAGGAGGTTCCGGACTGCCGACCGTCTCAGGAGGCTCTGGCCCACGGACCGTCTCAGGAGGTTCCGGACTGCCGACCGTCTCAGGAGGCTCTGGACCGCGGACCGTCTCAGGAGGTTCCGGACTCCCGACCGTCTCAGGAGGCTCTGGCCCACGGACCGTCTCAGGAGGCTGGGAAACGGCCCACGGACCGCTCCGGACTGGGAAACATCGCCGGAAGCTCCGGACTGGGAACTGTCACCGGAAGCTCCGGACTGGGAAACATCGCCGGAAGCTCCGGACTGGGAACTGTCACCGGAAGCTCCGGACTGGGAAACGTCGCTGGACGCTCCGGACTGGGAACTGTCGCCGGAAGCTCTGGACTGTGGAGGCGCACTGGAGGCCTGATGTGTGGGACCGGTACAGGTGGCACTGGGCTTATGACACGCATCTCAGGGCGAGTGCGGGGAAGAGGCACAGGACGTACTCGACTATGGAGGCATACTGGAGGCCTGATGCGTGGGACCGGTACAGGTGGCACCGGGCTGATAACACACACATTAGGGCAAGTGCGGGAAGAGGCACAGGATGTACTGGACTGTGAAGGCGCACTGGAAACACAGTATGTATGGCCGGCGAAGGATATACTGGGCCGTGGAGGCGCACTGGAGGTCTGGAGCGTAGAGCTGGCACAACGCGTCCTGGCTGGATGCTCACTTTAGCCCGGCAAGTGCGGGGCGCTGGCACAGGACGCATTGGGCTGTGAAGGCACACTGGCGATACAGTGCGTAGAGCCGGCGCAGGATATCCTGGACCGAGGAGACGCACTGGAGACCAGGAGCTCTGAACCGTCACAACTCATCCTGGCTGGATGCTCCCTTTCGCACGGCAAGTGTGAGGAGCTGGCACAGAACGCACCGGGCTGTGGATGCGCACTGGAGACACATTGCGTATCTCCGCAAAACATGGTGCCAGACTAGTCCCATGCTCCTCACGGCGACTGTCTTGCTCCAGACACCAAAACATCCACAAATTTTCTGGGGGGCTGCCTATCCGGCTTCCGTCGTGGTCGTGAACTTTGGAGTCGCCGTTGATCCTCCTTCGCTGCCTCTGCCTGCTTCCATGGCAGGGTCTTGTCCCCTGCCATAACCTCCTCCCATGTCCATGATGTCCTCCATTCCCTTTTCTCCCAGGCCCAGGATCCCTGCTCCTCCTGGCCACGCTGCTTGGTCCTTTGGTGGTGGGATCTTCTGTCACGATCGTTATTAGGAATGGACCAAGGTGCAGCGTGGTAGGCGTACATTATCCTTTAATAAATGAACACCGAACAAAAACAACAAACTACCAAACGAAACGTGAAGCTACTGGTGTGCACCCAGGCAACTTACTGTAGACAAGATCCCACAAAGCACAATGAGTAAATGGCTGCCTAAATATGATCCCCAATCAGAGACAACGATAAACTGCTGTCTCTGATTGGGAACCATACCAGGCCAACATAAACCATTAATCACCTAGATGATCCACCCTAGTCAATATCACGCCCCAACCAACAGAGAATAAACAGCTCTCTATGGTCAGGGCGTGACAGTACCTCTTTAGCCTGAATGCAAAGCGTTATGTCTGGAGAAAGCCAGGCACTGCTCATATAACACCATTCCTACCTTGAAGCATGGTGGTGGCAGCATCATGCTATGGGGATGCATTTCATCGCCAGGGAGACTGGTAAGGATAGAGGGAACAATGAATGGAGCCAAATACAGGCAAATCCTTAACACCATGAAGTCCAAGGAACTGTCCGTACTTCTCCAAAATAGAATTGTGATGAGGTATATATCTGGGGAAGGGTATAAAACAATTTCTAGCATGCTTCAGAGTGCAAACAACCATAGACTGGGGCGAAGATTTATGTTCCAACAGGGGAAGGACCCCAAGCATACAACCAAAGCAATGCTGGAATGGCTTCAGAACAAGAATCTGAAAGTCCTTGAGTGGCCCAGCCAAAGCCCAGACTTGAATCCCATTGAAAATCTGTGGAAAGACATCTGCAAGGAAGAATGGGTGAAAATCCCCAAATCCAGATGTGCAAAGCTGATACAGACATACCCAAGATGACTCAAAGCTGATACAGACATACCCAAGATGACTCAAAGCTGATACAGACATACCCAAGATGACTCAAAGCTGATACAGACATGCCCAAGATGACTCAAAGCTGATACAGACATACCCAAGATGACTCAAAGCTGATACAGACATACCCAAGATGACTCGAAGCTTTAATTGGTGCTTCTTCATTGACTCAGTGGTATGAAAACTTTTGTAAATTAGATATGTCTGTATTTCATTTTCAATACATTTGCAAATGTCTAAAAACATGTTTTCACACTAGTCATTATGGATTAGTGTGCGTAGGTGGGTGAGATTTTTTTATTTTTGAATTCCGGCAGCGACACAACAGAATGTGGAATAAACTAAGGGGTATGAATACTTTCTGAAGGCATCTAGTGAATGTTAGAGTTAAGATGTTAACATTGAAAGGTCTTTCATCCTGGCATGCAATGATGAGTTGTATGAAGCTTGCAGTGAGGGATTTGAACATGTGGGGAAGGTAATGTAATGTGTGCTAATGGGAGTGCTTTAGAAGGGTGATGAACACACTGACTCTTAATCTGCTGCTCATGGCACTCTCTCTGAAGGAGAGGAGGGCTCTCTCTCTGTCTCTCTGTCTCTCTCTCTCTCTCTCTCTCTCTCTCTCTCTCTCTCTCTCTCTCTCTCTCTCTCTCTCTCTCTCTCTCTCTCTCTCTCTCTCTCTCTCTCTCTCTCTCTCTCTCTCTCTGTCTCTCTGTCTCTCTGTCTCTATCTTTGTCCTGTATGAGCAATTCTGAATAGATCAGGCCTTCATTTTGCATTCTGAATTCTAATGAAGCCCACAGACTGTGTGTGCATTGAGAGAGACTGCTTGATGTGTCTACGTATAGAGTGAATGTGTGTGTCTGTGTGTCCAGTGAATGTGTCTCAACAAATAAAGTCTTGCTTTACAATTTATCCCGGCTTGACTTATGACTTATGATACATTATGTTGTATCGTAATTTGCATAAATATGGATTACCAACCGTCAAAAAACGGATGTTGCCTCTGACATACAAAAATGTTCTTTATAGAAACCTGTGTGTGTAAAAAATGCAGGATGATGGTTGAAATCAATATGCAGCACAACAGTAGTGTTTTCAGCTGAATCTGGTAGCTGACTGGCACAATCCTCCCCTGACCTCCTGTGCCATTAGCCCAGGTAGGGTATTGACTGCCACCATTGATTTACCTGTACTAACATCCCCATTCGACCCCTGTGCACAATATTTCAATAACCTGGGGGCTTCCTCCCCTGAGATCCACATAAAACAGGTATTACGGAGCCAACACAAAGCAGGAAGTTAGCACACTGTTAGTGTGTGTGTGTGTGTGTGTGTGGGGGCATGTGATGTCAGCTGTCATTCAACAACAAGGCCAGTGCTCCTCCTGCGGATTACACTGGAAGATGGGTATCAGGGTAGGGCTAGGAGAGTTGGAGTGGAGGTGGAGGTGTATAAGGGTAGGGGTGGAGGTGGAGGTGTATCAGGGTAGGGGTGGAGGTGTATAAGGGTAGGGGTGGAGGTGGAGGTGTATCAGGGTAGGGGTGGAGGTGTATAAGGGTAGGGGTGGAGGAGAGTTGGAGTGGAGGTGGAGGTGTATAAGGGTAGGGGTGGAGGAGTGGAGGGAGGTGGAGGTATCAGGGTAGGGGTGGAGGTGTATAAGGGTAGGGGTGGAGGTGTATCAGGGTAGGGGTGGAGGGTAGGGGTGGAGGAGAGTTGGAGTGGAGGTGGAGGTGTATAAGGGTAGGGGTGGAGGAGAGTTGGAGTGGAGGTGGAGGTGTATAAGGGTAGGGGTGGAGGTGTATCAGGGTAGGGGTAATTAATTAATAAATGAACAAAACAAGAAAAGCAAACAGCGTACCAACATGAAACAGAAACAATGACGACTGGGGAAGAAACCAAAGGGAGTGACATATAAAGGGCAGGTAATGGAGTCCAGGTGAGTGTCATTATGCACGTAATGCTGGTGACAGGTGTGCGCCCTAACAAGCAGCCTGGTGTATCGTTGGGATGCAGGTGGAGGTGTATCAGGGTAGGGGTGAAGAAGGGGTGGAGGAGTGGTAGATTTGGGATGCAGGTGGAGGCTTACCAGGGTAGGGGTGGAGGAGTGGTTGGGATGCAGGTGGAGGTGTATCAGTGTAGGGGTGAAAGAGGGGTGGAGGAGTGGTTGGGATGCAGGTGGAGGTGTATCAGTGTAGGGGTGAAGGAGGGGTGGAGGAGTGGTTGGGATGCAGGTGGAGGTGTATCAGGGTAGGGGTGAAGGAAGGGTGGAGGAGTGGTAGGGTTGGGATGCAGGTGGAGGTGTATTAGGGTAGGGGTGAAGGAGGGGTGGAGGAGTGGTAGGGTTGGGATGCAGGTGGAGGCGTGTCAGGGTAGGGGTGAAGGAGGGGTGGAGGAGTGGTAGGATTAGGATGCAGGTGGAGGTTTATCAGGGTAGGGGTGAAGGAGGGGTGGAGGAGTGGTAGGGTTGGGGTGCAGGTGGAGGCGTGTCACGGTAGGGGTGAAGGTGGAGGAGGCTTCCTATAGGCTTCCTCTCAGTGTACCTTGGTCAGCAAGGCAGTGGCATACAGGTGCAGCTTTGTTTTGCCTATTGAAAAGGTGTTCAGTCACACAGACTGTGTGTGTGTTTGTTTGTATGTGTGTGTGTGTCTGTGTCTGTCTGTGTGAATGTGTGTGTTTTTTCAAGTTTGAAGTTGTATTAGTCAGACAGTATGTTCAGGATACACATGTACACCGTCTAACAAAATGCTGACTTGCAGGTTCCTTCTGGACAATGCAACAACAATAAGAAATAATAATAGATAGGAATGTGATCATAGAGTAACTGGCCCAGTAGAAAATAATAGACGTGTGTGTGTGTGTGTGTGTGTGTGTGTGTGTGTGTGTGTGTGTGTGTGTGTGTGTGTGTGTGTGTGTGTGTGTGTGTGTGTGTGTGTGTGTGTGTGTGTGTGTGTTCTCCGTTGGTTTCCCTCCACTAGTCTGTGCTTGACTGTGTTCCTCCTGCAGAATAAAACCATTTTTTTTGTTTTCCATTAAATCGGGGACTGTGTCATGATGCAGTATTCTCCTTTTCATTTATGTAAAAGCTCCTGGTCTTTGGTCCCAGAGTAAATTTCACTTGGCTGTTATTCAAATGCTTTAAACATTTACAAGTGCCTCTGTATAGAGTATGCTTGGGGTCTGGTAGACTACCCAGTGAGTTGTCGAATGTGAGAGTAAAATGAAGTAGGATGAGTACATCAGCCCAACATTTTAGGCTAGATTGTGTGTAGTCGTTCTATTGGATTACACAGAAGTTTAATATGTAGAATAACGTGAACCAAGCACCTCTTGAGAACTACCGTAGAGACAAAACAAGAAGACTGCTGCTAATATCTGCCAACAAACCAGTAGCTTAAAGTTACAGCAATTGAAATGTTCTCAACATAGTTGTTTCAAATAAATACTGTATCAAGGGATTTAGTTTTTCTTCGGTGGCATGGTTTTATTTTGGGGTTGGCTTCTGAGTATTATCCTGCATGAGCTGCTTTTCCACTAGAAGGGATAAACAGAGAGATTGTGGGCTGGGGAGAGTAAAAAACAGCCAATGTTAACCAGCAGACACACAGGGTAATCATATTAGTGCTGATTTATCATATCTTACACTTCTCCGCTGTGAGCTGTTCAGTGTAGATCGCATGATAACAGAGAGCGGGCTCACTGTGGAAGTTAGGCGGGAGGGCGGGGAAATGATAGACCTCTCTGCAGTAACTTTCAACAGTTTCATGACACTCGAGTTCTTGAAAAATAAGTTTGTAAACATTAGCAATGAACTTATTGTTGGTAACAGGAGAGGTCAAGAAGAAGAAGGCCTGTGATCTGTCACCATCTTGGGTGTTATGTTCTAACCCTGGCTAGGGACTCAATCTGTATCACGGACAGCGTTACAGCATGATTGAAATGTAAAGGCAATGTTCCCGCGTTAACAGAGACTGCATTCATGGTAAACGCTGCATGTGTCGGCTCAATCAAAATGGCCTTAACATTTCTATGGCGTAATCTGTAACGCTTCAGTGATCGGGGCTGAACGGAGCCCTAGGTGTCAGTCTGATCAGATAGGTCAGGGGTCTCCTCTCTACATACAGATAGTAGAATAGATAGGAGCTCTGTCTGTCTACTGGGTGCCTGGGCTCTGTCTACTGAGCTGACATCGTGGTGTCTGCACACTCATTATTGATGGCTGGCTCCCAGTTCCAAACTGTTAGGATGGCAGAGCACCACTGGAGATGTCTGTCTGTCTGTCTGTCTGTCTGTCTGTCTGTCTGTCTGTCTGTCTGTCTGTCTGTCTGTCTGTCTGTCTGGCTGGCTGGCTGGCTGAGTGTTAGTATCTTTCTTTCTGAATATGTGATTATGGGTGTGCCTGTTTATACCTTAAAAAAATCTTGCTTTTTAGTGAGTGGCAGAAGGGAGGGGCATGTGGAAAGGGTGGGATACAGCTGAAGAGGGAGAAAGGGGCAGAGTGTGGTGAATAGGTAACCATGGTTACTCTCTTGGCTAAGATTTGAATTGAGAGAGAGGGAGAAAACGGGGGGGGGGGGGATTGAAGCGACAGTGATCTCCTGCGAGGCAGACTGAGAACTGAGATCAAGGGGTTAATATGTGTCAGTGTAGCAGGTTAATCGTTCATCAAACTGAGAGGTCAATGCAGTATTTCCACAGCCACTGGACACAGCAGCAACACATGGGGAGAGAGGAGAGAAAAATAGGATTGGAGGAGAGAGAGAGAGAGAGAGCAGAAAGAGAGTGACCTAGAGAGAGATGGAGACAGGCAGAGGCCACTAAAATGTTGATGGTGACAGCGATTCGACAACAGTGAAGCAGACGCCAACTCCAACTACTTCCAGTTCCTCGATGGACTCCACTCCACTCCCCACTAACCAACCAAACTATCTCAGCCTGCATCTCTCTCTCAGCCTCACATCTCATCCCATCTCCCTTGGCTCCCTTTGATTTGGATCAGCTGTCGTCTCCCCAAAATAACTGCCATACTTACACATCAGTCCTAATGGTGGCTAAAATTAAACATTGAGGTGGCTGTCATTTCAAGGGTAATGCCTGCAGTCTGTTGTTATGTTACATATGCTGGGATGCACATAATAGCCACGATAGAGAAGAGAAACACCCGGGATTCATTTTTCAGAACATTAAATGCAGATTTAAATGATTCTTTCACCCTGTGAGATTGGCACATTTAAATGAAATTGTCATGGGGATGATGTATATGATGATGTCACAGCATATGGTTTGGAGGTATGCTTCTAAGAGATTTGCCTCAAAGTTTCACGCAAACGCAGGGAGGTACGAAATCTGAGGTAGCCTGGGTATATCAGTCTGTTTGCGCTAACATCCCACTCCTTGCCATACCTTGTCTTGCCAAAAATGTTTTTGTCATGACAAGGAGTGTCGTTTTATCTGTATTTAACATTGTGAGAAGCTTGCCGTATATGGGTCCAGTGTTATGTCCATAGTGACTACTGGTTCTGGTCTAGAGCTGTGACTGTCCCAGTACCCTACTGGTTCTGGTCTAGAGCTGTGACTGTCCCAGTACCCTACTGGTTCTGGTCTAGAGCTGTGACTGTCCCAGTATCCTACTGGTTCTGGTCTAGAGCTGTGACTGTCCCAGTATCCTACTGGTTCTGGTCTAGAGCTGTGACTGACGGTTCCAGTACGCAGTATCTGGTTCTAGAGCTGTGACGGTCCCAGTATCCTACTGGTTCTGGTCTAGAGCTGTGACTGTCCCAGTATCCTATTGGTTCTGGTCTAGAGCTGTGACTGTCCCAGTATCCTACTGGTTCTGGTCTAGAGCTGTGACTGACGGTTCCAGTACACAGTATCTGGTTCTAGAGCTGTGACTGTCCCAGTATCCTACTGGTTCTGGTCTAGAGCTGTGACTGTCCCAGTATCCTATTGGTTCTGGTCTAGAGCTGTGACTGTCCCAGTATCCTACTGGTTCTGGTCTAGAGCTGTGACTGTCCCAGTATCCTACTGGTTCTGGTCTAGAGCTGTGATTGTTCCAGTATCCTACTGGTTCTGGTCTAGAGCCGTGACTGTCCCAGTATCCTACTGGTTCTGGTCTAGAGCTGTGACTGTCCCAGTATCCTACTGGTTCTGGTCTAGAGCTGTGATTGTCCCAGTATCTTACTGGTTCTGGTCTAGAGCTGGGATTGTCCCAGTATCCTACTGGTTCTGGTCTAGAGCTGTGACTGACGGTTCCAGTACACAGTATCTGGTTCTAGAGCTGTGACGGTCCCAGTATCCTACTGGTTCTGGTCTAGAGCTGTGACTGTCCCAGTATTCTACTGGTTCTGGTCTAGAACTGTGACTGTCTCAGTATCCGATTGGTTCTGATCTAGAACTGTGACTGTCCCAGTACCCTACTGGTTCTGGTCTAGAGCTGTGACTGTCCCAGTATCCTACTGGTTCTGGTCTAGAGCTGTGACTGTCCCAGTATTCTACTGTTTCTGGTCTAGAACTGTGACTGTCTCAGTATCCTATTGGTTCTGGTCTAGAGCTGTGACTGTCCCAGTATTCTACTGGTTCTGGTCTAGAGCTGTGACTGTCCCAGTATCCTACTGGTTCTGGTCTAGAGCTGTGACTGTCCCAGTACCCTACTGGTTCTGGTCTAGAGCTGTGACTGTCCCAGTATCCTACTGGTTCTGGTCTAGAGCTGTGACGGTCCCAGTATCCTACTGGTTCTGGTCTAGAGCTGTGACTGTCCCAGTATTCTACTGGTTCTGGTCTAGAACTGTGACTGTCTCAGTATCCTATTGGTTCTGGTCTAGAACTGTGACTGTCCCAGTACCCTACTGGTTCTGGTTTAGAGCTGTGACTGTCCCAGTATCCTACTGGTTCTGGTCTAGAGCTGTGACTGTCACAGTATTCTACTGGTTCTGGTCTAGAACTGTGACTGTCTCAGTATCCTATTGGTTCTGGTCTAGAGCTGTGACTGTCCCAGTATTCTACTGGTTCTGGTCTAGAGCTGTGACTGTCCCAGTATCCTACTGGTTCTGGTCTAGAGCTGTGACTGTCCCAGTACCCTACTGGTTCTGGTCTAGAACTGTGACTGTCCCAGTACCCTACTGGTTCTGGTCTAGAGCTGTGACTGTCCCAGTATCCTACTGGTTCTGGTCTAGAGCTGTGACTGACGGTTCCAGTACACAGTATCTGGTTCTAGAGCTGTGACGGTCCCAGTATCCTATTGGTTCTGGTCTAGAGCTGTGACTGTCCCAGTATCCTACTGGTTCTGGTCTAGAGCTGTGACTGACGGTTCCAGTACACAGTATCTGGTTCTAGAGCTGTGACGTTCCCAGCAGCAGCAGGTCAGGACCGGACCTGTGTCCTGTTCACTTCACACAGAGATGGTGTCCTTGTTTGTGTTTTAATGTCATTGCACTCTGCGTACAAATTATTGATCAATCTCACCCCTCTTTTGCTCCCTCTCTCTTTCTCCTTCTCTCTTTCCCTACTCATCTACCTTTCAGTGAGAGAAATCTCTTCTGTGCATCTCCATCTTTTTAAAATTCATTCTTCTGTATTGTCTTTCCCCTCCATCTCTCCATTGCTCTCTCTGTTGTATATGCATCTCTGTGTCGTTCCCCTCCCTCCATCTCTGTCTACTTTATATTCATCTCTCTATTGAGTCTTTCCCCTACCTCTCTCCTATCTAATTTTTATTACTCCATCTTTTTCTCTCTCTACGACCATTCTCTTTTTCATTCCCCCAACTATTTCTCTCTCTCCTCTGCTTCTGTCCCTCTAGCATCCCTCTCACTCCCTCTACTCCATCCATCTATCTTTATCTCGCTCTATCCCCAATATCTTGTTCTTTCTCTACCCCGCCCCCTCTCTCTCCTCTGCTTCTGTTCCTCTAGCATCCCTCTCACTCCCTCGACTCCATCCATCTATCTTTATCTCCCTCTCTTTCTCCCTCTATCCCCAATCTCTCGCTCTCTCTTGCCTTCTCTCCCTCTCTCCCCAATATCTTGTTCTTTGTCTACCCCTCTCTCTCATCTCTCTCCTCTGCTTCTGTCCCTCTAGCATCCCTCTTACTCCCTCTACTCCATCCATCTATCTTTATCTCCTTCTCTTTCTCTCTCTATCCCCAATCTCTTGCTCTCTCTCTCTTTCTTTCTCGCTCTCTCTTGACTTCCAATATCTTGTTCTTTCCCTACCCCTCTCTCTCATCTCTCTCTCTGTTTCACTATCTCTCTCCCACTTTGCCCAACCTCTTGTTCTTTCTTTCTCTCTCTCCCTCTCTCTCCTCTCTCTTTCGCTCTTTCACTTCCCCCCCCTTCACTCTCCCATTGCCTCTCTGCAACTGTTCAGTTTTCATCTATTACTGTAGTGTTGATAATTCCCTTCTCTCCCTTCAGCTGTACAGTCATTTATCAGATTAATAATCCCTCTCTCTCCCTTTCTCTCTCTCAATCTCTCCTCTTGTTTTTTTCCCTGAGCCAAGTGTGAATGCCAAGCGTGTGAAATGTATTTGCGTGTCAGAGTCCCATCATTACAACCATCATCATTAATAATAGTGGACTGTATGCCATTATTTAAGATTATTCAGGTCTAAATGACCTGCAGAGGGAGAGCAATTCTCCTTCGCTGGCTGCAGGAGCCTGGGTAGAGTTAACCATCTATCAGTGTTAAGGAAGACTGCACCCTTCACCACCATTCTGTGGCCCCTAGAGCATGTAATGCAGAGCCAGTATGGAAAAAGAATTAGTACTGTCAACCCAATACCCGTGCAATGCTAATAGAGAGAGGATTTGGGTTGAAGTCACAACTCAGTGTTTGGACACTGGGATTTAAAGACATGCTCTGGAACTTTGGCGAATACTAAGTTTTTTTTTTCTTACCTCAATTAGCTACGAAATCCCTAGTTTGAAAGCTGTGCTGCGCCATTTCATACATTTTCCCCCTTGTGGGCCAGCCCCTAGCAATTTCAGTTCTAGCCAATGAGCTTCAGCCCCTCGCCATTTGAGTGACAGCTAGCAAAAGGCAGAGAGAGGCAGAGAGAGGCAGAGAGAGGCAGAGAGAGGCAGAGAGAGAGTGACATGGTGCACATATCTGCTCAAACAGTACGTGATGTAGTACGCAATTTTCAGGGACCTCGTTTAGATTGTGAGCTTTACTTTCAGAACTACTGGCTAAAAAGTATTCAAAGGTATTGTCAGGATTTGGCCAGGGTTGTTCCGGGTTTTGGTCACTAGATGCCCCCATTGTGCTTTTTGACCTTATGTTTTTTCCCTTGTTCCCCATTATTATTTGCACCTGTGCCTCGTTTCCCCTGATTGTATTTAAACCCTTAGTTTCCCTCAGTTCTGTGCTCTGTGTTTGTATGTTAGCACCCAGCCCTAGTGTTCTGTGTATTCTTGTCGATTCCGGTGGATGCTCTTGTGGAATTCTGTTTTTGTTTTTGAGTATCTCTTGAGGCTTTTTTGTGCTATTCCTACCACCTTTTGGATTTGCCATTTTTGTATTGAAGGACTTCTCCTTTTTACTTTATTAAATACACCGTCTTAAGTACTGCTGTGTCTGCCTCATCTTCTGGGTTCTGCTGACTATTCGTGGCTCAGTTGGTTAAGTGACTGTTTCTCACTCCGGAGACCCAGATTCGTAACCGGGTCCTGACAGGTATCTCAAAAGAATCTCTTTAAACAATATTATTGGTATTGTACTGTCGTCCTGAGAACTGTTGTCTTGAACGCGTGAGTGCATATACTGTAGAACCAATTCATGAATAATATAGTCATGAGTGTTAGGATTACAATATTACCTTTCATTCCAAGGGCGGACAGTAACCTGAAATGCATGATCCAGAGTTGCAATATTGTAAAGATGTCTATTGTATGATGACACTGCTGTTAACTACAGTGATTTGCTGTAATACTTGACCTTCACTAATGAGCAATGACACGCACCTTTTAAGGCTTCTCAAGTTATGCACAGGATCCACAGTCCTTTCAGAATAACTTATACCTGGAACAATACTGACTTTTCCATCAGTTCTGCTCAGTGTAAATGTTTCTAAACAATTGGAGGAGCATAGTATACTGTACTATTTCTAATGTCTGTGTTCTCTCTCTCTCTCTCTGTCTCTGTCTCTGTCTCTGTCTCTCTCTCTCTCTCTCACAGTAACTCGTGGATTCTTCTCAAAGGCCCCACTCAAATCCCTAGATGACAGAAAAAAAGGAGTAACATCTGTTTATGCACATATTTCTGTTAAACCCCCTGGAAAAAACAGAGATAGACGGAAGATAAAACACCTTTAAAAATGAAACATTAAAAGGAACAAATTGCCACTGGAGAAACTAAGCAAAGTCAACCTGGTTGAGGAATCCATCATCTTGGGATCAACATCTTCGGAGAAAGGGCAGGGTCATGTCCCAGTTGCCATGCGCATCACCACGGTGACCTGCCTTCCCTGCCCCTCTCCCCTCCTCCTCCTATTGGTTCAGCTGCTACTGCGGCTCCTCCTCTATGGGCCAGAATTTGTAGAGGCCGCCTCCCCCTGCCCCACCCACTGCAGCTGCTCCAATCAGGCCAGTCGAGTCATCTGTACAAGACAGAGTCTGGATGGGGTGCCTGAGAGCATATCAGTCAACACACGATACCTCAACCTGCAGGAGAATTCAATAGAGGTAAATATGGACTGTACTGAGCATTATCCACTATGTTAATTTCTTTTGTTTGACTGTGTGTGTGTGTCTGTGTGTTTGTGTGCGTGCATGCCCATGCATAAGTGTGTGCGTGTGCGTGTACTGTATGTTGGTAAGCATTATGTAAATGGCTGTTTTTATTTACTTGTTTCAATGTAATTACCTGTCATTCACTTATAATTACCATGGAATAATGCCTATGTTCTACAAGTGTTCCCCAACCGTTTTGCAATTCAAATGGAGGTCATGTTAATATGGAAATCAAACAGTAACACAGCAAACAGCAAAGAAACAGGAACACACGTGTTAGCAGATTGTATGTCAGAACCCCAAGGTAGTTGTAGTGGTTTTACAGCTGCACTGGGACACTGCATCTAACCCCAGCTTCCCAATGTGAACGTCCTCAGCATGTCAGCCGTGTAATAGAAGACATATTCCCGCTGTTTTCAGTTTATGTATTTAGGAACTTTGCGCTCAGAAATGTGCGGCACTCTAGAAATGTCTAGACAACTTCACAGACACGAGATTGCTGAATACGCTAATGTACTGCACTCTAGAAATGTCTAGACAGCTTCACAGACACGAGGTTGCTGAATACGCTAATGTGCTGCACTCTAGAAATGTCTAGACAACTTCACAGACACGAGGTTGCTGAATACGCTAATGTACTGCACTCTAGAAATGTCTAGACAACTTCACAGACACGAGGTTGCTGAACACGCTAAGTCCATTTGTGAATTTGGATACAGAGTGTTTTAGGCTAATGCTCATTCGTTTTGGCAAAGTTTGTGGCAAATCAGTAAAGTGACTGCAGAGAGAGGAAGTGGACAAACAGCCATTCTATCTCACTCAGAAAGGCAGATGATTGAACTGTATATGATGGCTACAGAATGAAAAGGGAACATCAACTCTCATGGTTTTGTCTTACGAGTTACAGAGATGCAGCTTGTTAAAATATGAAATAAAGAAATAATAACACTATTCATTACACTTCCCTCTTAGCCAACGGATTCTGATTGGATTTGTTGTATCCCGAAGCCCCACTTGAAATGATTAAAAATCTAAAAATATTGTAACACCTGGAGGCATCCTAGATTCTCTGGTATATTTTTTCTCTTCTCTCCCCCAAGTACCCTGAGAGTAAAGCTTTGACAGCTCCCACTCCCCTCTTAAACACCCCCACCCTCCCTATCACTCTCCCCCCTCCTGCTCCACATAAGGAGGATGCAGTGGCCTGGCTCCAGGAGCTTCTCACTGCCTCCCTCACTGAGAGCATTGCCCACACATATCTCACACAGCCATAGATGACTTAAATAAAGGTTAAATAAAATAATAAAAACAATTAAAATAGATTTAAAGGGATTTTAGTCCTGCTCACTAGCTGTGTGTCTGATG
This sequence comes from Oncorhynchus masou masou, assembly GCF_036934945.1. Lineage (NCBI taxonomy): Eukaryota > Metazoa > Chordata > Actinopteri > Salmoniformes > Salmonidae > Oncorhynchus > Oncorhynchus masou. Next base: position 17,650,631 of record NC_088225.1, on the reverse strand, counting down.
CCTGGCCAAATGAGCTCCGTTTGGACAGCCAAGATGCTGGTGTGGGGTGTCCAGGGGCCTACCCAGTCCAAGTGCACCTTGAGAAAAACAACCACGTCTGTTGTCTGTTCATTTACCAAAACGGATACACCACAATTAATCATTTCAGCTTCTGTGTTCATAATTTGTGTTAGTGTTGTAAATTTTAATTTGGCTCATGTCAGTGGTTTTTGTTTTTGTTTTCTCTCACTGTAAGATTTGAGTTGATGTTCATGTTTGTAAAACATTAGGGTAATGTTCCGATAGTGTCCCTGCATTCACACCTGTGCTATTGCTTTCACACTCTACCCAGATGTCACAGCCACTGGAGCTGCACCCTGTTTACACAGTCTAGTCACTCTTCATGTTGTGAGATATTAACATTCTCCCTCTCCCTCTCTCCCCACCAGGTTATCAAGTCAGACACCTTCAAGCACTTGAGGCACCTTGAGATCCTGCAGCTGTCTAAGAACAAAATCAGTCAGATTGAGGTGGGAGCATTCAATGGCCTGCCCAACCTCAATACGCTGGAGCTGTTCGACAACCGCCTCACCCTGGTCCCCTCACAGGCCTTTGAGTACCTCAGCAAGCTGCGGGAGCTGTGGTTACGGAACAACCCCATCGAGACGCTGCCGGGCTACGCCTTCCACCGCGTGCCCTCGCTGCGCCGGCTGGACCTGGGAGAGCTCAAGAAGCTGGACTACATCTCAGACGCCGCCTTCGTGGGCCTGGTCAACCTGCGCTACCTGAACCTGGGCATGTGTGGTCTGAAGGACATCCCCAACCTGACGGCCCTGGTGCGTCTGGAGGAGCTGGAGCTGTCTGGGAACCGTCTGGAGATCATCCGGCCTGGCTCCTTCCAGGGCCTGGTGTCGCTCCGTAAGCTGTGGCTCATGCACTCGCAAGTGAAGGTCATCGAGCGCAACGCCTTCGACGACCTGAAGAACCTGGAGGAGCTCAACCTTTCCCACAACTCCCTGCACTCGCTGCCCCATGACCTCTTCACCCCGCTGCACCAGCTGGAGCGGGTGCACCTCAACCACAACCCCTGGGTGTGCAACTGTGACGTGCTGTGGCTCAGCTGGTGGCTGAAGGAGACGGTGCCCAGTAACACTACGTGCTGCGCCCGCTGCCACGCTCCACCCGGCCTGAAGGGCAGGTACATCGGGAGCTGGACCAGAGCCACTTCACCTGCTACGCTCCCGTCATCGTGGAGCCGCCCACCGACCTCAACGTTACCGAGGGCATGGCTGCAGAGCTGAAGTGTCGCACGGGCACCACCATGACCTCGGTCAACTGGCTCACGCCCAACGGCACCCTGATGACCCATGGCTCCTACCGGGTCCGGATCTCCGTGCTGCACGACGGTACGCTCAACTTTACCAACGTCACGCTGAGGGACACGGGTCAGTACACCTGCATGGTGACCAACTCGGCTGGCAACACCACGGCAACCGCCGTGCTTAATGTCACTGCCGCCGACGTTGGCGTCAGCTACTTCACTACTGTCACAGTGGAGACGGTGGAGCCCAACGAGGGCCCGACAGTCTACGCGGGCGTCATGAACAGCCACAACGAGTCATACGTCATTACCCCGTCAGGCCACCAGTGGAGGGGGGGGCTCCCTACTACCGCCTCCTCCCTGTCAGCCTGGTCCTTGTCCTCGTCCCGGGCCACTCGGCCCACCTTTACTGTGCCCATCACTGCCGAGACGGGCTATTCTGGCCTTGATGACGTGATGAAGACCACCAAGATCATCATTGGCTGCTTCGTGGCCATTACCTTCATGGCAGCCGTGATGCTGGTGGTCTTCTACAAGCTGAGGAAGCAGCACCAGCTGCACAAGCACCACGGCCCCGCCCGCGCCATCGAGATCATCAACGTAGAGGACGAGATTGGCGCAGGTGCTGGTGGACGCGGGAGCGGCATCTCAGGGGGCGGCACCGTCTCTCGGGATGGAGGCGGAGGGGGAGGAGTAGGAGGAGGGCAGAGTCTGAGGATGCATCACCCAGAGATGGTCAACCTACCCAACCTGGCCAGACAGGAGCACCTCAACCACTACTACAAGGCCCACCACTTCAACAACAACATGATGGGCCTGGGCATGGGCCTCAACAACAACAACAACCCCTCCCTCTCCCCCTGTTCCCAGAACCAGAGCACCCCCAACTCCTGCGCACAGGGGCCCACCTCCACCAGTGGTGGCACCCCCACGGGTGGCTCGCTGCCCTCCCCTGTGCCCCTGCCCCAGCTGGGCATCCACAGCTCTCTGAAGGGGCTCATGGGGAAAGGCCAGAACCCTCAGATCGAGCCTCTGCTCTTCAAGAGTGGCTCCAAGGAGAATGTGCAAGAGACTCAGATCTGAGAGAAAGACAGATGGAAAAAGAGAGAGCGATGAAGAGACAACAGGGAGATGGAGGGAGAGAGAGGAGTCTGATTGTACTATCCCCATGGCCATATTTCGATAGAAAGTGTAGGCAGGCAGAATATGAAATATTACATAGACACTGCTTTGTATGGTTAGTGCATAGAGAGAGAGAGCGAGAGAGAGGAGAGATTGACACCAGTCCAAGCATTAACATCTTCTGAGACACTCCAAGACAAACACAGACACACACAGCCCGACACAAGGACAGGAACATTCTATCTGCTAACACATACACAGTGCATCATGAGATTGACAACTATGTGCCAAACTTGCGCATGTCTGTGCCAAAATAAAAGCCCTCGCAATCTATATATCCATCCGCAGCATTCCCAGACTGAATCAGGTGACCAGGTTCAATACCCAGACACAATAAGAATCACCACGGTTATAACTAAATACAGATGACCTCGTATATTATCAGATACTATCCAAGTCACCATGTATATATAGAGATAAGATCTGCGTCACTATGTTAAAGTAGGCGGATAAGTGTTTGGGACTGTGTCAGAGCAGTACAGGGCTGCCCAGATGCACTCTGTGGAACAGGACAGAAAGTAAACCATTGAGCAGAACACAGTTTAGTGTCGGACAACAAGCAATGTGTAGGAAGAGGAAACAACATCAACAACGGTTATGTTTTACTTAGTGGGCTCAATCTCACTTTCTCCCCTCTTTCACATCTGACTGGCTACTCTCTTTAAAGGAGAGGAAGGTATATGAAGTGAATCGTCGTAAAAATAATAATCTAATAGCAAAAAGGACTACGAAAGATACAAATAAACTGTGAAAGTACATATTATATATAAATATATTTTCATTCGAATAAATAAATTATGAAGAATCTTTACCAAGTTTCTGACTAAATAGCCACAGCTTCTGAAGAATATATGAACTGCTGTCATAGCGGTCATCACTATGAAAACTTTGTTTGGCTAGAAACAAGATGGCCGACATTCTGTGCTGGAAAGGGACATATTGTAGTGGAGGCTGTGGATCAGCAAGAGCTAAAATTGGAAACTGGCACAGTGTTTGATTGAATTTATTTTGGCTTCAAGTTTTGTAGCATCACAAAGCGTTCCCTCTCATGCCACATTTACATAAACAGGGTCATTGGAGAAGGGGGATCTTTACTCTCCATTTAATGAGAACATATGAAATATGATTACAAAACTTCACCCTTTGATACAAACAATATGGATATTGTAATGATAATAATGATGATAATTAAAGTAATTCAGTAAATGCTTATCAACCGTATACTGTAGATAGCTCTTAAAAGCAGATATAGGTTTAGCATGCTCTGATTCAAGTGGTAATATCTAAAATTGCAATGCGATCGGTTTCAACTTCATGCATTCAGTATATCTGTATGCAATATATCATGATATTGAGAAATGATTATTATAATTATCATCATTATTACTATTATTATTGTTATTATTATCATACACCGAATGTACAAAACATTAGGAACACCTTCCTAATATTGAGTTGAACCCCATTTTACCCTCAGAACAGCCTCAATTGGTCGGGGAATGGACTGCAAGGTGTTAAAAGCGTTCCACAGGGATGCTGGGCCATGTTGACTCCATTGCATCCCACAGTTGTCAGGTTGGGTGGATGTCCTTTGGGTGGTGGACCATTCTTGATACACACAGGAAACTGTTGAGCTTGAAAAACCCGGCAGTGTTGCAGCTATCGACACACTCAAACCGGTGCGCCTGGCACCTGCTACCATACCCCGTTCAAATTCACCCTCTGAATGGCACACATACTCAATCCATGTCTCAATTGTCTTGAGGCTTAAAAATCTGTCTTTAAACTGACTCCTCCCCTTCATCTACACTGATTGAAGTGGATTTAACAGGTGATATCAATAAGGGATCATAGTCTACACCTGGTCAGTCTATGTCATGGAAAGAGCAGGTGTTCCTAATGTTTTGTACAGTCAGTGTATAGGTGGCAGAGCAGCCTAGTATATCCTTATGAAAGTTATGTTTATAATTGATTCAGTGGGGAATGATTTGATTACACATGGCACGATGATGATCCCTTCAACCACCATATTGACTCCAACAACAGGGGATGGTCTATGTTCCACCAAACACCAACCTGCAGAAACAGGAAATACATGGTCCTCAAAATGGCTGCTCCCACATGGCATCCTCACAGCCCATATCTCCTCAGAAACTCCTCTGTTTTGTACCACAACACCAGTCTCAGCCGATCAGGACCCCTCGTTTTATTCTGCTGTGTAAAAGACAGGACATGAACCTGGAGGACAGGACATGAACCTGGAGGAAGACATGAACCTTTGAGGAAGACTGCTCGTTTGCAGAGGATTATATCAGAACTCAGTGTTCTCATGTGTGAATGGAATTCATGGCAGCAGGGAACTAAAGGGGGACAGCATTTTGAAGCGTTTGAAAGGTAAGAGAAACCTATTCAATGAAAGAGAGAGAAAGCCTAGATGAATCATATGGTGATGGGTGATTTTGTTTTTTTAAGGAAAAGGACAAATAAATGAAAAATATAGAAACGTATAGATCTCATTAAAAAAAAGCTATTATAAGTGTTTTTTCATTTTGTTTTTTTATCTAGTTTGATTATTTCCTTTTTATCTTTTTTTAAATCAAGTGTTATCTCAATTGTAATATTGTTATTGTTGTTATAATTCGCTAATTACACTGGTTATATTTCTGAAAGATGTTCTGTCAGCAGAAGTCACATGAAAAATTAAAATACCTGGCACACAAAATGGCGGTTGAACTCTGTGAAACTTGGTGGCATTAGTTTTTTTGTGGGTTTTTTTTCTCCATTTAATTGAAACATCACTGTTTGTGTGTATCCCTTTGGCTAATACAGCTGTGCTTGAGATGAGACACACAGAATGTGAAATGGCCGGCAAGGGGTCTTTTCCTGCACAAGGAGGACAGGATAGATCCTGCTTTGATTTACAAGCTTGCTCACGCTCTCTCTCACTCTGTTACTTTCAGAATGTCATAGCTATCAGTGCTCCGAGTGTGATTTCGCTAAGTCAACACCCTGTTTCCATGACTACCTACCCTCAGAATAATGCGCCAAACAGCGTCACAGCTTGCCCCTCATATGGTGCCTGATGCCCCCTGTCAATCATGTTCCTTTAAGACAACATATCCCTCTACAAGCCGGCCAGTGTTCTTCCAACAGTAGCACATCACCTTTCACAGTGTGCCCATATCCTAACACAATGTCCCTACAGGTTCCTGCCACCAGGTTTCCCTGGCAACTGTTGCAGCTGCGACAGTCCTCATCATAGCATCTTGATTTGGGTTTCTGATGCAAATAGGAGGGAACAGACAGTATAGAAGGCTATTAACATATCCATGGTCCTCACAATAGATATTTATATTTTTTCACGGCGCTTAAGCAAGTGATTTACACATTCATGTTGCTCATGGAAATAATGAACATATTCCAGTGACTTACATCTTGTATCTATATCATCTACACACACTTTTGATTGACTAATGCAGTGATTTACATCGTCTATATCACTTCTACATGTCAGTTGCATATTCCTACGCCAGTGCTGAACGTATTCATGTACCTTGCACTTGTGATTAACACTCATATCCCATGCACCAGTTATTAACATATTTATTTTCCCACCAGGGATCTTTAATCCCCTCACTAGTTATTTACATATGTGTGTGTGTGTTCAGTGGTTCTGACAACAACTATTCCCCCAGTACTCTGGATGTGACTCCCTGCCTGTCTTGTCACCTCAGAATTTATTATGAAGCCTTATGAAGCTCTTATGAAGTGTCACAGAGAAGAGCCAAGCTAGAAAGGCTTAGTGGCATAACAAGTTTTGCCAGTGCCCCACAGTCCCAGGAACATCACTGCAGTGACTGAGTCACACAGCACTGAACACACACTTAACACTAATGGAAACGCTGTGTTTACTGTGCAGGAAGAGACCCGTTCGCTCAACCATTCAGGGAATAAGTCGTGTGTGCGTTCAGTTACGGTACCTACAGTAGTATTTTCGATTACTATGGCAACTTGATATTGTTTCCATTATTTAGATTGCAGCTATATCAGTGTGTGTGTGCATGTGCCTGCTAGGTGAGTGTATGTAATGTGTTGGTTGTGTAAGGAGGATGCAGAGAGAGGGTAAGAGGGAGGGAGGGGGCCAGTCAGACCTCCATTTTAAATCCCCAGTTTAAAGCAGTTCTCTGTCTGTTTCCCTCTGCCTCAGGCTGGTTTATGATCCTCTCACTGACACTTTAAGTAAAAAGGGGATTTCTAGTTAAGCAGGGTTTCCCCCCCTCTCCCCTCTGCCTATTGGGATAAGCCCAAGAGATCAAAGGTCTGCTCTATCACGGCCAGTCTCTTTAGCATTCCACTGGCCTCTGCCTCTCTCAACTCGTAGTCAATCTGAGGTTACGAGCTTGTGGTCAAGTCGCGTGTCACACCGCCCTAGTTATCCTCACTGTTAAACCAGCCAATCAAGGCTATAGTGTTTCCTAATTGGACAGGGGCCGATGGCCTCGGTTATCCTGACATGTTTGGCTGTTCTTGCTCAGGTCCTGGTCTAATGAGACAATATTAATCAGGCTTTTGATATATTTAGGATGTGATCTTAATTATCTTAATTGGTAGAACCTGCTGTGTTCTGATCAGAGCAGCTTTTTTATGTCACCTTTATTTAACCAGGTAGGCCAGTTGAGAACAAGTTCTCATTTGCAACTGCGACCTGGCCAAGATAAAGCAAAGCAGTGCGACACAAAGAGCTAAAGAGTTGGGTGGGGGATCTTTGTGTTTTTAGATAGTCATGTTTCAGGGGCCTTATTTGTGCTTGAGGTGAGCATAGCCTTGTTCAGGTGAGACAACACCTTTAGGGAACCAGCCAGGTCCACCATTGGAGCTGGTCCCATATGTGGGTGGTGAACAGATGTAAGCCATAGAATTAGTAAGTTGTTGTTATCTTCCCTCGTAGAGTTTCATTTAATTCTGTCACCCAACCATTTAAAACTAGTTGTGAAACGACAGTGGAGCTGCAACATTATTGATACTCATAGTGTCAATGATGCATACGCTCCAGCGCCAAATGCAAATGCTCCTCCCAGTTGTCAAGGCCAGAAAAGTCAAACCGCTTAAATTTATAAGCATTATTATTGCTATCATATTTTTTAACGGCCATCAGATGGCCTATGAATACAGACCCAGAGAAACCTTGCGGCTTCTATTGTCACACATGATGATGATGATGATGAGGATGATGGCGACTGAGACGGCAGGACGTTCAGATGCAGATCTGTGTGTCTGTAGTCTCTAGTCTCCTAGTTTAACTTTACGTCATTGTCAGACTAGTAGTCAGTGGGTGATTTTATTACTATGACGCCAGTCGGCCTTTAGATGGGTTTTAAGCACGTCTACTTCTACGAGGCGGGTGTTTAGATGCTCTCTTGGTTATTCTGCTTGTGCGTGTGGTGCTGGCTCAGAGTATTCATGTCCATATTCTCCCTGTGAGGTTTTGTGGAGGTTGAGATCAGATGCTCATGGACGTCAGTCTGCGCCATCCGTGTGATTTGTACAAGAGCCTGCAGCCACTTATCAAACAAGCCTCCCTGTTGCCTATGCACATACGTAGGAGCGCACATTCGTATGTGTGCACACATACACACGCACAAGCACATATAGGCATGAGTGCACACACATTTGCGGATTGACTGACTGACTGATTGTGAATGATTGATTGAAAGGGGCTTTCTTAATGATGTGTGTCTGTGCGGTGGGCTTTACACAAACCTCTCGCCAGCTCCCAGCAGGGCTGCGGTTCAGAGGCTGGGGCTTTGTGTTCTGTGAAGGTGTCCTTCATTTGAGAACAGAGAGACATTAACATATGGCTTATTTCATTGTTTCCTTGGCAACCATGTCCTCTGTCACAAGATGTCCCTTTTGGTTGACTTGGGCGGCTGACATGAGAGTGGTAGTGTGCCGTGACGCCGGGGAGATTAGCGGTGTCTCATCGTGGATGACTTCATCTTCTGTCGATGACTGTCCTGTGCTAGAGGTCAGGCAACCTCAGATGGAGAGGTTCATATGAGGGGAAGTTTTATTTTTAACTAAATCTACTATTATTTAGATTTCACTTGTTTTTGGAAAACTTACCCCAACCAGTGATTTACTTCCTCATCCCGTAAGGGGGCTCTGAAAAAGCATGAACAAATTCTCCAAAAACATCCATATATGTTATTTTAGGAACGGCAAAGCTCTCAGTATATAACATCTAAAGACCTGCATCACTATTTTGAGAGCTTATCTGTTTCCACAAACTTCTATAACATGCCATTTACATCAAAAATAGAGATTTGGTTGCAAAAAAGCTAAATTCTCCTTTAACAGGGAGCAGCCATCACTGTTACTCCAACACTCTAATGGGACATGCTGAAAAGCCTCTAATTGTGGGGTCCAGCATAATGGATCTGGTCATCAGGCTAGGCCTTCCTGAGCACACCGTAGCTGTGGTTTTCAGCTGGGACACTGTTCTTCATGTCTTTGAACACCCTGTTCTGAGAAGGAACATTATGGAACACTTCATTCTGAAGGTTCTAGAACATTAAGATCCTTGTTTTTGGAAGTTCTAGATTAGAGAAATTGACTCCTCTAATCTAAAGTGTTCCAGACTTGATAATTGGAATCGTTTGTGACAGATGTTGTAGAACACTCTGACGTCCCCTGCGATGCTCGGGAACCTTCCCTGTTGTTCAGGGATGTGTTGTGGAGTTGTTGGATTCATATCAGAATGTCCTGAACCATCGGCGACTATTAAAGGATGTGCTGAGCCAGCAGCTGTGCTCCTCTCCTCTCAGAGGACAAGCTCCCAGTCAAGTCTCCCAACAGCAACACACATTCACCCCCCTCTGCTACTCTGCTCTCCTCTCCTCCACAGCAACACAGCACACAGATTTACAGTTTATGTGCGCCTTGGCTCGCCATCATATTCACACTACTGTGTCGGATGTTTGTTTGAAGCTGGGCTGCGGCCATAGCGCACATTCAAAAGCTTTGAAGTGCAAATGGAGGTCTGCTCCGCTGCACCCTATGGAGGGCCAGTGTAGAATAACCACGGTGTGAGAGGAATACGCAGCCAGGGGATCATGTGTTGATAGTCGTTTCCTTGTGTGGGGATAGAGCGGCGCCAGCAACCCAGTGTGATGCAGGGTCAAGTTCAATCCAGACCCCAACACTGGTGGTCAGAACCTCCCTAGTCAGCCAGGCAGCAGAGTAGAGCTGGAGGAGGAGTCAGGGCTCTGAAGGCTGACCTGACTAAGTCGCTTAAAAGCGTTTGCTAAATGGCATAGAATTGTTCTATTATATTACCTCCAGAATCAATACAATGAACCAACTTGAAAGGGAGAAGCAGAGTAGCAGTAAACATTCATCAATATGAAATCAAGTTTAATGGGGCAAACCTCAGTTCTAACAAAGCACCTCCCCGCCATTGTTTCGGTAAAAGGCGGAGGGATTGGCAATGTAACCACTCTCAAATTCATAGGCAATGTAACCACTCTCAAATTCATAGGCAATGTAACCACTCTCCAATTCATAGGCAATGTAACCACTCTCAAATTCATAGGCAATGTAACCACTCTCAAATTCATATGCAATGTAACCACTCTCAAATTCATAGGCAATGTAACCACTCTCAAATTCATAGGCAATGTAACCACTCTCAAATTCATAGGCAATGTAACCACTCTCAAATTCATAGGCAATGTAACCATTCTCAAGTTCATTGACAGAGCTATGGATGCAAGTACTGACCATCCATGATATCAACACTCTAGCTCTAACTAAGTTTTAATACAGTGTTTGTTTACATTTACTTTGTTTACAAACATTGGAGTAAAACAAGCTAATAGTTTGGAGTTGAACTAATAAGCCCATGAGGCATTTAGAAGTTAGATTCTTCAAGAATCAATGCGTATATTGAATGAATACATCTATTGATGCTCATGGACACATCATCAGTGATGCAACCTGAGGTCATTTGGTGTTTGGGGTCTTTCAACATGAATTTATAAGGCCCTTTAACTGGAGATGTTGATTTTGTCTTTTAACTTTAACATTTTTTAAAACCTTGTTGTCTCCCCATGTCAGTTTTGGAGGTGTGCTGCTGTCCTCATTGGTGCTGATGTATTTATTCAGGCGGGTCTCCTTCAACCTCCGTCTCTGACACCCCCCCCCTTTGATACTTTATGTTTACCCCGCTCCACACCATCAGCCACCAGCTGGCAGAGTGTGGCTTCTAAAGCGCTCAAACCCTGGTGTTACTTAACACGTTTACCTCGTGTTTACCATACATTTACCTCACAGGAGGTTGGTGGCATCTTAAATGGGGAGGACTGGCTCATGGTAATGGCTGGAGTGGAATCAAGGAATTGGTATCAAATACATCAAACACGTGGTTTCCATGTGTTTGATGACATTCCATTTGCTCTGTTCCTGCCATTATTATGATTCGTCCTCCCCTCAGCAACTTCCTGTGCTTTACCTCATATATCCAACATGGTCACCCACAGTGTATACCTCACTCACCACAGAACAACCCTTTCCCCTCAGGCAGACAACTCCCTCTCACAGACAGAGAGACAGAGAAGCAGGAGGAATGAGCGATGAGGTTGACTGTCAGAGGACACTGAGACTTCCTGTCACTCCTTATCCTGTCTGGGTACTGGCCTGGGTATGCTACACTGTATCTGTGTGTATATACACTGTATTTGTGTATATCTGTGTGTGTATGAGTGTGTGTACCTGTCTATATGTGTGCGTGCATTCCCATGTGCTTGTGCACAGTTGTGTGTTTATGAGTGTATGCGGTGTGCTTGGGTATAAGAGGATGTGTGTGCATGTGTGTGTGTGTGTGTGTGTGTGTGTGTGTGTGTGTGTGTGTGTGTGTGTGTGTGTGTGTGTGTGTGTGTGTGTGTGTGTGTGTGTGTGTGTGTGTGTGTGTGTGTGTGTGTGTGTGTGTGTGTGTGTGTGTGTGAAGAAGAAGAGAGAGGGACATGAGGGGGAACGCTGCGGTGCTTATATGTCAACCAGTGCTGGAGGGGCCGATGACTCCAATCCTCACCCACGGGAAGCAAACGAGCATGGCTGACTTACCCCCTTTCTCCTTGTCTCCCTTTTCTCACCCTGTCCCTCAGAAATGTAGATAAAGCATCAGTCCCTGCCTGTTCCTGCCTTGCTCTGAGTCTCTCACACACACACACACACGTACACACACACACACACGCGCATTACTTCAACCCTAACCCTCTCTCAGGAAAAAAGGGAAAATTAACACTACAACAAGCAAACACTTGAGATATTTCCTTCCCTCTGTTTAATTAAACATAGACTCCATCTGCTCTTTTGGTTCGCTTCTTCTTTTCTTCTGCGATATTGACTATGGTTGTTCTCGTGATTGTTTCTTATGACTGTTCTAGCCTGTTCTAACCATGAGTGTGTGTATTAACACTGGAAACATGTCACGTGTGTGTGGAGGAGGGGTCATTTGTTCTGCTTAAAGGTTCCGTGCCAAATCTTTTTCAGACCATTCAACCTCTGTTCTTGTGCCATACTGAGACATTTATGGAATAAAAAATACGTTGTTTTTTCACATAATCCCCATTGAGATGCTGGTCGTTATTTTGAGTGACAAGTGAAGTTTGAATGTCTCAGAGAGAGTACAGTTGAAGTCGGAAGTTTACATACACTTAGGTTGGAGTCATTAAAACTTGTTTTTCAACCACTCCACAAATGTTTTGTTAACAAACTATAGTTTTGGTAAGTCTTTTAGGACATCTACTTTGCACATGACACAAGTAATTTTTCCAACAATTGTTGACAGACAGATTATGTAATTTATAATTCATTGTATCACAATTCCAGTGGGTCAGAAGTTTACATACAAAAAGTTGACTGTGCCTTTAAACAGCTTGGGAAATTCCAGAAAATGATCTCATGGCTTCAGAAGCTTCTGGCAGGCTAATTGACATTATTTGAGTCAATTGGAGGTGTACTTGTGGATGTATTTCAAGGCCTAACTTCAAACTCAGTGCCTCTTTTCTTGACATCATGGGAAAATCCAAATAAAACAGCCAAGACCTCTGCAAGTCTGGTTCGTCCTTAGTACGCAAGTATAAACACCATGGGACCACCCAGCCGTCATACCGCTCAGGAAGGAGACGTGTTCTGTCTCCTAGAGATGAACGTACCTGGTGCACTTCACAAAATAGATGGCATCATGAGATAGGAAAATTATGTGGATATATTGAAGCAACATCTCAAGACATCAGTCAAATGAACAATGAACAATGACCACAAGCATACTTCCAAAGTTGTGGCAAAATGGCTTAAGGACAACAAAGTCAAGGTAATGGAGTGGCAAAGCCCTGATCTCAATCCTATAGAAAATTTGTGGACAGAGCTGAAGAATCGTGTGCGAGCAAGGAGGCCTACACACCTGACTCAGTGACACCAGCTCTGTCAGGAGGAATGGGACAAAATTCAACCAACCTATTGTGGAAAGCTTGTGGAAGGCTACCCAAAACGTTTGACCCAAGTTAAACAATTTAAAAGGTAATGCTACCAAATACTAATTGAGTGTATGTAAACTTCTGACCCACTGGGGATGTGATGAAAGAAATAAAAGCTGAAATACTATTATTATTATTATTCTGACATTTCACATTCTTAAAATAAAGTGGTGATCCTAACTGAGCTAAAACAGGGAATTTTTACTAGGATTAAATGTCAGGAATTGTAGAAAAACTGAGTTTAAATGTATTTGGCTAAGGTGTATGTAAACTTCCAACTTCAGCTGTATCTGATTGTGTGTGTATAATCTCAGTGTATAGAAATTTGAAATGTAAGATTTAAATATGTGTGGGCTTTTTGTTTGAACTATGTAATTCTTCAATGCATATGTCAAATATTTGTTGTTTTCCTTTTGAGTGCATGTGTTTTTTAGTGTGTACCATAGTGTGTGTGTGTCTACCATAGTGTATGTGTACCTGTGTGTGTGTGTGTGTGTGTGTGTGTGTGTGTGTGTGTGTGTGTGTGTGTGTGTGTGTGTGTGTGTGTGTGTGTACCAGTGTGTGTGTGTGTGTGTGTGTGTGTGTGTGTGTGTTTAAAAGGCAAGGTGTTATGTCAGTGTGTTAAAGCTGATTTGACATTACAGTATGGCTGCGGACTGGCTGGCTGCGGGGTGTGTATTTTGACCCTAATGACTGACCACCGCCTACGCCCGCCTGACATCTGTCTGTGTGTGTGTGTGTATATGTGAGTCTGTGTGTGTGCGAGTCGTGTGTGTGTGTGAGTCTGTGTGTGTGTCACAGTTTTTAGCCTGCGGTATACACTGCTTTCGTGCTGGCTGGACTGGAGGTTAGCCAAAGGGTCAGCTTCTGAATGCTACAGACTCAGGGTTACAATTCTTGGCTAACCCAAGGGTGTGTGTTTGTGTGAGAAGAAAAATAGCTAAAAACCAGTGGCCTGCTTTGCATACCGTATGTGCTGTGCATATCCATATGTGTGTATTTAAACATGTCATTTTAAATTTGTTTGCGGGTTGCTTCTTGTGCATGCGTCTTCAGTATGCCCTTGTGAGTCTGCATGTATTCCTTGTATCTATCTCTGGATCTGTAGATGTGCAGTAATCCAGGTAAGTAAAAAACATCAACAAGCATTTTAATCATGGGAGTCTTGTGTGTGAACATGCCCTTCAAATTGCTGATGCTATACATCACTCCCATAGCATACATCTTACCTACTGTATGGTGCAGTACACGGTCACACTGAATAGATTATGCAAAACAATCCTAACAATGATCATTTTCAGCTCTCTGATGGTGGGATCTGCATGACTCAAGGGTACAGCAGCGACTACTTATTTAAGATGAAAAACAGACTGTGTGAAATCCAGGCTTTTCGCATGTAATAGAACTGAACATTGCAGTGTGTGTTTAACTCATTCCAACCATTAGCTCCTTATTCATTCTGCGGTGAGAATCGGTTCTGTCGGGTTTGAAGGAGTTTTAACCGAGCAGACCGCAAAGGAAAATAGAAACTGATGGAAGGATGAGGAGAGAGGAGGAAGGGACACAGAGGAAGTGGATAGTGATTTGAGAGGGAGGAGGGGACAGAGAGAAGCAAACAAGTTTCCTTTTTTTGTGGCTTTTTAAAAGGTCAATTCTTGCAGTTGGCTGGAATCTAAGTGTTTTCTCTTGCCCGCTCTTATTGAGGTCTGTCGTATATCACCCATTTTTCACCATCCCTCTCCTTCCCATCGTTTCTGTTTGGTTTCTGGTCTGCTGGTCATGGTTAGGGTTAGCCGTGTTGAATGTGACACAGGTACCATGGTGTTTTAGTCTGAAGGTCAGGACCAGCGTTAATCCTCAATGTGAAGGTCACTATCAGAGGAAGGTGCCTCTGCCTTCTTTAATTCAGTCCCCTGTGATGGACTGTCCATGTCACCCCTTCCTCTCTCCCCCCCTGCTCGCTCTGCAGTGATACAGTTGTAAAGTGTAACCTTGGAGACAGGAGGTAATCATCCATCCCATAACTACCCTTTCAATGTCCCCCTCTTTCTCACCTCTCTCCTGCTCTCCTCCCTTCCTCCGAGGTGGCACGGACAGCTGTTTAGGTATTTTATCAGGTTTACAGTATTTTTGCAAAATGATCCTCTCTCCCTTTCCTCCCTCTCTTTTCACTTTCCTCTGTTTGTCCTGTGGAAGGACGTTTGTTTTCCTGTGGGGGAAGAGGGTAATCGACGTCGCGAGAGGACTTATTGATTAGAAAGCATGGAACGGGAGAGAGTGAGAGGAGAAAGTGAGTGAGAGGGAGAGAGAGAGGTGACAAGATGACACACCAAGCACATGACACATACAATGTACAAGCACAATATCTGATGACTGGACATACAGGACAGTATATAACACCCCCCCCCCCACACACACACACGCACACTCCTAGAAAAGGAGAACCCTTTTCACATGTAGAACCCTTTTTTTAAGAGTGTACAAACATTCATATATTCAGATCTCAACAAGCTGCATGTTTTCTACCCACATGCAGCCCTGACAGGTTCATATATTATAAATATCACTGTGACAGAACGTATACAGTAAATGTGGAAATTAGAACACATGACATGCAAAATCTATAGGAGTTTATCAAGGGACCATATTTCACTCACAACTATGGCAGACATATGTTCACAGTTTGCACTCCACGCCACACAGCCAAAGTCAACATAACACAACACTACCAGCCAACGCGTGTGTGACTGTGTGGTAAAGAGCCCTTGAAAGTAGGTGGCAGGAAGAGTTGTACGGACTGTTGACTTTCATCACAGTATGACAGAACACATGGCTTCAGCACAGACCCCAGTGACACTGACAGCTACTGATCCACACGTCTGTTTCCATGGCTCCCCAAATCCTGAAGCCGTGTGACAGGCAGGGCTCTGACTGAGGAGACCAGGGAGGAGTGTTGCAGACAGAGGATTTGACACTGTTGTTATCTGTGTGATAGGATAATTATCTCTCATATTCAGCATTCCAGACTAGAACAGAGAACAACTGGTAAACATCCGAACACACCCGGCTATGAACACTTTAATATCTACACTAGACAGACAATCGACAAATGGCTTGTTGCACGCCCTGTAGAATTATGGGTACCGGCACACACAGATTTCCTATACATTAGTGATTGACATGGATGAGACGACTTATTGGCTAGATCAACGTAGATACAGCACAAACAAACACACAAATGGTGAATTGACAGTGAGTGGATTACTGCACACAGTGTAATTTACTGTGGTGATTGACATGCAGGTACAGTATTTTTTATTTTATTTTTATTGGCAAGTCAGTTAAGAACAAATTCTTATTTTCAATGACAGCCAAGGAACAGTGGGTTAACTGCCTTGTTCAGGGGCAGAAGGACAGATTTTTACCTTGTCAGCTCGGGGATTCGATCATGCAATCTTTCGGTTACTAGTCCAACGCTCTAACCACTAGGTTACGCTGCCACCCCGCTGCAGTATACAGTGTGGCTGGGCTGCATTATATACTGTATGTACTGAGGGTAGGCAATCTCTCTGTACACAGCAGATCAAAAGATTCAGTGTCAACTGGTTGAAAGAGTTGCACCAGTGAGTGACTTTGTGGAGCCATGGTGAGGTGGAGAGCTGAACCTCTAATCAATACCTTCAATCCATCGATTAGCTGCAGAGTAATGACAGGCAGCAGACAATGTGGTCCTGGAAGACTGTGTGTGTGTGTGTGTGTCCATACGTCCGCACGTGTGTGCATGTGTGTGTGCCTGAGTGTGAGAGAACAGCAGGTAGGCTAACTAACTACAGGACGTAAAGCCACTAGTGGAGCCTGCAGCGGTGGACACCTGTGTGAAGCATCCTGAGAGACTGGCTCTTATTTACTTCACTCCACTACCTGGTGTATTGAGTCAGCCTCAGCCCTCTTAGACAGGCTCTGCTGCAGCTGGCTGCCTGTATACCTGCCTTCCTGGCTGTGTGCCTGTAAACCTGCCTGCCTGGCTGCCTGTAAACCTGCCTGGCTGCCTGTAAACCTGGCTGTCTGTATAGCTGCCTGCCTGGCTGCCTGCATACATGCCTGCCTGGCTCCCTACCTGTATACCTGCCTGTGTGACTGCCTGGCTGGCTGCCTGTATACCTACCTGCCTGGCTGCCTGTATACCTGCCTGCCTGGCTGTCTGCTCCCGCAGGCCCAGGGGCCTCTGCTGCTACTGGTGTGTGATATGCTATGCTTGCCCTGCTAGCATTAGTGCATTAGCATCACTGTTTACGCCCCCTGAGGTCTCACACACACACACACGCCTATTTATACCTGGACTGGTGGTGTAATGAGATGGCGTTATGTATAGTGGGATGGGACAGTTTCACCATCAGACTGATAATGGCTCCTAGGGATGTTGATGGATTCTGTCTATATTTGTATTAACCAAGGAACCAATGTCACTTCTCCACATTGCCCTGGATACAGACGTCTGCTAAATGACCCAATAATGATAATAATAACAATGACAGCACTATTTAAAGATTGGCTTTTAAAACCACAGGGAGAGGGACACAGTGAGATGAAGAGAGTAATGAGGATACTAAGAGGTGGAAAGAAGGAGCGAGGAAGGAGAGAAGAGAGAGAGAGAGAGAGAGAGAGAGAGAGAGAGAGAGAGGGGGGTACACAATCAATGATCAGTGAAGTAGCATTAGCATTGTTCACACATCCCCAGCCTTGACTCCCCTCCCCCTTCCTCTTGCGGCCTCTCTTTCTTGCTTGCTGCAGCGTTACCATGGCGACCGAGAATATGTGGGAATACCTCTGTCCTTCAGAGAGAAGGAGAGGTAGAGAGACAGTGAGAGAGAGAAAGAAGTGGAAGCAGGAAGAGGTATAGTGAGACAGAGAAGAGAGAGAGAGTGAGTGAGGGAGGAAGATGCAAAGAGCATGGGGAACGAAAGCAGACATGCTGACTGACTGAGTAGACATTAAAGGCCTTGTTCTGTACTTAGAGGAGCTGTTAAAGCATGGAACATCATGATTCTACACCCTCACATCACACACACACACCCTCACATCTCACACACACCTCTGCTGTGAAGCCACTGTTACTATGACAACCTGTGGCCTAAAATAGTCCACTCTAACCCCCTTTGCTTCCATAGCGTGCCTTGTTTTTGTTTTTCTCTTCCTCCTTGTTACCCAAAACTCCCACCCTACCTCCGCCCTTGCCCCTACACCCACACCCTCAACCCGGTGAAGTGACTGTTGTATTCATAGGGGCTCAGTCTGTCTGAGGGTCTGAAGTACCCCTCTCTCTTTCCCCCTTGTTGCCATCCTCTCCCCTTACCCGGCTCTCACCTTCCTGCCATCTCCCTGCAAAGATTCAGTTCAAATTCATTTTATTGGAAGCTTGTGTTTCCATGGAAACATCTTGAAACCATGGCAACTATTTGAATTGAGCCAAACGCTCTTTCAAAACTGCTGCATTCATCCCCCTCTCTCTACCTCCTTTTCTCCCATCCTCTCTCCCTCCCCCACTCTCTCGCTCCCTCCATATCGGCACTGTTGCTATTTCATCCAGTCAACTAGTGTTTGTTTGTGTGTGTGTGTGTGTGTTTGTGTAAGCGTGTGCAAGAAATCGTCAAGTGACGGTTGTGTGTTGGTGAGCATGTGCAAATGTCTCCAGGAGTGTTAGAGTGAGCATGTAAGCCGGTTTGCATAAGTGTGAGAATGTATGCCTTCTGCTGTCTACCTGCCATGTGAGCTAAGCATGATTATGTTTGTGTTCCCAATCCCCCCCTCCTTTCTCCCTGCACCTTGACTCTTCTCAAGTGTTACGCAAGAACATACTGACCTGTCTGTCTGTCTGTCTAACTCCTCCCCCTGGGCTCCTGCCTCTCACCCTGGCTTATAGCATGCAGTCTCTCTCTCGATCACGTGAACCGTGAACAGTGCTGCTTCTGCACTTACTATGTGAAGCTGAGCAACGTGGATCCATCCAGACCTGCCTGCCTGAGCAGCCCTCTCCTGGCTACAGGTGGGATTGCCACAGAGCACACAACGGACATCATCCAGTCAAACATATTTAGTACCTCATTTACTGGGCCTAATAGATGGGAGGTGGGATAGTGTAGCACTGGGAATGGATGGCCAGGGCCAGGATACAGCCAGCACATAATGGTTACATACGGCTAATTGCTTCGAGGAGGCTCTTCAACAGTAACACTTTGGAGTTTCTAAAACCATGCAATCCTGAGTAAGTCTCTGCATAACTTGATCCCATGACTACCGCTGCAGAGTTAGCGTCTAGCAACCATCAAAGAGTTTGTTTCTTTCAGTTTGGTTGATGTAAGAGGAGTTTCTTTCATATTAGGGCTTTGATTGTGACGGTGAAACTAGCGATGTAAAAAGATGAAGAACACAGATACAGAAAATGCTCTCTGTGACTTGACTTCAAAAGCCCCCCCAAAAAACAGCTGTCAAAGTGTGAAATCTAATCTGGCCTACTTCAGATTTGTTGGATATAATGGATATCTTACTGCTGCTAAGACACTTTCGCAGGCTGTGATTTTATCTCCTGGATCTGATTGTAAGACCCTGATTATACACACATGGGGAACCTAATAACACTACTAATGACATCACTCTCTTTACTCACAGTCTAAAATGTACAGATAAAAAAAAACATTTAATTTGAGAGGAAGAGAAGTGGGGGGAAGGGGGGAGAAAGTGGGAAGGGAGAGAGAAATAGAGGGGGAATATCCCTGTGCCATTCCCCCACAGCCAGTAAAGTGTAATTAGCGTAATTGTTTTAATGAAAAGGCCTTTTCCTTCTGCCAGTCTGTGATAGCAGATGAGTTCACTCACGTAAAACGCCAGTGTCCCCAAGAAAAACCGGCAATCAGAAACAGAATAGAATGCACATCAGTTTTTACTGTTCATCAAATAACATGAATAGAAATGTAGTGAGAATACGAATCATTAGTAAAGTACCCCAGTAATACTACATATAACATAACACAGTAATAAACATACTGCAGATGAAAGCACTTTATTCACAAGTCAATTCCCCAAAGACCTGCTCAGGATTTATACGGTGAGAGAGAGAAAAAAATAATTACCAAGCCTTGAAATGAATAAAAGGTATATTCAGTTATCTGGGTCTTTGAAGATGGGCAGAGAGTAAGCAAATGGAATTGAGCACACAGTGGTTTTCTAATGCAGTGGGGCCCATGAGAACAAGCCCTATTTCCCAAAGTGCAGAGATTAGTAGGTGGTTCAACCAGCTCCCTGGACTCTGGGGAGGTGAGTGAGTGTGTTGGGCCGCAGTAATGAGAGAGATGATTGATATAGGCTGAAGCACAACCACGGCCATGAAGAGACTGAGTTTTACATTCAAGGATCTGGAAGTCAGGCAGGGACTTTATGAGGAGGAGCCGTTTTGGGATAGAGAAGAACAGGGGATGATATCATGAGGAAATTCACGCTCACAGAGACACACACAGATGCACAACAAATACACACAGACAGACAGGGACACATACATGCAGTGGCTTCATGCCCATAGGAGGCACAAAGGCATGTGCCCCCTCAGATTTGTCCTGTTTTAAACATTTTCAGGTTGAAAGGGCTCTATTCAGTCAGATCCGCTTTAGCCGACATCCACTGTGGTTGTTTTGGTGGTGTCAGAGGTGGAACTGCGTTAGAACTGTCAAATCCACAAGTGGCTCCTGGAATTCTACCTAAAGCGGACATTGCCATTGGCCGCACAGAGTCGCATTAACAGAAATCCCATGCAGCCTTGTTTACAAGTTTAAACACTGAAATGTGAGATGTAATTAACATCTCGATTAAGATAGAAATCCTCATTATTTTGTAGAATTTTTTTCAATTTGAGGGTACATTTCTATATAGCCTACACTTTCTCATTCAGAACTTCTAATGCTAGTGGGGAGGGTGTGGCTCACTGGCGTAATGCAGTTCCTCTGGACCCCTGCAAGGTCACTGATTTGACGGCTCCAACGTAGTTCCGACACCGCCAAAACATCCTCTATGTGGGTGTCTGCTATCACTGGTTAACGCTAAATTCATTACTAAACGTAAGTCCACATTTTATCATCATTTCAAGCATAGTGATGGCTGCATCATGTTATAGGTATGCTTGTAATCGTTAAGGACAGGGGAGTTTTTCATGATAAATAAAACGGATCGGAGCTAAGCACAGGCAAATCCTAGAAAACCTGGTTCAGTCTGCTTTCCACCAGACACTGAGAGATTAATTCACCTGTCAGCAGGACAATAACCTAAAACACAAGGACAAATCTACACTGGAGTTGCTTATCAAGAAGACAGGGAATGTTCCTGAGTGGACGAGTTTCAGTTTTGACTTAAATATTCTTGAAAATCTATGCCAAGACCTGAAAATGGTTGTCTAGCAATGATCAACAACCAATTTGACAGAGCTTGAAGAATTGTGAAAAGAATAATGGGAAAATGTTACACAATCTAGATGTGGAAAGCATTTCGAGACTTACCCAGAAAGACTCACAGCTGTAATCGCTGCCAAAGGTGCTTCTACAAAGTATTGGCTCAGGGGTGTAAATACTTACGGAACTGAGATATTTCTGTATTTCAATACATTTGCAAACATTTCTAACATTTGTCACTTTGTCATTATGATGTGTACAATGTGGGAGAAAAAAAATATTTAATCAATTTTGAATTCAGGCTGTAACACAACACAATGTGGAATATGTCAGGGGGTATGAATGCATTCTGAAGGCACTGGACCAGTGTAGCAACTCCTAAGGCATGAAAGTTCTTAAAGAATCAATGTGCATCATTAATTAAAATTACAATTGAATAGGGAAAGAGGAATGTTTCGATAACCTATGCAGAAAAAATATACCTTTTTTATTTATTTACATAGAATTGGGCATAATGATTATGGCTCTAGATTGCTGTGTCAGTTGTTTGAAAAATGCTACATTCTCCAACTTGTCCACGTATAAACACAAAGTTGTCCTTTCCAGTCACACCAGCGTGATGTAGTTATTGTGATCCTCAGTAATCTGCTGCAGTAATCTCTGCTCTCTCTCTTTAACCAATGAACACAATGACACAGGGAATAAGTCACACTGAAATGGAATAAGTCACACTGATATTCAGTGGATCATACGGTAACAACAACAAAAAAGAAACATGAGACTGTATTGGAGGATGAGTGTGATTTAAATTCTATTTCAACAACGGGGGGGGGGGGGGCAGGTAGCCTAGTGGTAAGAGCCTTGGCCTCGTAACCAAAAGGTTGCAAGATCAAACCCCTGAGATGACAAGGTGAAAATCTGTCGTTCTGCCCCTGAACAAGGCAGTTAACCCACTGTTCCTAGGCCGTCATTGAAAATAAGAATTTGTTCTTAAGTGACCTGCCTAGTAAAAAAAAGAAAAAAAAGCTTGCAGTCTCACTGCAGAATAAGATGGTCATCTACATTCTTTGAAGTTGCACCAAACATCACATTTCAAAGTGTTTTTGTTGCTTCTCTGTATGTTCCATTTCCCCAAACATCTAATTTTGAAGTTAAGTTTAGACACTCATTCCGAATTGTTAAGGTAAGGGTTAAGATTTGGGATAGGTTAAAACGTCAAATAAAAAGCTAGTGTCCCCGACTGGGATCGAACACGCAACCTTCCAACCCAAGATTACTTGATAGTAATAGCACTCACTGTTACCACTAGTGGCCCGGCTTTGACGGCATTTCCCAATGTCCTCAGGACATAGATAGAGCTACAACCTGGCTGTTTATTTTTCTGTCTTGCATCTTGTTTTGAGCTATTGGTTATGAATATATGCTTGTGCGCTCGTGGGAACTCACATGTACAGTACCAGTTAAAAGTTTGGACACACCTACTCATTCAAGGGTTTTTCTTTATTTGTACTATTTTCTACATTGTAGAATAATAGTGAAAACATCAACACTATGAAATAACAGAATAATATGTTAAAAGTTCATTTGTGGAATTTATTTCCTTCTTAATGCGTTTGAGCCAATCAGTTGTGTTGTGACAAGGTAGGGGTGGTATACAGCATATAGCCCTATTTGGTAAAAGACCAAGTCCATATTATGGCAAGAACAGTTTAAATAAGCAAAGATAAATGACAGTCCATCATTACTTTAAAACATGAAGGTCAGTCAGTCTGGAATATTTCAAAAACTTTGAAAGTTTCTTCAAGTGCAGTCACACTGTGATGAAACAGGCTCTCATGAGTACCACCACAGGAAAGGAAGAACCAGAGTTACCTCTGCTGCAGAGGATAAGTTAATTAAAGTCACCATCCTCAGAAATTAGAACCCAAATAAATGCTTCAAAGAGTTCAAGTAACAGACACATCTCAACATCAACTGTTCAGAGGAGACTGTGTGAATCAGGCCTTCATGGTTGAATTGCTGCAAAGAAACCCCTACTAAAGGACACTAATAAGAAGAGACTTGCTTGGGCCAAGAAACACAAGCAATGGACATTAGACTGGTGGAAATCTGTCCTTTCATCTGATGAGTCCAAATTTGAGATTTGTGGTTCCAACCGCCGTGTCTGTGAGATGCAGAGTAGGAGAACAGATGATCTCTGCATGTGTGGTTCCCACCATGAAGCATGGAGGAGGTGTGATGGTGTGGGGGTGCTTTGCTGGTGACACTGTCTGTGATTTATTTAGAATTCAAGGCAAACTTAACCAGCATGGCTACCATAGCATTCTGCAGCGATATGCCATCCCATCTGGTTTGCGCTCAGTGGGACGATCATTTGTTTTTCAACAGGACAATGACCAACACATCTCCAGGCTACTTGACCAAGAAGGAGAGTGATGGAGTGCTATATCAGATGACCTGGCCTCCACAATCACCCGACCTCAACCCAATTGAGATAGTTTGGGATGAGTTGGACCGCAGAGCGAAGAAAAAGGAGCCAACAAGTGCTCAGCATATGGGTAACAACTTGAAGACTGTTGGAAAAGCATTCCAGGTGAAGCTAGTTGAGAGAATGCCAAGAGTGTGTAAAGCTGTCATCAAGGCAAAGGGTGGCTACCTTGAAGAATCTCAAATATAAAATATATTTAGATTTGTTTAACACTTTTTTGGTTACTACATGATTCCATGTGTGTTATTTCATAGTTTTGATGTCTTCACTATTATTCTACAATGTAGAAAATAGTCAAAATAAAGAAAAACCCTTGAATGCGTAGGTGTCCAAACTTTCGACTGGTACTGTATGTGCACACGTGTGTGTGTGTGTATGTTTTAGTAACTGAACATGGATTGTGTTAGAGTATCTATGCTGTAATGAGACATCTATGCAGTGAGTTGGTAAGAGAGAGTGAACTATGTATAAGTGGATGAGCTGTACTGTATGATGTTCCTGTGTTTCCTCCTCTGTGTCTCATTTGGTTCTTATACTGTAATTACACGGTGGAGACTCGCTCCCTCCCCTGCTTCTTCTCCCCCTCTCTCTCTCTCTCTCCCTCCAATTCTGTGATTGCATGTATAATTAGTGGCATAATTATAGTTCTCTCCATCTCACTGTTTCAGCAGCTCTGTCTCTGTCTCTTCTGAACACCTCAATGTTTCACCCCCCTCCCGTCTCGCTCTCTCTCTCCCTGGGTTAGTCTGTCTGTCACTCTCTCTGAAGATGTCTCTCTGTCTCTAGCTGTGTGAGAAGGAGCTGTGCTAATATTGATAGAGATTCTGGTCTACTCCTGGGCTGCAGTGGCCTGGTTTCATCATTAATTATTCATTATTAATTCAGGAATCTCAAAAGCCTTTGAGGTGTGTCACTGTGAGAAGCAAAACAAAATGCATTATTTCTCTTCAAAGCCACTTTTTCTTCCCAAACTCCCAAAAAAACGTGTGTGTGTGTGTGTGTGTGTGTGTGTGTGTGTGTGTGTGTGTGAGAGAGAGAGAGAGAAAGAGAGAGGAGGGATGGGGGTGTGGGATCCCATTGTATTAAAAAAAAAGTAATTAAATAATGAAAATATGTGAAAGCAAATGTCGTCCCAGCAGGTAAAATTAGTTTGATTGCTTAGCAACAGAAAGTGAAATCAGGGGGTGTGAAATGGTGAGAAAGCTCAGATGGAGCATTGGTTCCATCTCCTTTGTTTGTAGTGTTCACAAGGAGTTGTTTCCCTAAACTTTTCAGATCACATTATCATAGCTGCTCTGTGCTTTAAATCAGAAACACTTAAAATGCTGATTTCATAAATAGAAACATAAAAAAACAAAGGACAGCTATTTAGAATCACACATGCACTTCGATGGAGCATACAGTGGAGCTAGTTCTAAAGTGAAATGTTTTTTGCTCTACTGTAAATCAAGCTACTACAAATCAACCATGTCCTACTTAACAAAGCCACAGGGTTTCCCTTTGCCTTTACAAGTTCAACTAATGACGTGTGCAAACTTCATTATTTTCACTTGTAACCAACATGAAATCATGAGTTATTTCACTTTCAATATGGACCCTTATGTGGGCCATACCTAAGTACAGTGGTCTATATAAAGTGTAGGCCGTCAATAATGTACTGTATCTTCTTTAGAAAAAATACATTGCTATAAGGAGTCTATGAACGCTTGGCCTGATGCTATGGTTGATAAAGGAGTTAATGACCTGTCAATCTAAGGATCCTGTATGGGCTGGTCAGTGTTAGGGTCCCTCAGTGGTTGAGCCACTATACTCTCACTCCCTCTAGAGGTAACTCATGGCTACAGTCAGTCAGTCAGTCCAATGGCCAACTAAGCCCTGAAGTCGCAGCGAAAGCATATTAAACATAAGGAGGCCCAGAGACATGGATAGTCCTAGTCCTCACAACTCAGCCCACTTGATAAAACTCTCTCAGTGCTCTCTCCACTTTAATCTTTTGTAAATCTTGTGTTGTCAGACCGATGAATAGTGGGCTCCACCAGGGGCCTGGTTGGTTGGGGCTGCAGCGCATCGTACAAGGCTTTAATTTAGTGTGCAAGGCGCGCGGCGGTCTTTCCCAGCGGAGACGGTGCTGTGTTTGTTTTGCGGGTGTGTAAATTAGCGGTAATTCGTTTGCTCAGTAATGACGTGGGAGAACTAATTAGGGCAGTGTTGATGGGTGCTTTAATTAGTCTCCAGTGTGTTATGCTAATGAGACCCTAATTCGTGTGTGTGTGTGTATGCATGGGTGTGTATATGTGTGAGTGTGAGTTTGAATGTAAGTATGTAGTAATTCTTAAGATATATGATGCTGGACACACATGGCTGAGTAGTGATCTCCTTCACGCAGCCTGTGTGTCCAGCTAAGTGCTAAGAGGCTTTGGTCTGAGAGCCTCTTCCCTTCACTCCACATACCTATTACCTACCCTCCACTCCCACTCCACACACCTATACTACCCTCCACTCCCAATCCCCATACCTATCCTATCCTACCCTCCCCATACCTATTACCTACCCTCCACTCCCATACCCACCTCCCACCTCCACCCTCCCACCTACCACTACCCTCCACTCCCAATCCCCATACCTATCCACTCCCATCCCCATACCCCCACCCCCACTCCCCTCCACACCTACACTACCCTCCACTCCCAATCCCCATACCTATCCTACCCCCCACTCCCCATACCAATTACCTACCCTACCCTACCCTCCACTCCCACTCTCCATACCTATCCTATCCTACCCTCCAAATAACTATTACCTACCCTACCCTACCCTCCACTCCCACTCTCCATACCTATCCTATCCCCCACTCCCCATACCAATTACCTACCCTACACTCCACTCACAATGCCTACCCTTCAGTCCACTCCCACTCCCCATACCTATTACCTACCCTCCACTCCAACACCTATTACCTACCCTCCACTCCCCATACCTATTACCTACCCTACACTCCCACTCCCCATACCTATTACCTACCCTCCACTCCCCATACCTATCACCTACCCCCCACTCCCCATACTGTACCTATGACCTACCCTACCCTCCACTCCCCATACCCACCCTACCCTCCACTCCCCATACCCTCCACCCTCCCCCCCATACCCCTATTACCCTCCACCCCCATACCACTCCCCATACCCATTACCTACCCCCATACCCATTATACCCCCATACCCACCCTACCCTCCACTCCCCATACCCATTACCCCCTCCACTCCCCATACCCACCCTACCCTCCACTCCCCATACCCATGACCTACCCTACCCTCCACTCCCCATACCCACCCTACCCTCCACTCCCCATACCCATTACCTACCCTCCACTCCCCATACCCACCCTACCCTCCACTCCCCATACCCATGACCTACCCTCCACTCCCCATACCCATTACCTACCCTACCCTCCCTCCACTCCCCATACCCATTACCTACCCTCCACTCCCCATACCCACCCTACCCTCCACTCCCCATACCCATTACCTACCCTCCACTCCCCATACACATGACCTACCCTCCACACCCCATACCCATTACCTACCCTACCCTCCACTCCCCATACCCATTACCTACCCTCCACTCTCCATACCCATGACCTACCCTCCACTCACCATACCCATTACCTACCTTCCACTCCCCATACCCATTACCTACCCTCCACTCCCCATACCCATTACCTACCCTCCACTCTCCATACCCATGACCTACCCTCCACTCACCATACCCATTACCTACCTTCCACTCCCCATACCCATTACCTACCCTCCACTCCCCATACACATGACCTACCCTCCACACCCCATACCCATTACCTACCCTACCCTCCACTCCCCATACCCATTACCTACCCTCCACTCTCCATACCCATGACCTACCCTCCACTCACCATACCCATTACCTACCTTCCACTCCCCATACCCATTACCTACCCTCCACTCCCCATACCCATTACCTACCCTCCACTCTCCATACCCATGACCTACCCTCCACTCACCATACCCATTACCTACCTTCCACTCCCCATACCCATTACCTACCTTCCACTCCCCATACCCATTACCTACCCTCCACTCACCATACCCATTACCTACCTTCCACTCCCCATACCCATTACCTACCTTCCACTCCCCATACCCATTACCTACCTTCCACTCCCCATACCCATTACCTACCTTCCACTCCCCATACCCATTACCTACCCTCCACTCCCCATACCCATTACCTACCCTCCACTCCCCATATCCATTACCTACCTTCCACTCCACTCCCCATACCCATTACCTACCCTCCACTCACCATACCCATTACCTACCCTCCACTCACCATACCCATTACCTACCCTCCACTCACCATACCCATTACCTACCCTCCACTCCCCATATCCATTACCTACCCTCCACATACCTATTACCTACCCTCCACTCACCATACCCATTACATACCCTCCACTCACCATACCCATTACATACCCTCCACTCACCATACCAATTACCTACCCTCCACTCCCCATATCCATTACCTACCCTCCACTCCCCATATCCATTACCTACCCTCCACTCTCCATACCTATTACCTACCCTCCACTCACCATACCCATTACATAACCTCCACTCCCACTCCACATACCTATTAACTACCCTCCGCTTCCCATACCTATTCCTCGCCCTACCCTCCACTCACAATAACCATTACCTACCCTCCACTCACAATAACCATTACCTACCCTCCACTCACAATAACCATTACCTAACCTCCACTCACCATACCCATTACCTACCCTCCACTCCCCACACCTATTACCTACCCTACCCTCCACTCCACATACCTATTACCTACCCTACCATCCACTCACCATAACCATTACCTACCCTCCACTCACCATACCTATTACCTACCCTCCACTCACCATACCCATTACCTACCCTCCACTAACCATACCCATTACATACCCTCCACTCACCATACCCATTACCTACCCTCCACTCCCCATATCCATTACCTACCCTCCACATACCTATTACCTACCCTACCCTCCACTCACCATACCCATTACCTACCCTCCACTCACAATAACCATTACCTACCCTCCACTCACCATACCTATTACCTACCCTCCACTCACCATACCCATTACCTACCCTCCACTCACCATACCCATTACATACCCTCCACTCACCATACCCATTACCTACCCTCCACTCCCCATATCCATTACCTACCCTCCACTCTCCATACCCATTACCTACCCTACCCTACCCATACCCATTATCTAACCTCCACTCACCACACCTATTACCTACCCTACACTCCCCATACCCATTACCTACCCTCCACTCCCCATTCCCTACCCTACCCTCCACTCCCCATACCCACTCTACCCTACCCTCCACTCCCCATACCCATTAATTACCCTCCACTCCCCATACACATTACCTACCCTCCCCATACCTATCACCTACCCTATCCTCCACTCCCCATACCTATTACCTACCCTACACTACCCATACCTATTACCTACCCTACTCTCCACTCCCCATACCCATTACCTACCCTCCACTCCCCATACCCATTACCTACCCTCCACTCCCCATACCATTACCTACCCTACCCTCCACTCCCCATACCCATTAACTACCCTCCACTCCCCATACCCATTATCTAACCTACTCTCCACTCCCCATACCCATTACCTACCCTCCACTCCCCATACCCATTACCTACCCTCCACTCCCCATACCCATTACCTACCCTCCACTCCCCATACCCATTACCTACCCTCCACTCCCCATACCCATTACCTACCCTCCACTCCCCATACCCATTACCTACCCTCCACTCCCCATACCCATTACCTACCCTCCACTCCCCATACCTATTACCTACCCTCCACTCACCATACCTATGACCTACCCTACTCTCCACTCCCCATACCCATTACCTACCCTCCACTCCCCATACCCATTACCTACCCTCCACTCCCCATACCCATTACCTACCCTCCACTCCCCATACCCATTATCTAACCTCCACTCACCACACCTATTACCTACCCTACCCTCCACTCCCCATACCCATTACCTACCCTCCACTCCCCATACCCATTACCTACCCTCCACTCCCCATACCCATTACCTAACCTACCCTCCACTCCCCATACCCATTATCTAACCTCCACTCACCACACCTATTACCTACCCTACCCTCCACTCCCCATACCCATTACCTACCCTCCACTCCCCATACCCCCCCCATACATTACCTACCACTCCACTCCCATACCTATTACCTACTCCACTCCCCATACCATACCTATTACCTACCCTCCACTCCCCATACCCATTACCTACCCTCCACTCCCCATACCCATTACCTACCCTCCACTCCCCATACCCATTACCTACCCTCCACTCCCCATACCCATTATCTAACCTCCACTCACCACACCTATTACCTACCCTACCCTACACTACCCATACCTATTACCTACCCTACTCTCCACTCCCCATACCCATTACCTACCCTCCACTCCCCATACCCATTACCTACCCTCCACTCCCCATACCCATTACCTACCCTCCACTCACCATACCTATTACCTACCCTCCACTCACCATACCTATTACCTACCCTCCACTCCCCATACCTATTACCTACCCTCCACTCCCCATACCTATTACCTACCCTCCACTCCCCATACCCATTACCTACCCTCCACTCCCCATACCCATTACCTACCCTCCACTCCCCATACCCATTACCTACCCTCCACTCACCATACCTATTACCTACCCTCCACTCCCCATACCTATTACCTACCCTCCACTCCCCATACCTATTCCCTACCCTCCACTCCCCATACCCATTACCTACCCTCCACTCACCACACCTATTACCTACCCTCCACTCCCCATACCTATTACCTACCCTCCACTCACCACACCTATTACCTACCCTCCACTCACCACACCTATTACCTACCCTCCACTCACCACACCTATTACCTACCCTCCACTCCACCAGCCGTGATAAAGCCGCCCAGGACCTCACACACAACACTGACAATGCTTTGGTAAATGACTGTTTTATGTGTGTTGCACTGACAGGTTCATGTCACAGATAAGAAGAATCCATCTCTGAGCTGTAATATTCAGCCATTATTGAGGTACTCTATTACTTCTCTCAATTAGCTTGTCTCAATGTAGTGGTCTGTTATTATCATAATTCATTCAGTTATTACCGATATGGTATTTGACATGCCACTGGTGAGGATGTGAGAACGAGAGGGATAGAGAGAGAGAAGAAAGAGAGAGAGAGGGATAGAGAGAGAGAGGGATAGAGAGAGAGAGGGAGAAAGAGAGAAAGGGGGAGATAGAGAGAGCATATTTAGAAAACATCACCAGTGTTCCCAGTAATCATATTTATTCACGTCTATCCTGTTATACATAATCCATTATGATTCCTGCAGAACTGTATCCTCTGGTGTTTCTATCGGTCACTGTCGCTCATTTCTTCTCCTCGTCTCCTTCTTTCTTCTCCTTTAAGACTGGGGAGGGCAGAGAGAGAAACTCACCATGAAAGAGAGGCTAGAGGGGGATTATCCTACTTTAACCTCCCTCCTATATATATATATATATACACATTCATACTGAACAAAAATATAAAAGCAACAAAGTGTTGGTCCCATTTTTCTGTTATTACTCTTAAATGTTGTGCACAAATTTGTTTACATCCCTGTTAGTGAGCATTTCTCTTATTACTCTTAAATGTTGTGCACAAATTTGTTTACATCCCTGTTAGTGAGCATTTCTCTTATTACCCTTAAATGTTGTGCACAAATTTGTTTACATCCCTGTTAGTGAGCATTTCTCTTATTACTCTTAAATGTTGTGCACAAATTTGTTTACATCCCTGTTAGTGAGCATTCCTGTAACAAGCCCTTTTGTGGGGAAAAACCTGTCTCCCAAGTGGGTGGGCCTATGCCCTTCCAGTCCCACCCATGGCTGTGCCCCTGCCCAATCATGTGAAATCCATAGATTATGGCCTTATGAATTTATTTAAATTGACTGATTTCCTTCTATGAAGTATAACTTCGTAGATTGTTGTTTATATTTTTGTTCAGTATAATATGATGATTTGTATTCTGTACAACTGCCTGAATCATACACTCACAATCTCTACATTTAATCTTGTTAGGGAAAATTACATACTATCAGAGTGTTCCCAACAAGCGATAATCATAAGTCATAGATTGTGAATCCATGACCAGCTTTGTAATAATGGGTTTAACGGATGATAACTGATGATTAGTTAGGCAACTATTGACTGCCAATAAAAGTCTGTCTCATGCTGAGTATGATAGGAGTTGTAGTGTGTGTGTGTGTTTGTGCATGTCTATGTGTGAATGTGTGACACTGTGTGTGTGCCAGTACCTCGGACTTCCAGCCTGCACTCCACCTCGTCCTCCCCCAGGTCGTTGATGGCTTTACAGGAGTACTTGCCCCCGTCAAACTGGCCGGGCTTCCTGATGTTCAGGGTCAACACCCCCTGGTTGTTCTGCATCAAGAATTTAGGATCCTCCCCAATGATCATCTTGTTCTTCATCCACACTATCTTAGCCTGAGGTGAGGAGAGGACGCAAGAGGGGGGGGGTTAAGAGAGGGGGGACTTTAATTGGGGAACATTTGTCCTTGAAATATACATCACCAACTCACTAGGCAATTTTCCATTGACCCCGGTTTATTCGACAAAAGCAATATCATTGTAACATGTGTAATGGAAAGGCAGATATAGGAGACATTTTCTGAAGAACGATAACATTTCTATCCATTCAACAGGGGTGGATTTTAGTAATTTTTCTTTATTTGTGAAAAAAAATGGAAATTATGTTTTTCAGAATAAATGATGAATGCCTAATCATTTAAGGTACCCAGGGCACGTGATTTCACCGAGTAACTATAAAGCCCCACTCCACATTTAATTCTATACTTACAATAAACATTTTTCCAACTACACTGAACAAAAATATAAAAGCAACATGTAAAGTGTTCATCCCATGTTTCATGATCTGAAATAAAAGATCCCAGAAATGTTCCATATGCACAAAAAGTTTTTCTCGCTCCAATTATGTGCACAGATTTGTTTACGTCCCTGCTAGTGAGCACTTCTCCTTTGCCAAGATAATCCATCCACCTGACAGGTGTGGCATATGAAGAAGCTGATTAAACAGCATGATCCTTATACAGGTGCAATTTTTGCTTAGGACAATAAAAGGCCACTCTAAAATGTGCAGTTTTGTCACAACACAATGGCCACAGATGTCTCAAGTTGTGTGTGCAATTAGCATGCTGACTGCAGGATTGTCCACCAGAGCTGTTGCCAGATAATTTCATGTTCATTTCTCTACCATAAGCCGCCTCCAAAGTCGTTTTAGACCAGCCCAGGACCTCCATATCCGGCTTCTTCACCTGTGGGTGTCACGCCTGCTCCCCCTCCCTGGCTCTCGAGGGCGCCAGGCTACCCGTCATCCTACACACCTGTTACCAACAAGCTGAGCTCATTGGACTCACCTGGACTCCTTCACTTTGTTGATTACCCCCTGTATATCTGTCTGTTCCTTGGTTGTGTTCCCTGTGTCTGCATTATTCCGTATTGTGTTTGTCATATATCCTTGTTTACCCGTGTGCTGATGCTGTTCCTGTCGTGTTCTATATCTGTTCCTGAATAAATGTTTGACTCCCCGTACCTGCTTCTCATCTCCGGCATCAGGTCCTTGCAGTGGGATTGTCTGAGACCAGCCACCCGGGCAGCTGATGAAACTGTGGGTTTGCACAATCAAATAATTTTCCCACAAACTGTCAGAAACCGTCTCAGGGAAGCTCACAGGCGTCCCCGTTTTCCCCAGGGTCTTGACTTGACTGCAGTTTGGCGTCGTAATCGACTTCAGTGGGCAAATGCTCACCTTTGATGGCCACTGGCACGCTGGATAAGTGTGCTCGTCACGGATTAATCCCGGTTTCAACTGTACTGGGCAGATGGTAGACAGTGTGTATGGTGTCGTGTGGGCAAGCGGGTTTGCTGATGTCAACGTTGTGAACAGAGTGCCCCGTGGTGGTGGTTGGGTTATGGTATGGCCAGGCAGGCAGGGTAGCAACCAGTTGGAATAATACTCCAGACAGCCTAACTGACCGCTCGGAGATGTCTGCAAGGTCCTAAAGCAGTTTCCTCGTTTTGTATCACATTCCAATGATCAAACTGTGGGGGACAAAAATGAAAGTTGCGCCCCAATTAAAGTTGCGCCTTTATGGACACGCATAAGCTATGGACAACAAACACAACTGCATTTTATCGATGGCAATTTCAATGCACAGAGACACCGTGACGAGATCCTGAGGCCCATTGCCGTGCCATTCATCCACCGCCATCCCCTCATGTTTCAGCATGATAATGCACGGCCCCATGTCGCAAGGATCTGTACACAATTTTTGGAAGTTATGACATGTCACACATTGAGCATATTTGGGATGCTCTGGATCGAAGTGTATGACAGTGTGTTACAGATCCCAACAATAACCAGTAACTTCACACAGCCATTGAAGAGGAGTGGGACAACATTCCAAAACATTCTGATAAACTCTATGTGAAGTCGATGTGTCGAACTGCATGAGGCAAATGGTGGTCACACCAGATAGTGGCTGATTTTCTGATCCACGCCCCTACTTTTTTTAAAGGTAGATAGTGGCTGATTTTCTGATCCACGCACCTACTTTTTTTTAAAGGTATATGTGACCAACAGATGCATATCTGTATTCCTAGTCATGTGAAATCCATAGATTAGGGCCTGAATTCATTTCAATTTGATTGATTTGACTCAGTAAAATCTTAAATTGTTGCATGTTGAGTTTATATTTTTGTTCAGTGTACAAAAATAATGTTTCTTTGCAGTACATGGATTGTCCTGACTTTCAAGAATGCCTGAATTTGGGCTCCCGAGTGGCACTGCATCGCAGTGCTAGAGGCGTCACTACAGACTCTGGTTCAATTCCAGGCTGTATCACAACCGGCTGTGATTGGAAGTCCCAAAGGGCGGCACACAAATGGCACAGCGCCATCTGGGTTAGGGTTTGGCCGGGGTAGGATGTCATTGTGAATAAGAATTTGTTCTTAACTGACTTTCCTAGTTAAATAAAGGTTAAATAAAATAAATAAATAAAGAATTGCTGTGCCTTGCTTTTCTGGTGGATGCAAGTTTCACCATCCAACTATTTCAGATCTACAGGAGTGCAAGTTTCCCAGTGGCACGGCCAGTGGAGTTTTGTTGGCACATGAGAATGATTAGAATATGGCAAATATTAGTAAATTATTCTATTCCTGCTGGCTTTCGCGGGCTCCTGAAACATGAAACAGATAGGTGGGAGGGGATACAGGTTGTTGACAATTTATTAATGTAAAATTTGACTAAATGGTAATGGAAACACTTCAACCACTACATTTTGTAGATCGTTAAATGGAAAAGCACCCAAGCAGGCAATTGTCGCATCTATTTTCTATGCCAACTTTCTAAATGTTGAAAAGTCACCGGACAAGTTAATGGAAACATAGCTTGTGACATACAAACACACCTTCAAACAGCTTCTTGTTCTCGCTCTCTTAACACACACTCAAACACTTAATTACAGTACTGCCCCCCCCACACACACACACACCCTCACCTTTGGGTAGGCCCGGACAGCACAGCTGATGGCAGTACTGTAGCCTGCAACAACAACCCTGTCCACTAGGGGAGCTGTAAACTTGGGGGAGCTGCTCATGTCCTTCTCTTTGAAGGCTGGTTTGTTGTACTCCAGATCTGAGGGAGGGATATAGATGGGGACTGTGATAGCTGTGTTTATTAGGCTATATAATAACAATATTAATACATGCCATTTAGCAGGTGCTTCTATCCCAAGGGACTGACAGTCATGCGTGCATACATTTTACGTATGGCTGTCCCGGGAATCAAACCCACTATCCTGGCATTACAAACGGCATGCTTTAGCTTTACCAACTGAGCTACAGAGGACCACATGTTGTCTACTATATCTACATACTACATTTGGTTTCGTATAGTATGGTGTAGTGTGGCGGTTCTCAAACTGGGGTTCGCAAGAAGGTTTTGGGGGGAGGGTTGCAAGTTTGAAATGGAATGTGAAAAATATTTCACACATATTTTAAATCGGCTACATAAAGTTTAGCAATCTGCTACGAACACACCTTTGCCAGAACAATTTCATTGAATATTTTCACATTTTAGAAGGTTTGGGTGGCTAGTACTGGCTATATTTCTAAAGATAGCTGTAACACTATAACAGATTTTTTTGACGTATGGGGTGAAGATGAAACATATTCTGATGAATTTATTGCGAGATTTGTGAGGAAGAAAAAGACTACAGACAGACCATGGTTAGGCTGTTACGGTGACTGTATTACGGCCACACCGGCGGTCACGAGTCATGACCACAGTCAAATTCCATGTGACAGTTTAGTCACAGTAACTAGACTTCTCCAAGCTCTGATGCTGCTGATGGTCATTAGTAGTCAACCAAACTTGCTAACTGCCTGGTACTCAGCACTCTATTGTCCTTCTGATCACTCTGACATCAATGCAAATGTAATCGAAAATCAAATCAAAACCCTTCATGAGAGCCCATGAGAAAAGCCCATGCATGAGAAAACAGAGTTTTCACGGCCTCTATTAAAAAGAGGAGGATCCCGTCAGCTTTCTATAGGCTAGGCCTACTATATTTATTTCTCAACTTTCATAATATTAAGCACATTGCTTTACAAAGGGAGTATAACCGACCTGGCTGGCAAGAAAATGAACCACGTGAAAGTCGTCCTCTATTCGCTATTTAAGTGCATAGATGACATGTATTTTCTCCTCCTGCCCGTTCCGACAGGTGAATGATAATGGTACATTCTAAATCAAATACTAATTTCATACATATATTATTTAGAGATTAAAAAAGATTAAATCAAGAATAGTCTGATGGGTGATAATATTAGTCTATCACTTGTGAATGATGTTATCACTTGTGAATGATGCGTTATCACTTGTGAATGATGCGTTATCACTTGTGAATGATGCATTATCACTTGTGAATGATGCGTTATCACTTGTGAATGATGCGTTATCACTTGTGAATGATGTTATCACTTGTGAATGATGCGTTATCACTTGTGAATGATGCGTTATCACTTGTGAATGATGCGTTATCACTTGTGAATGATGTTATCACTTGTGAATGATGTGTTATCACTTGTGAATGATGCGTTATCACTTGTAAATAATGTGTTATCGCTTGTGAATGATGTATTATCACTTGTGAATGATGCGTTATCACTTGTGACTGATGCGTTATCACTTGTGAATGATGCGTTATCACTTGTGAATGATGCGTTATCACTTGTGAATGATGCGTTATCACTTGTGAGTGATGCGTTATCACTTGTGAATGATGCGTTATCACTTGTGAATGATGCATTATCACTTGTGAATGATGCGTTATCACTTGTGAATGATGCGTTATCACTTGTGAATGATGCGTTATCACTTGTGAATGATGCGTTATCACTTGTGAATGATGCGTTATCACTTGTGAATGATGCCCAGCTTGTGTGCAGTAAGGCAAGAAACAGCGCGTGCCTTTTTTTGCTGGCTTTTTCATAGTCGCACACCTCATGTAGCCTGGCCCAAAGCCCTAAATGTTTTGATAAGGTTTGTATCACACAACTAAAGTGGCCAAATAACTTGTTAAAATGAAGCACATGAATCCTCTTTACTACCGGTGTAGAGCCTAACTACATACATAAGCGGCGTGTGAGTTTCAAGTTTGGGGAAGATCATTTTCACCATAAAAATGCACCTTTATAATAAAGCATTACATGCATCATCTCATTTGTAAATGGTGTTTTCCCACTAATTGATTGCATTTTGGTGCGCAGTGCTGCGCTTATAATGTTAAGAAATCGCCTAATAGTTTATCAACATTTTATGCTAAACGTTCTGATCTGTTGCATCAGCCTCAATGCCTTTAAAAGTTTTTGTTGATGCTAGTGGTTGTATTGATTTTGGATCTATCGCATCCCACAACTGTCCCAGACTATGTTTGGAATATTTATTTCTCACACAGAAGAGAATAGGTCAACTTTTGTACTATGGGGGATAGTAGATTGACATACTGTAGGCTAGTGCTCACCCTAACCAGGTAGACCATATGACCCGGCTTGCTCTGGACTCCAGAGAAGTGACATGATATCCCTAGTTGATATTGGCTGCTAATAGCTATGAATGACTTTAATCTCAAAATGCTGGTGTAAAACGGATCTAGATCTTGCCTTTTGAAAGTGCATCACTGTTTATGGCTGTAATGACAGGCTACATTTGCGCAGCGATGGTGTGTGCGTGTTTGCGTGAGCGTGCAGGGGGGTATGGTGTAGTATTGTAGTGTGTTACCTGTTTTTCCTATGATGGCAGTGTTCTTGCTGAAGGCCACCTCTTCGCTCAAGCCACAGATGTTCTCACTGAACACACGGAAGGAGTACTCGTTCCCCATGACCAGGTCAGACGCTGTGCAGCTGGGCCGGCGGTTGTGCTCATACACTGTGAACCAACCCTGACCAGAGAGTGAAGGAGAGGGAGAGAGAGAGAGAAATATGTTTACAGAGAAGTAGAGAGGTTGAAAAAAAGGAGAGGATATGTGGATATATAGAGGCAGATGTTTGAGTACAGAGGACGAGGGTAGAGAAGGCAGAGAAGGAGAGGTGAGGTGGATACACAGTAAAGAAAGAGAGAGCTATAGAGAGATGAGGAGGGAGTTGGAGACCTGGGTCTTCTTGTCAGCCTTCTGGATGGTGTAGCCGGTGATATCAGTGTTGCCTGTGTCTTTGGGGGGCTTCCACTCCAGAGCAGCATTGAAGCCCCACACATCTGTTACCATCACATTTATAGGAGGACCTGGCTTGTCTGTGTGTGTGTGTGTGGGGGGGGGAAAAAGGCACATCTGTGCGTCAGTGAGAAAGAGATCTCTTTTAACAGACAAACAGACAGCGGGAATGGAGCATGTGGAGTGTGTCTCATGTATGTCAGTACTCCAGTATGTTTGTCATTAATCCTGGCCTCTGCCGTGCTGCTGCTGCTGTGACTAAACGTGTGTGGGGGCTGATCTAAGGAGGCTGGGCCCTCTCATTAGCTCACCTCCCAGCAGGGGAAAGGAGACAAAGGCCCCTAATCCCACCCTAATCCCAGTCTACACACCAATAATGCCAATGGAACCCCACTGCATAATCCACCCACCCAGCCATACAGCACCCTGACCCTCACACTAGTGCTAAAGGGAGCAGGAAGGAGGGAAAGAGGGGAGGGAGGGAGCCAAGCGGCGGTACGGTGGCAGTCAGGGCAGGAGGGAAGGATTAAGAGGAGAGGAGAGGAAGACTGGAATCAGCCTCTTTGATGATTCCCTCCGAGGATTAAATGAGGAATTATCATCACATTAAACTCTAGGGTGTCATCCTAGATTTAAGTCATTGCATCCTCCATATTTGACTGAAGGGTAGTGGGGATATGGTGGCTCCATATTTGAGTAAAAAAACATACTAGGTATGGTGACTGAAGGGTGAGTGGGGACATACATGGGCTCCATATTTGACTGTAATAAGACATACATGGTGGCTCCATATTTGACTGTAATAAGTAGTAAAACATACTAGGTATGGTGACTGAAGGGTGAGTGGGGACATACATGGTGGCTCCATATTTGACTGTAATAAGTAGTAAAACATACTAGGTATGGTGACTGAAGGGTGAGTGGGGACATACATGGTGGCTCCATATTTGACTGTAATAAGTAGTAAAACATACTAGGTATGGTGACTGAAGGGTGAGTGGGGACATACATGGTGGCTCCATATTTGACTGTAATAAGTAGTAAAACATACTAGGTATGGTGACTGAAGGGTGAGTGGGGACATACATGGTGGCTCCATATTTGACTGTAATAAGTAGTAAAACATACTAGGTATGGTGACTGAAGGGTGAGTGGGGACATACATGGTGGCTCCATATTTGACTGTAATAAGTAGTAAAACATACTAGGTATGGTGACTGAAGGTAAAACATACTAGGTATGTGAAGGGTGAGTGGTGGCTCCATATTTGACTGTAATAAGTAGTAAAACATACTAGGTATAGTGACTGAAAGGTGGTGGGGACTCTCCATATTTGACTGTAATAAGTAGTAAAACATACTAGGTATAACTGAAGGGTGAGTGGGGACATATGGTTTGACTGAATAAGTAGTAAAACATACTAGGTATGGTGACTGAAGGGTGAGTGGGGACATACATGGTGGCTCCATATTTGACTGTAATAAGTAGTAAAACATACTAGGTATAGTGACTGAAGGGTGAGTGGGGACATACAGTTACAGTGGCAAGGAAAAGTATGCGAACCCTTTGGAATGACCTGGACTTCTGCTTAAACTGGTCATGCAATTTGATCTGATCTTCATCTAACAAAAACACACAAACAGTCTGCTTAAACTAATAACACACAAACAATTATACGTTTTTGTGTCTTTATTGAACACACCGTGTAAACATTCACAATGCAGGGTGGGAAAAGTATGTGAACCCTTGGATTTAATAACTGGTTGACCCTCCTTTGGCAGCAATAACTCCAACCACATGTTTTCTGTAGTTGCGGATCAGACCTGCACAACAGTCAGGAGGAATTTTGGACAATTTCCCTTTACAAAACTGTTTCAGTTCAGCAATATTCTTGGGATGCCTGGTGTGAACTGCTCACTTGAGGTCATGCCACAGCATCTCAATCGGGTTGAGGTCAGAACTCTGACTGGGCCACTCCAGAAGGTGTATTTACTTCTGTGTTTTGGGTCATCGTCCTGTGGCATCCCCCAACTTCTGTTGAGCTTCAATTGGAGGATAGATAGTCTTACATTCTCCTGCAAAGTGTCTCGATAAACCTGGGAATTCATTTTTTGTGTCGATGATAGCAAGCTGTCCAGGCCCTGAGGCAGCAAAGCAGCTCCAAACCATGATGCTCCTTTCACCATACTTTACAGTTGGGATGAGGT
Organism: Oncorhynchus masou masou; assembly: GCF_036934945.1. NCBI lineage: Eukaryota > Metazoa > Chordata > Actinopteri > Salmoniformes > Salmonidae > Oncorhynchus > Oncorhynchus masou. Next base: position 17,609,524 of record NC_088225.1, on the reverse strand, counting down.
TTTGATGTTGATGTGCTGTGCCTTTTTTCTCCACACATGTGTTCCTTCCAAACAACTCAACTTTAGTTTCATCTGTCCACAGGATATTTTGCCAGTAGCACTGTGGAACATCCAGGAGCTCTGTTGCGAACTTCAGACGTGCAGCAATGTTTTTTTTGGACAGCAGTTGCTTCTTCTGTGGTGTCCTCCCATGAACAGTGGTTTACGTATCGTAGACTCGTCAACAAAGATGTTAGCATGTTCCAGAGATTTCTGTAAGTCTTTAGCTGACACTCTAAGATTCATCTTAACCCCATTGAGCATTCTGCACTGTGCTCTTGCAGTCATCTTTGCAGGACTGCCACTTACAGGGAGAGTGGCAACAGTGCTGAACTTTCTCCATTTATAGACAATTTGTCTTACCGTGGACTGATGAACATCAAGGCTTTTAGAGATACTTTTGTAACCCTTTCCAGCTTTATGCAAGTCAACAATTCTTAATCTTGGATCTTCTGAGATCTCTTTTGTTCAAGGCATGATTCACATCAGGCAATGCTTCTTGTGAATAGCAAACTCAAATTTTGTGAGTGTTTTTATAGGGCAGGCCAGCTCTTACCAACGTCTCCAATCTCATCTCAATGATTGTATTCCAGGTTAGCTGACTCCTGACTCCAATTAGCTTTTGGAGAAGTCATTAGCCTAGAGGTTCACATACCTTTCCCAACCTACAAGGCGAATGTTTAAATTATCTACTCAATATAGACAAGAAAAATACAATACTTTGTGTGTTATTAGTTAAAGCAGACTGTGTTTGTCTATTGTTGTGACTTGAATGAAGATCAGATCTAATTGTATGACCAACTGATGCAGAAATCCAGATACATCCGAAGGGTTCACATACGTTTTCTTGTCACTGTACATATGGCCCCCATCCCAAATGGAAACCCTATTGCCTATATAGTGCGCTACTTTTGACCAGAGCCCCTAATGATGTTGGTGCCAGTGACTGACCTACGATCTGGATGTGTATGTCAGCCTTGTCCTGCATGTTGTCTATCTGGACAGACAGGGTGTACGTCCCAGAGTGGTCCCTTTCTGCCGAGCGGATGAACAGGATGGTGTCAAAGTCACTGGTGCGGATGCCCACCGACTTATTCTCCAGCGGCTCACCATCTTTCAACCAGTTGACCACGGGGCGAGGCTTCCCCTGGGGAAACAGAGGGGTGATATGGTCAGTGGTCACTCGCATTAACATCCCTAACCAGAAACCGTGGATTGATGGCAGCATTCGCGTGAAACTGAAAGCGCGAACCACTGCTTTTAATCACGTCAAGGTGACTGGTAATATGACCGAATACAAACAGTGCAGCTATTCCCTCCGTAAGGCTATCAAACAAGCTAAGCATCAGTATAGAGACAAAGTAGAATCTCAATTCAACGGCTCAGACACAAGAGGTATGTGGCAGGGTCTACAGTCAATCACAGACTACAAGAAGAAATCCAGCTCAGTCACGGACCAGGATGTCTTGCTCCCAGGCAGACTAAATAACTTTTTTGCCCGCTTTGAGGACAATACAGTGCCACTGACACGGCCTGCAACGGAAACATGCGGTCTCTCCTTCACTGCAGCCGAGGTGAGTAAAACATTTAAACGTGTTAACCCTCGCAAGGCTGCAGGCCCAGACGGCATCCCCAGCCGCGCCCTCAGAGCATGCGCAGACCAGCTGGCTGGTGTGTTTACGGACATATTCAATCAATCCCTATACCAGTCTGCTGTTCCCACATGCTTCAAGAGGGCCACCATTGTTCCTGTTCCCAAGAAAGCTAAGGTAACTGAGCTAAACGACTACCGCCCCGTAGCACTCACTTCCGTCATCATGAAGTGCTTTGAGAGACTAGTCAAGGACCATATCACCTCCACCCTACCTGACACCCTAGACCCACTCCAATTTGCTTACCGCCCAAATAGGTCCACAGACGATGCAATCTCAACCACACTGCACACTGCCCTAACCCATCTGGACAAGAGGAATACCTATGTGAGAATGCTGTTCATTGACTACAGCTCGGCATTTAACACCATAGTACCCTCCAAGCTCGTCATCAAGCTCGAGACCCTGGGTCTCGACCCCGCCCTGTGCAACTGGGTACTGGACTTCCTGACGGGCCACCCCCAGGTGGTGAGGGTAGGCAACAACATCTCCACCCCGCTGATCCTCAACACTGGGGCCCCACAAGGGTGCGTTCTGAGCCCTCTCCTGTACTCCCTGTTCACCCACGACTGCGCTGCAACGCACGCCTCCAACTCAATCATCAAGTTTGCGGACGACACAACAGTGGTAGACTTGATTACCAACAACGACGAGACGGCCTACAGGGAGGAGGTGAGGGTCCTCGGAGTGTGGTGTCACGACAATAACCTCACACTCAACATCAACAAAACTAAGGAGATGATTGTGGACTTCAGGAAACAGCAGCAGGAACACCCCCCTATCCACATCGATGGAACAGTAGTGGAGAGGGTAGTAAGTTTTAAGTTCCTAGGCATACACATCACAGACAAACTGAATTGGTCCACTCACACAGACAGCATCGTGAAGAAGGCGCAGCAGCGCCTCTTCAACCTCAGGAGGCTGAAGAAATTCGGCTTGTCACCAAAAGCACTCACAAACTTCTACAGATGCACAATCGAGAGCATCCTGGCGGGCTGTATCACCGCCTGGTACGGCAACTGCTCCGCCCACAACCATAAGGCTCTCCAGAGGGTAGTGAGGTCTGCACAACGTATCACCGGGGGCAAACTACCTGCCCTCCAGGACACCTACACCACCCGATGTTACAGGAAGGCCATAAAGATCATCAAGGACAACACCCACCCGAGCCACTGCCTGTTCACCCCGCTATCATCCAGAAGGCGAGGTCAGTACAGGTGCATCAAAGCTGGGACCGAGAGACTGAAAAACAGCTTCTATCTCAAGGCCATCAGACTGTTAAACAGCAACCACTAACATTGAGTGGCTGCTGCCAACACACTGACTCAACTCCAGCCACTTCAATAATGGGAATTGATGGGAAAGGATGTAAAATATATCACTAGCCACTTTAAACAATGCTACCTAATATAATGTTTACATACTCTACATTATTCATCTCATATGTATAAGTATATACTGTACTCTATCATCTACTGCATCCTTATGTAATACATGTATCACTAGCCACTTTAACTATGCCACTTTGTTTACATACTCATCTCATATGTATATAGTGCACTCGATACCATCTACTGTATCTTGCCTATGCTGCTCTGCACCATCACTCATTCATATCTCTATGTACATATTCTTTATCCCCTTACACTGTGTATGAGAAATTAGTTTTGGAATTGTTAGTTAGATTACTTGTTGGTTATTACTGCATTGTCTGAACTGGAAGCACAAGTATTTCACTACACTCGCATTAACATCTGCTAACCATGTGTATGTGACAAATAAAATTTGATTTGATTTGATTTGAATGAAAAGGACATTTACTGAATTAAAGAGTGAGATGCTGCTACAGGATAAGTGCAGGAGAAACACCCTAAAGTGAGAAAGGTGTAGACTGGCAAGAATATCCCATTTTCTGATTGGTTTATTTTTGCATTACAGGACAATGATTGCTCTTCTTTGCACACACTGAGACCCAGCGAACATGAAGTCAGCCCTGCCTCTAGCCTGGGGAAGATTACTACTGTGTGGTGCTAGGTGTTCTCAGACCTGGAAGGGGATGACCAGGTTGATCTTCTCGCCCACTTTCCTGATGAACTTGGTTCTTAGCTGGCGAGGCAGCCGGATCTTTGGGTACTCTGAGACATGGAGGGAGACAGAGAGGAATGTCAACACAGAAGTAATGGAGGTGTGTATACCGTGTGTGTCAGAGGTCTATGGAGAAGTGTGTGTGTGTGTGTGTGTGTGTGTGTGTGTGTGTGTGTGTGTGTGTGTGTGTGTGTGTGTGTGTGTGTGTGTGTGTGTGTGTGTGTGTGTGTGTGTGTGTGTGTGTGTGTGTGTGTGCGTCCATGCATGCGTGTGAGTCTGACCCATGATCTCTCTGATGGTGACAGACTGTTTCATGGTGCAGGGGGGGCTGCGTCCAGCGATGTTCATAGCCACCACTCTGAACAAGAGCTTCTCTCCTGTTGGCAGCCCCTTCACACGGTACGTGTTCTTGTCCACTGGCTCCTTATTGGCTTCTACCCAGTTGTCCTCTGAGGGATGGACCAATAGCAGAAGAGTATTCATTGTCATCCACTTGGAAATGAGATGGTCCATCTGTAGGGTTTTATAGGAATTCTATAGAGGAATTCTATGGGAGCGATTAGTGAATTAGAAGGAATAATAATGTTTTTGAACAAAATCCTCCTTCACCTCCTTCTTTGCACCACTCGATTATGTACCCGTCAACGCCCCCAGCTCCAACCCTCTCTGGAGGACGCCACTTCAGGGCACAGGTGCTGTCTGTCACATCCTCCACCGTCAGACGAGTGGGCTCACTGGTAGGGGCTGAGAGAGAGAGAGAGAGAGAGAAAGAGAGAGAGAGAGAGAGAGAGAGAGAGAGAGAGAGAATAGTTAAGAGGAGAGGAAGACCGAGGTAAGCTGTATAAGTAGAGTATAAGGAGATTGAAAGGCTGCTCTCCACTGCTCTAGTAATACGTGTCTATCCACCTATGGGCATGAAGGGCTTTGAGTTGCCGCTGGGCTGGGAGATCCCGATCCCGTTGACAGCAAACACTCTCATCTCATAAAAAACACCCTCAATCATCTTCTTAGCCTCGTACGTGGTTGACTCAAACACCTCAAAGTTCAGCTTGGTCCACCTGGAGGAACCCTGCTTCTTCCTCTCCATCAGGTAGCCTGCGAGTGACGTCATCACAGCGCGATGTGACATTACATCATTACAGATCGACATTATCACAATGACATCATCACAGAGAGACATTACATCATTACAGACCGACATTATCACAGTGACATCATCACAGAGCGACATTACATCATCATAAAGAGACATCATCACAGAGAGACATCTTCACAGAGCGACATCATTAGATCTTACCAATGTAATGAGAGAGGTTAACAGATGCCTGTTAACCCAGAGGAAAGAGAGTCTGATAGCTCAACAGATAGATGTAAAAATAGGAAAGGTGCACCTTTGATGGGCGCACCCCCGTCAAATTTGGGGGGATCCCATGTAATGGTGGCTGTGTCCTCGCCAACTCCCATACATCTGACGTTCTCTGGAGGGTTAGGCACATCTGGAGTGGACAGGGGGAACAGTCAGGACAGAACATAGAGGTGTTCTCACCAGCTCAGAATGGGTTCTAACTTAATGTCACATCTATTATTGAATCTCTCTTAGTGAATTGTTTTTACATTTCTGTTTACATATATATTGCATAAGATGGGAGAACAAGACACAGAGAGAGAAAAGGGAGAGAGCAGGGAGATGTGGGGGAAAGAGGAGAGGAGTGTAGAGAGAGAGTAGAAGACTGGAAAGAGAGAGGAGAGTGAGAGAAGGAGAGAGAGAGTACCACTGACCAACAATCTTGATGGTGAGCTCAGCCCTGTCCTCTCCGGCTGGGTTGGTCACTATGATGGAGTAATGGCCTTCGTCTGGCCGCTCCGCCCCCTCAATGACAAAGCTGCTCAGAGTGGTCCTGGTTTCCACCCTCACTCTGCCCTCCGCCTCCGATATCACCTAGAGACAGGAACAGGGAGGGCACTTAGACAACTGGACTGACACTGTCTGGTGTTTCAGCTACTGGGTGTAACCTGGATGGCCTAATGGTTGGTTAATGTGAGTGACACCTTGCCTTCCTTAGAGAGGCATGCTGGGGCAGGGGTTTGATGTGTGTGTGAGGAGGATGTAACATAAAGACTAGATCCTCACATTGTCTCCTTTCATCCAGCACACAGTGGGGACAGGCTCTCCTGTGATCTCCACATCAAGGCGGAGCTTGTTGCCAGCCACCACAACAATGGTGTTCTTGCTGCCCGTGCTACTAGTGTCCAGGTGGATTTTGGGGGGGTCTGTGAGGGGTGGAGGAATGTCAGAGAGGGACAGGTGGTCCTGGGTAATTATCACAGTATTAAATACACTGTAATAAATAGGTAATGCCAACGGATGGTAGGTGACAATAGCCACACCTACCTTGGCGTGGAACATATTCGATCTTGATTTCTGAGATTAACAGGGAAAACACATGAATCAGTATCATTTACAATGCAGGCTCTGCTTCATTGTACTCAGTAAAACTTATAGGAGTCTCTCTCTCTTTCTTGCTCTCTCTCAGTCACTCACTCTCTCACTCACCAATGAAGTTGAGTTTAGCGGAGAGGGAGAGTGCGTATCCTTCAGGGACAAAGGTGTAGTTTCCTTCGTCCTGCGGCTTCACGTCATCAATCGTCAGCTTGTGGATCCTGGAGAACCAACGGCAACCCAACGTTACCAAGGAGACAACAGACACTCGCAGTGACCCACAATTATGCAAAGCACAGTTACCCTGGCAACATGCTTCATTATGCAATATCAAGTTAAAAAAACGCATGGGAAAGCTCTCTCCCTGCATGACCAGTGTTGCCATGGTAAAACACCTGCCATAGGTGGGTCTAGCTAGTGAGAATATGTACTGTACTGACAAGATCCCATGTAGACAGAGAATTTGAGGATGTTCAGGCCTGTCTGAAGTTACTGCAACTCAATAAGGACCCCCCCCCCCCCCCCCCCCCCCAGCAATGTGATGCCATACCTTCCGATGTGTGACATCTTGATGCGGTTGCCGGGTTTGACCTCCACACCGTCCTTGAACCACTTGCCCACCACCTTCTCATCAGACACCTCACACTTGAACATGGCCTGTTCACATGCCTTCACCGACAGGTCAGCTATACTCTGCAGAACCTCCAGCTCCTTGGCTGAGCACCAGGGGCAGAGATGAAGGGAAGGAGAGAGAAAGAGAAAACAGAAAGAGACAGCATTTCAGACTCTTCCAAAAATGAAGTGAATAAAACATTTCCTTATTTAGTGTACTGTATGATATCCGGAAGTGGTACCTTCCACTTCCAGTTCTCCTTTGGATTCTCCCCCGTTAGTGTAAACATAGTACATTCCGATGTCCTCTATGGTTGCTTCATTGATGACCAGAGTGTGTTTCTTCCCATCCTTCTTTATCCTGTACTTCCCATCCTTGGTCAGCTCAACTCCATCTTTCATCCTGAGCATGGGTGAGACACACACAGACATAGAAATAGCATTTAACTGCGGTGAGAGACACATACAGTGGGGAGAACAAGTATTTGATACACTGCCGATTTTCTTACTTACAAAGCAACTCGTCTGTAATTTTTATCATAGGTACACTTCAACTGTGAGAGATGGAATCTAAAACAAAAATCCAGAAAATCACATTGTATGATTTTTAATTAATTAATTTTCATTTTATTGCATGACATAAGTATTTGATCACCTACCAACCAGTAAGAATTCCGTCTCTCACAGACCTGTTAGTTTTTCTTTAAGAAGCCCGCCTGTTCTCCACTCATTACCTGTATTAACTGCACCTGAACTTGTTTCCTGTATAAAAGACACCTGTCCACACTCAATCAAACAGACTCCAACCTCTCCACAATGGCCAAGACCAGAGAGCTGTGTAAGGACATCAGGGATACATTTGTAGACCTGCACAAGGCTGGGCTGGGCTACAGGACAATAGGTAAGCAGCTTGGTGAGAAGGCAACAACTGTTGGCGCAATTATTAGAAAATGGAAGAAGTTCAAGATGAAGGTCAATCACCCTCAGTCTGGGGCTCCATGCAAGATCTCACCTCGTGGGGCATCAATGATCATGAGGAAGGTAAGGGATCAGCCCAGAACTACACGGCAGGACCTGGTCAATGACCTGAAGAGAGCTGGGGCCACAGTCTCAAAGAAAACCATTAGTAACATACTACGCCGTCATGGCGCACATAAGGTCCCCCTGCTCAAGCCCGCGCATGTCCAGGCCCGTCTGAAGTTTGCCAATGACCATCTGGATGATCCAGAGGAGGAATGGGAGAAGGTCATGTGGTCTGATGAGACAAAAATAGAGCTTTTTGGTCTAAACTCCACTCGCTGTGTTTGGAGGAAGAAGAAGGATGAGTACAACCCCAAGAACACCATCCCAACCGTGAAGCATGAAGGTGGAAACATCATTCTTTGGGGATGCTTTTCTGTAAAGGGGACAGGACGACTGCACCGTATTGAGGGGAGGATGGATGGATGGGGCCATGTATCGCGAGATCTTGGCCAACAACCTCCTTCCCTCAGTAAGAGCATTGAAGATGGGTCGTGGCTGGGTCTTCCAGCATGACAACGACCCGAAACACACAGCCAGGGCAACTAAAGAGTGGCTCCATAAGAAGCATCTCAAGGTCCTGGAGTGGCCTAGCCAGTCTCCAGACCTGAACGCAATAGAAAATCTTCGGAGGGAGCCGAAAGTCCGTATTGTCCAGCGACAGCCCCGAAACCTGAAGGATCTGGAGAAGGTCTGTATGGAGGAGTGGGCCAAAATCCCTGCTGCAGTGTGTGCACACCTGGTCAAGAACTACAGGAAACGTATGATCTCTGTAATTGCAAACAAAGGTTTATGTACCAAATATTAAGCTCTGCTTTTCTGATGTATCAAATACATATGTCATGCAATAAAATGCTAATTAATTATTTAAAAATCATACAATGTGATTTTCTGGATTTTTGTTTTAGATTCCGTCTCTCACAGTTGAAGTGTGCCTATGATAAAAATTACAGACCTCTACATGCTTTGTAAGTAGGAAAACCTGCAAAATACTTGTTCTCCCCACTGTACACACACAAATGCCACAGCTGTAACAGAAATTGATTGATTTAGTTACTTAGTCATTTGATTAAAAAGGGTATTAGAATGAGTCCCTCACCATTTAACATTGGCTCCTTCCTCTGACACCTCACACTCAAACTCCACCTTCTCTCCCACCACTACATGCACATCGTCCAGCAGCTTGGTGATGGTGACCGGGGGCTCTGTGGATAGACACAGACGTCAACACAACTCATACACCTCATACAAACACCACGGGGAAGTTACACACACACAACCACACTTACAGGAAAACTCACCAACAAAGACTTGATCACTCAACACCAAAGTAAGCAGAAGAATAAAAAGGAAGAAGTGGAAGAATGATGAAGCTGAAGATTTCAACACAAAGAACACCTAACATGTACCAGTCCGCACCAGGATTCGATACCATGTTTCACAACAACACAATGTCCTCCATAGTCTCTGTTAATACTGCTATAGAAACAGAGAACCGAGCTGTTGTGGTATGGGGGAGACTGTACCTCAGGTCTCCGGGAAGGTGACATCAACATCACTGTGTCAATGCGTGATGCTAAGCTAACATCCGTTAGCCGCCGTCCTCTACATCCACCTCCCTCTGACCTCCTCCTTTTCCGCAGCAACCTCAGCAGATGATAGACATCATCTCTGGGATCTAAGTCACGGCACCACTGAACCCGTCCGCCGCGGGCTCCCATACAGTACCATGCTCACAACAACAACACAACAATGTCCTCAGAAGTTTCCGCTAAAAGTGCTATACCGCAAAAACCCTGGATTTTTTTTGGGGGGGGGGGGGGGCAGTACTTCAGTTCTCCAGGAGGTGAATGAACTGTGCGATCGATGCTAAGCTAGATTCCACTAGCTACCATCCGCTAAACACACATACACCTTCTCTCACGTTAGACACATCAACACGTACGGCATTGATATAAACACTGACAGAAGCAGTAGGGACGTGTAAATACACACAACAACATACTGTGGTTGTCGCCCTGGAAGGGCGTCTGTGTGGGGAAAGCGGTACGGTCTGAGAAAAACAGGATGAAATGAATGGGCACAGAGAGAGAGCAAAGCACGTGATGATTGAGGAGCAAATGCATCTTTGCCCCTCTACCCAAAATCAACGAGACACACAGAACACGCATAAGACACGCTACAAACTGGACAACAAATATAGGACGACAACGTTGTGCAAACTTACTGTTCATAGACATTAATACACACATACATATAAACATTGAGACATGTACTGCATGCACAGTAAATGTTGACAGACCCTACACACTCAAAGACACTGAACTAAGCAGGGAACAACTCCCTCCCCTCAAACACCCTATGTAAAGATGCTGAGTGTTTACCTTTGACAAAGACTTCAGTGAAGCTCTTCTCCTCTCCCACCACACACTCATAGGCTGCATCGTCAGACAGGTTGCTCTTGTTGATGGTGAGTGTCCGTTTGTTGCCCACGCACTCAAACACATACCTGACATGACAGACAGACAGGGGCAGAGAGAGACACTGGCAGAAAACAGTGAGGACAGACAGACACTAGTGACCGAGTGTCGCTCACTCAACTCATCGACAAATGAATGACTCATACGCTCATATAGTCAAATGTACTGACAATCACACACACACACACACACACACACACACACACACACACACACACACACACACACACACACACACACACACACACACACACACACACACACACACACACACACACACACACACACACACACACACACACACACACACACACAGAGAGAGAGGGACACACACAGCAGTCAGTCTCACTTGGCAGAGGGTTTGATCTCCACTCCGTTCTTCAGCCATTTGACCTGAACGTTGGGGTCATGGAGCTCAACATGCATCTGGGTCCTCTTGCCCTTGTCCACAGAGTAACATTGCTCTAGCTTCTTCAGGAAGGCTGAGGGAGGGAAAGAACCACTGTTATGTCTCCAGCCTTTACACACCAGACACAATCAACCAGAATAACCCAAGCAACACTACACCAGACTACCTCCCTTTCAGAGCACCTCAGGCATTCACTACAATAAAACATTCCCCGTACCAAACACTCTCAAGTAGAAATGCCCACAGCTTGCCTACTTCCTCCTCCAGTATCCCCCCCTTTCTCTCCCCTCACCGTCACTCTTCTTGGGTTCCACCTTCTTCATCTTCTTCAGTCTCTTGAGCAGGCCCCTGAGGTCTGTGATGCCGTAGTCAAAGGCAATCTTCTCATAGTCACATGGCTTAGCATCCTTCAGGATCTCCCACACATCCACATCCTCTTTGGGCTCGTCCCTCGCCTTTTTTTCCCTGAAAGAGAGGGGGAGAGGAGATTGATTGTGTGTGTGAGAGTATGTGTGATTGCTCATAATGGAGTTAACTCCACTCCTACCTCTTTTTGAGGAGGGCACTGAAGTCCAGGTCACCTGCATCCTCTCCTGCATCTCCCCTGGGGACAAGAAAGGTTACGAGTGGGAGAATTAGGTTTCCTACAGTGTTAGGTCAGGTTAGAGGAGTCGGTCATTTCAAACATAACATACAGTATACTGTACATACAAATATACTTGTTGTCTATTGAGGTTTTACATAAGATAAATCACCAATGAATAGCTGTGCTATTTCAATGCTATAGTAGTGAATCATTGTTTGTTCACAAAAAATATGGAAGTGAACGAATGGTCCTGGACATACAGTAGATGGTACTACACTGCACTCTGCTAAGACGAACACACACACACACACAAAACATCCACACCCAAATTCACTTTCCCTGACGTAAAGACACATCTACGATACAGTATTGATATAAAAGTTATAACAACAGGGCCGGAATTCCCATATACACAGAAATATACAGACAGAACACTGTGGTTACACAGTATTGCACAGTGTCTGTAGCCATGTCTTACCCTTTTTTGGTGCCTTTTATGCCTCTGAACACAAACAGGATGGTAATGAGTGAGCATATAGAGCATTGTGGGAATCAATAAGATGCATACTGACACTTTGCCCGCCTAAATGGGACATAAAAAACAGCATACTAATGTACACACACACACACACACACACACACACACACACACACACACACACACACACACACACACACACACACACACACACACACACACACACACACACACACACACACACACACACACACACACACACACACACACACACACACACACACATTTAAACATTCAGTATTGACCTCTATTTGTTTCTGTATGTAACCCAAACACAGATACACTGTACTTGTACAAGGCTGTACCTTGACACATATATACAAGGTAAATACTGTGTAAATGTACACGCACAGGTACTGCTGATACACACCCACTCAGAGCTTTTCTTACACTCACATAAAGATCCACACAAATGACACCTCAGGATTGCATCTCTAATGTATGTAATCCATGGGAAATATACACTAGTTCCACTTGAGGCCTTGACAATGGGCAGACGTACAGTACCAGAAATAGCCTCACATGATAAAGAACACATGAGGGGAAGCACGGGCTATTTCACATCTGAACACACACAGTGGACAGATGAAGAATTACAAAGGTGGGAATATGGAAGCACACGGAAGGGAATCCCAAATAATATATTCTGAACACACACAATGGATTCAGGTTCTGGAAGAAGCTTAGGACAAGGCTGCCTTATAACAGAGAGGCAGCAAGGCCAGACACGGAATTGCTGAGGAGGTAGATGGGGGTACACACGGATGAATCGCAATGACTGGATTCTCCATACTTACTGACAGTGGGAGTTGGAACGCAAAGACCACCACATACTGTGGCAAGGTCAACCCTAACCCATCCAGCAACCTTTGGGGTGTTGAAGGTTTTTTAGCATCTTGGTTTTTCACAATTTAATTCAGGCTTGTAACGCATCTATTTTTTCATATCTTTTCATTCTCTTTTTCTTTTCTTCATACCAAAATAAACACAAAAACACAATCTGAAATGGTCCTTTGCACGTTGTGCTTCCTGTCTTACCCTTGCTTTTTTGTCTTTTTGTCTGATCAGGAGAAGAAATCATATTTAAAACAGTAACTAGAGTGAACTGACTGGCGGCAGCACTATGCCAACAAACACAGAGGGATTTTCTACAGCTTCACAGCGAGAGAGAGCTGCTGCACACATATTGAAACAAGTCTTTGGAGACAGGGAAGAGAAGACACACGAATACAGAGATACAGAGATATACATAGTGAACAGACACAGAAATAGAAACATATGGACAAAATGTACAACTTAAACATAAAAACACACAAACATAGTCACAGAGTCACACCAGTAAGTCACAGAGACACACCAGTAAGTCACAGAGACACACCAGTAAGTCAGAGACACACCAGTAAGTCACATAGACCCACCAGTAAGTCACAGAGACACACCAGTAAGTCACAGAGACACACCAGTAAGTCACAGAGACACACCAGTAAGTCACAGAGACACATTAGTAAGTCACAGAGACACACCAGTAAGTCACAGAGACACATTAGTAAGTCACAGAGACACACCAGTAAGTCACAGAGACACATTAGTAAGTCACAGAGAGACATTAGTAAGTCACAGAGACACATTAGTAAGTCACAGAGAGACATTAGTAAGTCACAGAGACACAAATAGACATGAATGCACAGATAAAGACATAGAAAAGGCAGATGTATAGTACAATGACAGACATACACTGAAGCCAAAACACACACAGACAACGTGACTGACACAGATATACCAAAGACACCTACAAACACAGATATGGGAGCCAGAAAGACAGTCAGGGGAAGATATACTCACAGAGTGGGACAGATGCCCGGAGGCAAAGATAGAGAGAATAACCAACATATGTGAGGTGGGAGAGAAAGACAGATGATATGTTGAATGGAACCACCCTGACAGTGACACTCACGATCGCTTGAAGGCATCCAGGATGTTGGCGGGCTGCTCCTCTTGTACGGCTGAAACATGACAGAGGGGGGAACGGTGAGAGGAACACTGGACTAACTGACAGACAGTTGAAAAATCAGGATGAATAATGGACTGAGTACTGACACTGAAACACATATACACTACCTGCTTTATCATTATACATTCTGTATCAAATATTGAATGACTTACTGACAAACTCACTGACCACAGGTTAAGTGACAGAATCATGACTAAATGGCTGACGATGATGGCCTTTGAGGGACCCACCTTCCACTGTGACTTCAAATGTACAGCTGTCACACTTGTCTTTGGAGGTGACCTCACAACGGTAGCCACCTGCATCTCCTTCCACTACTTTGATGATGCTCATCTCATATGTGTAGACCTGGTTGAGATGGCGAGAGAGGAAGACATACACTCTTACAATATATACATGCACACACAGTACACACACACACGCACACACACACACACACACACACACACACACACACACACACACACACACACACACACACACACACAAAAGAGTAACACAGATGTACAGTAGACTTTGACTTGTGCAGATTTGAGAGAATGTGAAAACAGTGACACACACACACCTTGGAGTTCCTGTCATAGGCCTCTTTAAACTGCACGTGCTTGCCAGCCTTGCTGCCCAGGTCCAGCCACTTCCCTTTCAGCCATTTCATGTTGGGCTTCCTCAGCAGGTCAGATGAGTCCACTTTAGCCACAAAGGTGACGTTCTTCCCTGCCACCCACAATTTACATCAGCAATCAGAAATTCTGACCTCTGGATAATGGTGTTTTTACTGTAGTTATCCATGATCCGTCTGTGAGTGTCAATCCAAACTTCAGAGTGCTACAGTATGTCTCAGAGAGGGGCAAGAGGGCAGGGGTCTCACCTTTGATTACTGTAGTGCTCTCTGGCCTCTCTACAAATAGTCCGGTCAGCTCGGACTGCCCTCCTGGGACAGTCTCTAAAAGTAGGGGGAGGTCATAGAGGTCAGGGGTTAGAATAAGGTCATTGATGACTGCTCATCAGAGACACAACACCATCAGTGAACAGACAAGTAGAGGCAGAAAACCAAGCATTAGACCATAGCACCTAACCTTTGTTTATAAATACCATTCATTTATTGATATTTTGTCTGCTAGGCAGCAAGATCAAATGTCAGAGGTAAAGCTTATCTTTGTTCACCCTGTGACTTATTGAGACTTCTTACATCCACATTTAGCAACAGCTTTTCTCAAAGACAGAGAAAAGTGCTGCGGCATGTGTTTCCACTCCCTGAAATGTCTCCATTATTCTAATGGATGATCATGAGAAATCATGTCAATGACATCAGTCTTGTATTTAACTGAGGGTCAGTATCCAAGCGTCTAGTTAACACCAGAAGAGGGCCTCTAACAGCAGTAAGGTAAAGCCCACCTGGGAATGAACAAGGAACTAAAAACACATCTGAAGACGTGTTTATCCATCCCTTTTCCACTAGTCTTCTCCCACTGTGACAAAAGTAAATATAGCTCTTTAATGTTGTGATATTATCAAAGCATGACTGCTTGCTCCTGTTCCTTTGCGTGCTCCCTCCTTTTCAAAAAAAGGATTGCATTGTTTTGTGTCAGCAGATAGACAAATACAAGCTTAAGTATTTGTTTGTCTTACCATCATCGGGCAATTCTGTATCAGGGAGAAAGAGAGAGAGAGAAACACAGCGGGGGAACACATTAGCTGCAGTATCTTTACTGTAATCTGAAGGATGAGCGTTTACTGAGCAGCTATGAAAACCTGACCTGCAGGTGCTCTCTCACACACACTTAACGTCTCTCTCTTCCCTCTCTGACTATGATGAACACTTCCTTTCTTTTCAAAATGGAGGGAAAAACTAGACGGTTAATGAGTTATTTCCTCACTCGTCAAATTCAAACCAGTTGGTAACACTGTACTCATCATTACTATTATTATTATTATTATTGAGAATTTAGGGGAATTATTAGCGGTGCAAATGGAACACAATTGATTTGTTCTCTCACCTTCTGATTCTGACAAGAGCTCTATGGAAAAAGAGAGTTTATAAGCATAGAGAAGCAGGTAAAAAGCCATATCGATTGACCAATCGATTGGGTGAAAAGGTTGTCGAGAGAATGGAACAAGGGTCAAGAATCAAGTGAGGTCATGCACCTCCATAAACTCAGAGTCACACGCCTATGCCCCTCTCTCTGCTTTTATGGGCTCAGTTCATTTGATTGGAATCAAGTGACCCCTGTGCACAGATCCAGGCTCAGTTCTCTAGTGTGATTTAAATCATTTCAGTAAGAATGTGAATAGGTCAAGCTGATCCTGGACCAGCACCCAAGGGACACTTTTCCTTCAGCTCTTTACACCATTTCACTCTCACATTGGAAAGTCGCTGTGGTTTGAAACTGTGAGAGGTTGGGAGTGCAGCGATAAACACCTCAAATGGAACAGCAGAACCGGCATCCATCAAAACCATAACAATTCTTCAGAAAGATCATTTTGGGGGATAATGCGTATTATGGGAAATATTACTGTAGGTAAATATCACTTAATTGATTATTACTGTAACACTTCAGGAACAGATAATACCTTGATATTTCATATCAACATCTTTTGCAATACAGTGATCAATGATAATGGATACGGTATTGTGCAGGAACAGTATTTGAACTAACGCAACAAAACAGCAAAACGTATCATCAACTTATCCTTCTAATAAACCATTACCTTAGTAAGTGCACACATACACACAGGTCACGATATATACCCAGAGTAAATATATACAGTATATATCATTTTGTCATTTGTAATTTAGATTACGTTTTCACTCTGCATCAATTTCAAGTCAAGGTCATTTGATGTTTAATACAATTCCTTCACTTGGATGCTTTGGCGAAACCATGATGCTGTATCATGTAATGTCTAATCTCAACAGATGTTTTTTGCCAAAAACATGAATATCATATCCATTCATAAGCAATAGAAAAAGTATGATTTTATGCCATTTTGCCAATATGATCTTTATGTTTTTGGGAAACTCACCGCTGATCTCTAGTAATTAGTATCAGTCGGCGCTGATATCACAACAACTATCTGTCAGACTGATTCTCTGGGTCTAACTCCTCAACAGATGATTCCTAAAGATCTCTACATAAATGCTACAGTATCCATAAACCCATAAAATAGGCCTGCAGGATCTTTTCCATTACTGACGGCCATCTACAATGGTCTGCACTGCTACAGCCAGACTATGAAGGCCTTCGCCAGAGCAATCCCAGGATTCAGTAGTCTCCGTTTGTCAGTCCACCGTGACGGACACTCAGGTCACCGACACACCGTGCCGTGACTGAGACTGACAGACATGCACGTTAACCAGGTGATTGACAGGAAGCAGGGAAGCATACAAACACAAACACAGAGGGGGAGTTGTGTATTTTTTCCTTTCCTTACCATCTCTGCACTCACTTCCCTCTGAATGAAAAGAAACAATTGGTACATAGACATTAGTACTGCGGACAGCGAAGGGTTAAACAACAACCAAATATACTGTCCCTGTGTACGGAGTCTGTGACTGGAGAAAAAGTTGTGGATATATGAATATATGAAATACTAGATCATAAAAACAAGACATACAAAAATACATAGGCTTACCCATGATGACACTGGCATACATGCTGGTTTATACAAATACACACAAGCGCAGAATGCATTGATACATTTGTGCATTCATACAGTCACTGCACTACAATCCTTTTTGTTACAGTACCCTTCCTTGTCTCAGGGTGCTTCACCTCTGATAAAAGAAAGTAAAAGGTTTTATGGTTAAGTATGAGAGAATGCTAATATATACAGTACTCATTAAAACTTTGGACACACCTACTCATTCAAGGGCTTTTCTTTATTTTGACTTTTTTTCTAAATTGCAGAATAATAGTGAAGACATCAAAACTATGAAATAGCACATATGGAATAATGTAGTAACCAAAAAAGTGATATATTATATTTTAGATTCTTCAAAGTATCCCCCCTGTACCTTGATGACAGCTTTGCACACTCTTGGTGTCACACCCTGAACATAGAGAGCTGTTTATTCTCTATGTTGGTTGGGTCGAGGTGTGATTTAGGGTGGGTTATCTCGGGGAATTGTTTTTCTATGGTGGCCTGATATGGTTCCCAATCAGAGGCAGCTGTTTATCGCTGTCTCTGATTGGGGATCATATTTAGGTGCTTTGTGGGATCTTGTCTAGATATAGTTGCCAGTGAGCATTATTATTAGCGTCAAGTTTCTGTTTGTTCATTTTGTTCTTTGAAGTTTTCATTTCCAAAATAAAGGATGGAAACATACCACACTGCATCTTGGTATACTCCTTATGACGAACGTGACACTTGGCATTCTCTCAACCAGCTTCATGAGATATTCACCTGGAATGCATTTAAATTAACAGATGTGTCTTGTTAAAAGTTCATTTGTGGAATTTATTTCCTTCCTAATGTGTTTGAGCCAATCAGTTGTGTTGTGACAAGGTAAGGGTGGTATACAGAAGATAGCCCTATTTGGTAAAATACCAACTCCATATTATGGCAAGAACAGCTCAAATAAGCAAAGAGAAACGACAGTCATTATTTTAAGACATGAAGGTAAGTCAATGCAGAACACTTCAAGAACAGTAGCAAAAACCATCAAGCGCTATGATAAAATTGGCTCTCAGGAGGACTGCCACAGGAAAGGAGTTACCTCTGCTGCAAAGGATAAGTTCATTAGAGTTATATGCACCTCAGATTACAGCCCAAATAAATGCTTCACAGAATTCAAGTAACAGACACACCTCAACAAGAACTGTTCAGAGGAGACTGCGTGAATCAGGCATTCATGGTCAAATTGCTGCAAAGAAACCACTACTAAAGGAGAACAATAACAAGAAAAAACTTGCTTGGGCCAAAAAACACGCGCAATGGACATTAGACTGGCGGAAATCTGTCCTTTGGTCTGATGAGACCAAATTTTAGATTTTTGGTTCCAACCGCCATGTCTTTGTGAGACGCAGAGTAGGTGAACAGATGATCTCCACATGTGTTGTTCCCACCGTGAAGCATGGAGGAGGTGGTGTGATGGTGTGGGAGTGCTTTAATGGTGACTCTGTCTGTGATTTATTTAGAATTCAAGGTACACTTAACCAGCATGGCTACCACAGCATTCTGCAGCGATATGCCATCCCATCTGGTTTGCGCTTAGTGGGACTATCATTTGTTTTTCAACAGGACAATGACCCAAAACACACCTCCAGGCTGTGTAAGGGCTATTTTACCAAGAAGGAGAGTGATGGAGTGCTGCATCAGATGTCCTGGCCTCCACAATCACCCGACCTCAACCCAATTGGGATGGGAAAAGCGGACAAATAGTGCTCAGCATATGTGGGAACTCCTTCCAGATTGTTGGAAAATCATTCCTCATGAGGCTGGTTGAGAAAATGCCAAGAGTGTGCAAGCTATCATCAAGGCAAATGGTGGCTACCTTGAAGAATCTAAAATCTAAAATCCATCTATTTTGATTTGCTTAACACTCTTTTGGTTACGACATGATTCCATATGTGTTATTTTATAGTTCTGATGTATTCACTATTATTCTACAATGTAGAAAATATCTGGTTTGCGCTTAGGAAAAATATAAAATAAATCATGAGAAGGTGTGTCTAAACTTTCACTGGTACTGTATATGCAGAAGCACACACTGAAATACCCACACCCACCCACCCACCCAAAAGACACTTCCGCAAATATGTATACAAGATACAAACAAACAAGTAAAGGCTAATATAAGAGTGCATTCGGAACCTATTCAGACCACTTCACTTTTTCCATATTTTTCGACGTGAGAGCCTTATTGTAAAATGGATAAAATCATTTTTTTCAATGGAAACAGGATGCACCTGAGCTCAATACCGAGTCTCATACAAAGGGTCTTAATACTGATGTAAATAAGGAATTTCTGTTTTTTGCAACAATTTTTAAAAACCTGTTTTGCTTTGTCATTATGGGGTATTGTGTGTAGATTTTGATTTAATCAACTTTAGAACAATACTGTAACGTAACAAAATTAGCTACGTAAAATGGCGATCCTCCTGCGTACTTGCATCAACTTTCTAATTGTGGGGCTGCACACATCTGTATATTTTAGCTTCGCAACTATAGAGGATCGCCATTTTGCCTAGCTTATTGTAGTTACATACAGCGTAGGGTGTAAATTAAGGCTTAACACATTGACTGAAAAGCTCTTAACCTCTGTTGTGGCTGGGCATGTGTTAATATTACAGGCTGGGCCTGTGTTAATGTTGCAGGCTGGGCCTGTGTTAATGTTGCAGGCTGGGCCTGTGTTAATGTTGCAGGCTGGGCCTGTGTTAATGATGCAGGCTGGGCCTGTGTTAATGTTGCAGGCTGGGCCTGTGTTAATGATGCAGGCTGGGCCTGTGTTAATGTTAATGTTGCAGGCTGGGCCTGTGTTAATGTTGCAGGCTGGGCCTGTGTTAATGATGCAGGCTGGGCCTGTGTTAATGTTGCAGGCTGGGCCTGTGTTAATGATGCAGGCTGGGCCTGTGTTAATGTTGCAGGCTGGGCCTGTGTTAATGATGCAGGCTGGGCCTGCGTTAATGATGCAGGCTGGGCCTGTGTTAATGTTGCAGGCTGGGCCTGTGTTAATGTTACAGGCTGGGCCTGTGTTAATGATGCAGGCTGGGCCTGTGTTAATGATGCAGGCTGGGCCTGTGTTAATGTTGCTGGGCCTGTGTTAATGTTGCAGGCTGGGCCTAATGTTGCAGGCTGGGCCTGTGTTAATGATGCAGGCTGGGCCTGGCTGGGCCTGTGTTAATGATGCAGGCTGGGCCTGTGTTAATGATGCAGGCTGGGCCTGTGTTAATGATGCAGGCTGGGCCTGTGTTAATGATGCAGGCTGGGCCTGTGTTAATGATGCAGGCCTGTGTTAATGTTGCAGGCTGGGCCTGTGTTAATGATGCAGGCTGGGCCTGTGTTAATGATGCAGGCTGGGCCTGTGTTAATGATGCAGGCTGGGCCTGTGTTAATGTTGCAGGCTGGGCCTGTGTTAATGATGCAGGCTGGGCCTGTGTTAATGATGCAGGCTGGGTCTGTGTTAATGATGCAGGCTGGGCCTGTGTTAATGATGCAGGCTGGGTCTGTGTTAATGATGCAGGCTGGGTCTGTGTTAATGATGTAGGCTGCGCCTGTGTTAATGATGCAGGCTGGGTCTGTGTTAATGATGCAGGCTGGGCCTGTGTTAATGATGCAGGCTGGGTCTGTGTTAATGATGCAGGCTGGGTCTGTGTTAATGATGTAGGCTGGGCGTCTGATAATACAATACTTTAGCAGATGATTGAACGAACACAGTGATTATGCTAACATGTTGCACCTTGTACGTACACAGACAAACACACACGCACAAACGCACACACTCTCCCACATACATTATGCACAAGTGACATGTTAGACCAGAAAACATCTTAGTCAGTAGCAGGCTGGGCCTCTGTTAATAAAAGATCATGAGGATTTAGGGGATACATTTAACTAACATGAGTTGTTAAGTACACGCTTTTTAAAAAGACAAACACACCACACACACACACACACACACACACACACACACACACACACACACACACACACACACACACACACACACACACACACACACACACACACACACACACACACACACACACACACACACACACACACACACACACACACACACACTAACATGACTAGTAATGCTAGAATGATGCACATTGCACACCCACTCAGTACAAGTAACACATCCAGATAGAAAAACGTATCCTTTGGAGCAGGTTGGGCCTCTGTTAATTAAAATATGATTTTAATGTTAGCATGATGCAACTTGTACACACAAACAGGGCCGGCTCCAGGCATAAGTGTCAAAAGCGGTCACTTACGGCCTCAGGCCGCTAGCCTCCCCCACCCCCACCCTAACAACTCAGTCGGGGTCTCAACCCCCATTGATTTAGTTAGCCAACCAAATCTCGCCCAGGGCCCCCAACAGGCTAAAGCCGGTCCTGCACACAAACATCAAACACATTTTACAAGTGACACAATAGGTCAGAAAAGCTCTTGCCATCTGTAACACCATCTGCTAATGAAAATGATAGAATTTAAAAAACAGTTTTGTCCATTTGTAAAGCTAGCATGATGCAACTTATCCACACATACAGGTACACTTCCACATAACAGTATACGCACACATACAAGTAACACATTCAGCTAGAGAAGCACTTACCCTCTGCAGCAGGCTGGTTTTGGGTGATGAACTGAATAAGTAGTATTGCACCTTGTAAGCATTCACACACACACACACACACGCACGCACACACACACACACACACACACACACACACACACACACACACACACACACACACACACACACACACACACACACACACACACACACACACACACACACACACACACACACACACACGTACACACACACACACACACGTATACACACACACAAGCGTATACACACACACGTACACACACGTATACACACACACACACACACATTCCGTACAAGTGACATGTTAGGCCAGAAAAGCTCTTACCCTCTATAGCAGACCGGTCTTCTGCCAAGAAAATTAAGGGCTTTTAGAAGAGGCACTCTAGTAATTACTTAGTAAATATGGCATGATTTACACACACACACACCTGTTCATACAGAATGCTATCTTCATACATTGCATACACTCACATAAGTATCACATTCAGCCAGAAAAGCTCTTACCCGTTATAAATAAGAGGGTTTAAGGAACTGGACTTAAATGTTGAGTAGAGCTGCCTTACATGATGTAATATGAACTCACCCATACACATACACATAGTGTACACAGACACAACTAACACATTTAGCCAGAAAAGCTCTTACCCTCAGTAACAGATTCGACCACTGTCAATACAATGACAGAATTTCAGTAATATGAACTAGACTGTCTGTACCGAAGCTAGCATCAATGCAGTATGCATACAGATGTAAGTTCCTAATTTGACCACTCTTTTGTTGATCAGAATTTTCCTGCACAGTAGGAAATGCAAACTTGTCGTGCACTCAAGGTTTAAAAAGGCTTCCAAAGTTTATAATTTCCACTTTAAAACGTCAGACTTGATTTGCCTTAACGTAAAGTGTATCCCTACAAAATATATCCATGAATTATAATCAACATAATAATTCACATTTCCAGTTACTGCAGGATTATTTTCCTGCTGTAGCAATATGGCTCAAATTAAGAACCTACATGCACATATACACTCTCACATAAAGTACTCGTATACCCACAAGCAAATGCCTCCACCATCTCTCTGATGAACCGTAGATAACACACTGACTTCAACTTAATGCTGTGTGTTTTATACATTGAAGGACCATATTAAGCCAGAACAGCTCTTACCCTCTACAGCAGGTTCGCCTTCTGTTAGTAAAGATAAACAGGGCTATCAGGGAGGACGACTGGACTTCATTGTTGAATAGAGCTGACATGATGCACGGTGTGCACACTCACAATATATGCAAACTTACCGTGTATACACACAACAACCCATGTGCTCGTGCTGCATACACTAATTTATGTAATTCATTCAGCCACAAAAACTTTTCCCCTCTTCAGCAGGCTGGGCCTCTGCCACTAAAACGAGAGGATTTCAGTGTGGAGTAAGTGTGTAATAAAGGTGGTATACTGCAGTAGCAGACTCTCACAAACTCACACACTGAGTACAAGGAAATACACATCCGAAACGTTTCCTGAACAATCCTCCACGTATGTATGTATGTATACACTGTAACAAAAAGATGTTGATTCAACGTACAATTGTTTTTTGTTGTGAGTTTGTTGAGCAAACTCACAATCCTATTGCAGCTGGTTGTTTTACAAATGTACGTTGAACAGATTTTTTTTTTTACAGCACATAAAATAAAAAATAATAGACACACTCACACAGACCACACAACACACACCCCATACACACACGCACACCCAGATACACACACGCACCCAGAAACACACACTCCAGTGCTTGCCAAAATAACCCACATAACAAACATCACCTCAACATTAACATAGGTAGTCCTTACCAACTGATTGGTGACCTGTTATCTCAGGTAATAAAAACCCCCAGTAAGAATCAGAAGAATCATGACTAATATATCATTTAAATGAATATAGTCTGCTTTGTCAGGCATAAACCAGTAGGATATTGTGATAGGCGTGAATATAAACGTGTGAAGCCTAAGTTAAGTGTATTGGTGTTCTGTCTGATCAACACTGTCATGGTGCGTGGTGAGAATCATGCATGGCCACTCTCTGTCTCATCCCCACAGAAAGCTACTTCTGTGATTGGTCTTAGAAGCCTTACCATGATTCTCCGCTGGCTTCGCTGAGTGAGGGAAAACTGTTAACCGACATTACATTGGAATGATGAGGGGATGGTTATGCCCTACTGACTAACACAAACACACACAAAGGGACACAGGTTAACACACACACACACACACACACACACACACACACACACACACACACACACACACATGCCCTGTTCTCACCCTTATCTGTAAAAAAAAGAAGAAAAAAAGAAAAGAAAAATTGAATCAGACATTGATTTTAGTATAGGCCTAACCATTCATTGAAGTATTTCATGTATTTGTCATCCATTTGTTATGAGTGGACTCACCAGCAGGTGCTGCTGCAGTCTTATCTCTCTTGGCTGCTACAATTAAAGACAAACATATACAATAATGAATAACTAAGGTTAGATTCCAACCATACCATCTCGAAAACATCATGGACTACTAAACTTACAATATAGTTTGTTTTTTTTCATTTTTAATTTGACCCCCTTTTTCTCCCCAATTTCATGGTATCCAATTGTTAGTAGCTACTATCTTGTCTCACCGCTACAACTCCGAGTACGGGAGAGACGAAGGTCGAAAGTCATGCGTCCTCCGATACACAACCCAACCAAGCCGCACTGCTTCTTAACACAGCGCGCATCCAACCCAGAAGCCAGCCACACCAATGTGTCGGTGGAAACACTGTGTACCTGGCAACCCGGTCGCGGCTGGTTACAACAGAGCCTGGGCGCGAACCCAGAGTCTCAGCTGGCACAGCTGGCACTGCAGTACAGCGCCCTTAACCACTGCACCACCCGGGAGGCCAACTTACAATAGTTAAGATAATATAAAATAATCACCACTGTGAATTACCAATATTTGACTTCACACTGTGCAAACATGCATACATACAAACATTCACAACTTATTTGAATGCATGTGTATTATGTAGAAGTCTAGATATGCATAATCCACGCATGCACACAGCACTGTAGTGTAAATTCAGAATGTTGATACATGAATGCATTCCCATGTACATTGTACATACAATATTATACCGGTACGTAGACACATCACATAAGTTCATACGATAAACAAATACATATTCTAATGTAACCACAGAGGAGTTGCACATTCACTCAACCTTGCTTTGTGCAGTTCTTACCAATTCCTTCCGGCTCTGCCTCTGGCAAAGAAAGAGTATTGGAATTGGAGTCAATGTAAGTACACTGTATATAGAGAAAGGTTGGCATTCATTGGGATAACTCATGTACTGGAGGCAGCTCTGCCGTGTAGTTACTCGCTGGCACAGCCACAAAATCATAAAATAATTAACCCTAACATTAACCACACTGCTAACCTTACGCCTAACCCTAACCTTAAATGTATTTTTACAATATATAGCTAATTTTGACTTTGCTGGCCCATCTAGTGGATATCACTCAATTATGCCTCCAGGAAAAGATTCATCCCAATAAACATCAACATGTAATAGAAACAGTTGCTACTTTGTGTATGTTCTTGATAGAGATGGGACGTTTTAAAGAGAAAATCATTTTTATTTTTATTTCACCAGATAGGCTAGTTGAGAACAAGTTCTCATTTACAACTGCGACCTGGCCAAGATAAAGCAAAACAGTGCGACACAAACAACAACACAGAGTTACACATGGAATAAACAAACATACAGTCAATAATACAATAGAAAAAGTCTATATACAGTGTGTGCAAATGAGGTAGGATAAGGGAGGTAAGGCAATAAATAGGCCATAGTGGTGAAATAATTACAATATTGCAATTAAACACCGGAGTGATAGATGAGCAGAAGATGAATGTGCAAGTACAGACACGGGTGCAAAGGAGCAAAATAAATCAAATAAATAACAGTATGGGGATGCGGTAGTTGGATGGGCTATTTACAGATGGGCTATGTACAGGTGCAGTGATCTGTGAGCTGCTCTGACAGCTGGTGCTTAAAGTTAGTGAGGGAGATATGAGTCTCCAGCTTCAGTGATTTTTGCAGTTCGTTCCAGTCATTGGCAGCAGAGAAATGGAAGGAAAGGCGGCCAAAGGAGGAATTGGCTTTGGGGGGTGACCAGTGAAATATACCTGCTGGAGCGCGTGCTATGAGTTGGTGCTGCTATGGTGACCAGTGAGCTGAGATAAGGCGGGGCTTTACCTAGTAAAGACTTATAGATGACCTGGAGCCAGTGGGTTTGGCGATAAATATGAAGCGAGGGCCAGCCAACGAGAGCATACAGGTCGCAGTGGTGGGTAGTATATGGGGCTTTGGTGACAAAACGGATGGCACTGTGATAGACTGCATCCAATTTGCTGAGTAGAGTGTTGGAGGCTATTTTATATAGTCAGTTTCTGAAAAATATCAAAGAACGCAGCCTCAAGACTAAGATGCTTTTGATAGGGTTTAAGACCATCAAAGTACGGATATCTGAGATAAACAATACCTCCACAAGGGTGCCTAATGTATGTAGAGATTAGAGACTTAGTTACAGAAAAATGAACTGAACCACACAGTAATGGTAATGATCTCTGGCTCAAACTCTGGCTGGACACATGGATCTGCCATCCAAAGCTATAATTTGTACAGACAGTGTCCTTGTTCAGAGCACCTGTTAAAGTGATAACATAAATAGTCTCAGTCCCTTGGGATTTGTAGTGAGCTAAATCCATTAAACTACCCAACCACAGAATGTAGAGCATGAACCAAGTCTCCCGAACCATCTCCATCTGATCAATCACAACTGACTTTTCAGAACTATTGTCCCATAAGTATAACGAACTGCGATTCTGAGATTTCAGCCTTGGCCTTGACACTCTGGTTGTGCTGAATGACCCTGGCTCTGTTCTCAGTGTTGGCATACTGAGCAGCTGACACGTCTATTTTTGAAAAGGTTTGTTTTTCAGGCAGCAATATGTTAGCGTTCTCAGCACATCTAGTTTTATCCCTGGCAACACCCACTGTCTTAGGTCTCGGGGGGTCTTTGACACGCAGGGCATTAAATGCCTTATTTAGCCCAGGTTCTGAGCCTTTTTTTTAGCAGGCCCAGTCCATAGATGGAAGGTAAGTGGGTCAGTGAAGTTCTGATGCTCCATTTGCTGCTCAGTCCACTATTGTTGACTGGGATGGGTGTTATGCACCATTGAGCACATGGCTAAGCTGGCACAAAGCATTTGTTTAACCACCCATCATGATATTGTTAAAGGACACAGGATGAGTGGCTGTTGTGAAGCACAGGAGAAATATGGAACATGTAGTGACTATCAGCAATCAAAATGACAAATCCTGTCCCTATACTACAGTATGTTCCAGGACGGTGGTTACCAGTCAAATGCCCTGTTCAGATTCCCAGGAAAATGTATGATAGCAGAAATTGATAGATGAGACCATCCCTAGATTCCATTGCTAAATAAGATGCCTTAGGATACTATAAAAACAGGCCGGAATTTGACAAGTGATTGTCTTTGGTTAGACCAACACGCAACCCCTTCTCTCCTTCAGCCCAGTTTGGCCAAGGCTTCTCTCTGGTTACGACCTGTCAGCACTCTCTCTATCACAGGCCAGCTCAGTGTCTGTCTGTCTGTCTGTCTGTCTGTCTGTCTGTCTGTCTATCTGCCGTACTCATACCAAAAGTTCTAAGTACAGCGTTAAGTCAGAGAGAGAGAGAGAGAGAGAGAGAGAGAGAGAGAGACAGACAGACAGACAGACAGACAGACAGACAGACAGACAGACAGACAGACAGACAGAGAGAAAAGATGAGCGAGAGAAAATAAGAGAGTGAGAAATGAGAGAAAGTGTGAAGGAGCTAGAGGGAGAGGTAAATGAGAAAGGCCATCAGGGGTCAGATATGGTGAGAAGTGTTCAGTTTGAGGGCTCGAGGGTCAGCTCCATCAGATTTGGTCATGGGAGAGATGGACACCATGGTGTATATTTAACAAATATCCTGTGAGATAGTTAATGAATCCGTGTTTGATTTCCTCAATTTCTCTACCCAAGCTGCCCCATCACTGTTAAGCCTTCCTTTAAATATATACTGAACAAAAATATAAATGCAACATATAAAGTGTTGGTCCCATGTTTCACGAGTTGGAATAAAAGATCCCAGAAATGTGTTCCATATGCACAAAAAGATTATATATCTCCAATTTTGTGCACAAATCAGCCAAGATGATCCATCCACCTGACAGGTGTGGCATATCAAGAAGCTGATTAAATGGCATGATCATTACACAGGGGCACCTTGTGCTGGGGACAATAAAAAGCCCCTCTAAAATGTGCAGTTTTGTCACACAACACAATGCCACAGATCTCGCTTTGAGGGAGCATGCAATTGGAATGCTGACTGCAGGAATGTCCACCAGAGCCGTTGCTAGAGAATTGAATTTTAATTTCTCTACCATAAGCCGCATCCAACGTCATTGTAGAGAATTTGTCAGTACGTCCAACCAGCCTCACAACCGCAGACATGTATGGTGTCGTGTGGGCGAGCAGTTTGCTGATGTCAATATTGTGAACAGAGAGCCCCATGGTGGTGGTGGGGTTATGGTATGGGCAGGCATAAGCTATGGACAATGAACACAATTGCGTTTTATCAACGGCAATTTGAATGCACATAGATACCATGACGAGATCCTGAGGCCCACTGTCGTGTCATTAAAGTGGTGGAAAAAGTACCCAATTGTCATACTTAAGTAAAGATACCTTAATAGAAATTGTAAAAAAGTGAAAGTCACCGAGTAAAATACTACTTGAGTAAAAGTCTGAAAGTATTTGGTTTTAAATATACTTAAGTGTCAAAAGTAAATGTAAATGCTAAAATATAGGTAAAAGTACACATCATTTCAAATTCCGTATATTAAGCAAACCAGATGGCGCCATTTTCTTGTTTTTATTTTATTTACGGATAGCCAGGGGTACACTCCAACACTCAGACATCATTTACAAACGAAGCATGTGTGTTTAGTGAGTCCACCAGATCAGAGGCGGTAGGGATGACCAGGGATATTCTCTTGACAATTGTGTGAATTGGAACCTTTTCCTGTCCTGCTAAGCATTCAAAATGTAACGAGTACTTTTGGGTGTCAGGGAGTAAAAAGTAAAAAGTTAATTATTTTCTTTAGGAATGTAGTGAAGTAAAAGTATATGTTGTCAAAAATATAAATAGTAAAGTAGGGTACAGATACCCCAAAAAACGACTTAAGTAGTACTTGAAAGTATTTTTACACCACTGTGTCATTCATCGCCATCACCTCATGTTTCAGGATGACAATGCACAGCCCCATGTCCCAAGGATCTGTACACAATTCCTGAAAGCTGAAAATGTCCCAGTTCTTCCATGGCCTGCATACTCACCAGACATGTCACCCATTGAGCACGTTTGGGATTCTCTGGATCGACGTGTACGACAGCGTGTTCCAATTCCTGCCAATATCCAGCAACTTTTCACAGCCATTGAAGAGGACTGGGACAACATTCCACAGGTCACAATCAACAGCCTGATCAACTCTATGCGAAGGAAATGTGTTGCGCTGCATGAGGCAAATGGTGTGACCAACAGATACTGACTGGTTTTCTGATCAATGCCCCTACCTTTTTTAAGGTAGCTGTGACCAACAGATGCATATCTGTTTTCCCAGTCATGTGAAATCCATAGATTAGGGCCTAATGAGTTTATTTCAACTGACTGATTTCCTTATATGAACTTTAACTCAGTAACATCTTTGAAATTGTTGCCTGTTGCGTTAATATTTTTGTTCAGTATGTATTCATGCCTCAGCCTCAATGCTCTGAAAAGTGGTGCTTCATCTTTTTGGGAAAAATCCATCATATTATCATCATCATTTGAGGTTTACAGATTAAAATCAGGGACAAATCACAATGCAAGTTCTTTACCATTCAATAAGAAATGGAAATGCACAATTCCTATATATATATATATATATATATATATATATATATATATACAGTGGGGCAAAAAAGTATTTAGTCATCCACCAATTGTGCAAGTTCTCACACTTAAAAATATGAAAGAGGCCTGTAATTTTCATCATAGGTACACTTCAACTATGAAAGACAAAATTAGAAAAAAAATCCAGAAAATCACATTGTAGGATTTTTTTATGAATTTATTTGCAAATTATGGTGGAAAATAAGTATTTGGTCACCTACAAACAAGCAATATTTCTAGCTCTCACATACCTGTAACTTCTTCTTTAAGAGGCTCTTCTGTCCTCCACTCATTACCTATATTAATGACACCTGTTTGAACTTGTTATCAGTATAAAGACACCTGTCCACAACCTCAAACAGTCACACTCCAAACTCCACTATAGCCAAGACCAAAGAGCTGTCAAAGGACACCAGAAACAAAATTGTAGACCTGCACCAGGCTGGGAAGACTGAATCTGCAATAGGTAAGCAGCTTGGTCTGAAGAAATCAACTGTGGGAGCAATTATTAGGAAATGGAAGACATACAAGACCACTGATAATCTCCCTCGATCTGGGGCTCCACGCAAGATTTCACCCTGTAGGCGTCAAAATGATCACAAGAACGGTGAGCAAAAATCCCAGAACCACATGGGGGGACCTAGTGAATGACCTGCAGAGAGCTGGGACCAAAGTAACAAAGCCTACCATCAGTAACACACTACGCCACCAGGGACTCAAATCCTGCAGTGCCAGATGTGTCCCCCTGCTTAAGCCAGTACATGTCCAGGCCCGTCTGAAGTTTGCTAGAGAGCATTTGGATGATCCAGAAAAAGATTGGGAGAATGTCAAATGGTCAGATGAAACCAAAATAGAACTTTTTGGTAAAAACTCAACTTGTCGTGTTTGGAGGACAAAGAATGCTGAGTTGCATCCAAAGAACACCATACCTACTGTGAAGCATATGGGGGTGGAAACATCATGCTTTGGGGCTGTTTTTCTGCAAAGGGACCAGGACGACTGATCCGTGTAAAGGAAGGAATGAATGGGGCCATGTATCATGAGATTTTGAGTGAAAACCTCCTTCCATCAGCAAGGGCAATGAAGATGAAACGTGGCTGGGTCTTTCAGCATGACAATGATCCCAAACACACCGCCCGGGCAACGAAGGAGTGGCTTCGTAAGAAGCATTAAGGTCCTGGAGTGGCCTAGCCAGTCTCCAGATCTCAACCCCATAGAAAATCTTTGGAGGGAGTTAAAAGTCCGTGTTGCCCAGCAACAGCCCCAAAACATCACTGCTCTAGAGGCTATCTGCATGGAGGAATGGGCCAAAATACCAGCAAGTGTGTGAAAACCTTGTGAAGACTTACAGAAAACATTTGACCTCTGTCATTGCCAACAAAGGGTATATAACAACGTATTGAGATAAACTTTTGTTATTGACCAAATACTACAATGTGATTTTCTGGATTTTTTTCCTCATTTTGTCTGTCATAGTTGAAGTGTACCTATGATGAAAATTACAGGCCTCTCTCATCTTTTTAAGTGGGAGAACTTGCACAATTGGTGGCTGACTAAATACTTTTTTTGCCCCACTGTATATATATATATATATATATGCTCTCTCCCCCTCTACTTCCCCCTCTCTCTCGCTCTCTCTCTCTTTTTGAAGGGTAACCTCTGTGGAATGTTCTTAATCTCTCTTGACATTTCCCCCTCTTCCTCTCTGTGTGCTTCTCCTCCCTCAGATACAGTAGTAGTATGCCATAGACAGTCTACTGCCACATGTGGCCTCATTTTATACATCACTTTCAAAGGCTTAATCTTTGAAGTGTTCGCTAATTTCATCACTGACCCAGGTCACAATGTATATACATTAGCAAGAGTTGTCTTAAAGAGTTGAATCTGTGATATCTTGAAAAGAACATATGTTTGTTTTATACTACCATTAGAGTTATATATTTTAGCCTTGCGGTAATGCATCTACAGTATGCTTGGTGAGGATTCCTTTTCCTAAGCCAATGTTAGAGAGCTTCTGAAATACCTGCCTATAGGCTCTTTAATGTAGGGGCTGACGCTGGAGTAGAGAAGCAGGTACGGGGAGTTGAACATTTTAATGAGGAACAGACATGGAACAATACAGGAACAGCGTCAGCACACGGGGGGGGGCACACAATAACATACAAAAAATAATCCTGAACCAGGGAACAGAGCTTGGGACAGACATATATAAGGGAGGTAATGACACAGGTGATTGAGTCCAGGTGAGTCCAATAATTGCTGATGCGCATGAAAGGGGAAGGCAGGCGTGCGTAATGATGGTGGCAGGGAGGGGGAGAGGGAGCAGGCGTGACTCTTTAACACATCTACAACCATGAGTTAAAGGCAACATGTTGTGTTAATGGTGCTTGGTGACCCTCACAACAACAGAGATATCTACAACCTATAGACGTGTGACACACGTCTGACATACAGTGCATTCAGAAAGTATTCAGACCCCTTCCCTTCTTCCAAAGATGTTTAGGTTACAGCCTTATTCTAAAACATTTTCAATTGTTATTTTCTCCAATCAATGTACACACAATAACCCATAATGACAAAGCAAAAACAGGTTTTTCGAAATGTTTGCAAATGTATAAAAAAATACAAAAATAAGCACCTTTGGCAGCGATTACAGCCTCAAGTCTTCTTGGGTATGACGCTACAAGCTTGGCACACCTGTATTTGGGGAGTTTCTCCCATTCTTCTCTGAAGATCCTCTCAAGCTCTGTCAGGTTGGAAGGGGAGCATCACTGCACAGCTATTTTCAGGTTTCTCCAGAGATGTTTGATCAGGTTCAAGTCCGGGCTCTGGCTGGGCCACTCAAGGACATTCAGAGACTTGTCCCAAAGCCACTCCTGCGTTGTCTTGGCTGTGTGGTTAGGGTCGTTGTCCTGTTGGAAGGTAAACCTTCGCCCCAGTCTGAGGTCCTGTGTGCTCTGGAGCTGGTTTTAATCAAGGATCTCTCTGTACTTTGCTCCATTCATCTTTCCCTCGATCCAGACTAGTCTCCTAGTCCCTGCCACTGAAAAACATCTCCACAGCATGATGCTGCCACCACCATGCTTCACTGTAGTGAAGGTGCCAGGTTTCCTCAAGACCTGAAGCTTGGCATTCAGGCCAAAGAGTTCAGTCTTGGTTTCATCAGACCAGACAATATTGTTTACATTTACATTTCATTTACATTTAAGTCATTTAGCAGACGCTCTTATCCAGAGCGACTTACAAATTGGTGAATTCACCTTCTGACATCCAGTGGAACAGCCACTTTACAATAGTGCATCTAAATCATTAAGGGGGGGGTGGTGAGAAGGATTACTTATCCTATCCTAGGTATTCCTTGAAGAGGTGGGGTTTCAGGTGTCTCCGGAAGGTGGTGATTGACTCCGCTGTCCTGGCGTCGTGAGGGAGTTTGTTCCACCATTGGGGGCCAGAGCAGCGAACAGTTTTGACTGGGCTGAGCGGGAACTGTACTTCCTCAATGGTAGGGAGGCGAGCAGGCCAGAGGTGGATGAACGCAGTGCCCTTGCTTGGGTGTAGGGCCTGATCAGAGCCTGGAGGTACTGCGGTGCCGTTCCCCTCACAGCTCCGTAGGCAAGCACCATGGTCTTGTAGCGGATGCGAGCTTCAACTGGAAGCCAGTGGAGAGAGCGGAGGAGCGGGGTGACGTGAGAGAACTTGGGAAGGTTGAACACCAGACGGGCTGCGGCGTTCTGGATGAGTTGTAGGGGTTTAATGGCACAGGCAGGGAGCCCAGCCAACAGCGAGTTGCAGTAATCCAGACGGGAGATGACAAGTGCCTGTTTCTCATGGTTTGACTGTTCTTTAAGTGCCTTTTGGCAAACTCCAAGCAGGCTGTCGTGCCTTTTACTGAGGAGTGGCTTCCGCCTGGCCACTCTACCATAAAGGCCTGATTAGTGTCCTTGTAGAAGGTTATCCTATCTCCACAGAGGAACTCTGGAGCTCTGTCAGAGTGACCATCAGGTTCTTGGTCACCACCCTGACAAAGGTCCTTCCCCCTTGATTGCTCAGTTTAGCCGGGCGGCCAGCTCTAGGAAGAGTCTTGGTGGTTCCAAACTTCTTCCATTTAAGAATGATGGAGGCCACTGTGTTCTTGGGGACCTTCAATGCTGCAGAAATGTTTTGGTACCCTTTCCCAGATCTGTGCCTCGACACAATCCTGTCTCAGAGCTCTACGGACAATTCATTCGACCTCATAGCTTGGTTTTTGCTCTGACATGCACTGTCAACTGTGGGACCTTATATAGACAGGCTTTTCAAAATCATGTCCAATCAATTGAATTGACCACAGGTGGACTCCAATCAAGTTGAAGAAACATCTCAAGAATGATCAATAGAAACAGGATGGCGCCTGAGCTCATTTTCGAGTCTCATAGAAAAGGGTCTGAACACTTATCTAAATAAGGTATTTGTTTTTTATTTGTAATACATTTGCCAACATTTCTAAAAAACAGTTTTTGCTTTGTCATTATGGGCTATTGTGTGTAGATTGATTAGGAAAACAATTCATTTAATCAATTTTAAAATAAAGCTGTAACGTAACAAAATGTGGAAAAAGTCAAAGGGTCTGAATACTTTCCGAATGCACTGTACACGTCTCATTACTCATATGTGATGCTGCACACCCCAAAAAATCCTACATGTCAGTATGGGAGAGTGGGTTAAGTTGAGCCAAAGGGGTTTCTTCCATAATTTCATGGAAGAAACCACATGGTAAGTAAGTAAGCAAGTTAGGTCCAAACAGGTGATTTTCACCAAATCAAATTAATTTATTGTGTTAAGAGGTTTCATGATGCTTGTTTCTAAACCAAAGTAGATCATTTTAAGATTGTTCTATACATCAGCTGGGGTCTCTATAAACTTCAATATGAGGACCTAAACCTAACTGCTAACCCTAATGCCTAACCCTAACCTTAAAGCTCATTTTTTATTTTCATTAATTTTTTACGGTACAGACGATTTTGACTTTGCATCTGGCCCATCTCCTGGAAAAAGCTCAGTTCTGCATACGGGGCAAGATGAATGAAAATCAACGTCAACCTGCGTATAATGCAGGCATTTTCACATTTCATAAATATATATATATATCTATAGCACCAAGCGGGCATATTCACATTAGGACTCCCAAGGGGAGATTTATATTCAAAGGGTCTATTTATACCGCTGAGCGTGTGGTGGAGTATCAATGGTATTATTGGCATTTGGCGGGCATCTATGCTGGGGGCAGAGTGTGACTGATGGAGTTTCATCGTTTTATGATGAGGATGAAGAGAGTGATGCTTTTGGCAGCATGGGGGTACACTTAAGCCTCTGCTCTCTATATCGCTCCATCATTTGGCGGTTTTATTTGACAGTTCCGATGATATGAGTTATAGAAGTATATATGTCATAGTGTTTTCTGGACAAAGACAGAAAGGGGGAGCATATTCTAAGGAGTAGTAGTAGGGGGGTAGGGAAGGTGGCATGGTGGAGGGAGAGTAATGTAAGTTGAATGAATACCATAACATATATGCAGGCCTATATTGCTGGCATCAGGTCTTGCTATGAATAGCATTAATACCACTCTAATGTAGTATTTATTTGTGGTTGTAACTTGGCGGAGGTTGTGGTGGGTCTCAGCCAGGTGTATTTGTTTCCACTGTGCAGTAGTTGTGCTGTGTAATTGCTTCAGCTGTCTTTTAACATAGCATGTGTGGGCTATAGAAGTCACTGGGCTGGCAACTATAACTTCAACTGTTTAATGAACCAATTTCATGTTTTCCAACATGGCAACAGGAAGAGGTGGGAGGACATTTACTAGGGTACTACAGTACTGAGGTAAGCCTGTCAGGGAACATAGGAAGGGAGGGGAGAGAACCTGGGAGGGTAGTATATCACACTGTATTTTATCAGACAGTAATGATGATAAGAATTATAGCCTGTATGCATTCCTCAAGTGATGTCTCTCTCCGCTACCCCTCCCCCATCCTCTGGCACGAGTCTGGGGTGAAGGTCTATAGTGGAACAGTGGAGGAGAGAGGATGAGACGTGGTAATAATTGTAGAGAAGTAAAAGGAGAGAGAGGACAATACCAAATACTATTTGGTATTGTCGTAAATATGACCTAGTATTTTAGAACATCTTGTAAATAGAAAGCTTTCAACAAAAAACACTTTGGCACAGAGGAAAATGACACCTCTTTAGGGAAGTAGAATCTGCAGAATGGAATAAACGAGACCCCATCAATATCATCCCAAACTGTCCTCATCTTTTCCATTCATCTCCATTCATTACCATTCCCTCCGCATCTCTCTCCGTGCCTTACCAGAGGGCGCTTAAAATAGGTCTGGCTCAAAGCGCAGAAACAACATTTTACATCAGAGGACATTACCAAATACTACTGCCAGTGTT
Organism: Oncorhynchus masou masou; assembly: GCF_036934945.1. NCBI lineage: Eukaryota > Metazoa > Chordata > Actinopteri > Salmoniformes > Salmonidae > Oncorhynchus > Oncorhynchus masou. The sequence continues at coordinate 17,572,870 of NC_088225.1, read as the reverse complement.
CCTATTGGCCACAGTGTTTATAAAGTCTTAGTTAATGACATATTGGGGCTTAACGGTTCACACTCTGATTGTGAACTCCTCTGGCTCTCTGTTGACTCTGCATCTGTCTGTAATCCATCAAGCCAGAGCTGCATACCTGGGGGGGTATGGTGAAGGCCCTGGTATGAGGTAATGCTATACTCACTGCCTCGGTTTCATGAGGGCAGGGTGTGGAAGAGGAGGCTCAGGAGACGTCATTCTTTCCCTGCCACTCTGTCCAGGCAGCAGGGCCCAGTCCAGAAGAAGGGGTGGAAAGGGGTGTGGGTAGAGGGGGTCAGTGGCAGTCAGTGCCATTTAAGATTAGGGAGGACGGTTCATTTTTTTAAGGGCCTTAATTCTATTACAGTATAGTGAATGACTGTCATTCATATTCCTTTCACCAAGCTCCGTGTAACAGCGATAGGTTTAGACTACAGCATGATACTTGAATTTGTCCTATACCAATCATGAGGTTGCTACATCCTAGCCTACAAAGTTTAACAGGTCAAGAGACAAATTGGTGTAATCAACGTGACAGACAGGGACACATTCAATACCCCATTGCACACTCTTGACTGCACCTAGCTGATCTAGGGTGTAATCATTAGTCCAAACAGTTTAAAAACAGTATGTTTTGCAACTAAAACAAGTTTTTATTGGATAAATACAGGTATGTCCATCCCGTTCAGTTCCGTTTGCTTCTGTTTTTTGTTTTTTTTCAATTTAAAGTTTTATTAAGTTCTTGTTTTTCAATCAACCAACAAAACACATTCCACATTCACAGATGTGACAGGCTTAAAAAAAGAAAAGGTAATAATAATACATTTGAAAAAAATACAATTAAAATGAAAGATTAATAAAAATAATAAGTGTTTTTATTTTATTTATTTATTTTCCTTGGTGCATATATATATATATATATATATACATACATACATACCCACACACACACATATATACACATATATACATATATATACACATACATACATACATACATACATACATACATACATACATACATACATACATACATACATACATACATACATACATACATACATACATACATACATACATACATACATACATACGCACACATACTCAAAAATAAAATTAAAATAAAAACACAAAAAAACATTTGCTTCTGTTTAAGAAACATTTTGCAACATAATTGGTGGAATGAATACACCCCTGATCACACATTTCACTTTCATAGCAGCCATACAAACAGCATCATCACATCTACGCGCTCTCCTCTGCTCACAGTTTCCCTTCACTTGAGGACTTCAGTGCACAACACAACAGCTGTCTGGACCAGGCGAAAAAACCTCTCCAAGCCAAACCTTCATACCATAAGTGCTACACACAGCCTGCATCGTTGTCACCATATTAGGTAACGTCAACATACACAACATTACCAAAAGTATGTGGACACCTGCTCGTCGAACATCTCATTCCAAAATCATCGGCATTAATATGGAGTTGGTCCCCCCTTTGCTGCTATAACAGCCTCCAGTCTTCTGGAAAGGCTTTCCACTAGATGTTGGAACATTGTTGCGGGGACTGCTTCCATTCAGCCACAAGAACATTAGTGAGGTTGGGCACTGATGTTGGGCGATTAGGTCATGCTGAAACAGGAATAGGCCCTCCCCAAACTGTTGACACACAGTTGGAAGCACATAATCATCTAGAATGTCATTGTATGCTGTAGCATTAAGATTTCTCTTCACTAAGGGACCTAGCCCGAACAATGGAAAACAGCTCCAGACCATTATTTCTCCTCCAACAAACGTTATAGTTGGCACTATGCATACGGGCAGGTAGCGTTGTCCTGACATCCACCAAACCCAGATTCGTCCATTCGACTGCCAGATGGTGAAGTGTGATTCATTATTCCAGACAACGTGTTTCCACTGTTCCTTAATGTTTTAAGAAATTCATTTGTTCAAAACTGTTCAACTATTGTCTTTCCCTTTGAGTCAATTACTCACCACATGTTATGCACTGCAGTGCTATAGCTTATACTTTCAGTTCTAGATTAATTCTCTGATCCATTGATTGGATCACTTTGAAATGTTTCACTATTTTTTATTTATTTAAATTCACTGAGTAGGATGGTCCTCCCCTTCCTCCTCTGAAGAGCCTCCACTTGAAGGGGTCATGAAACCCTAAACTTTCACTAATCAAATGGCCCCACCGCAAAACACGTTGGTGGGATATCATAACACTCTATTAGGGACATTTCCCTGCACCGGTCCACTGCTCCAGACCCCCAGGGAGGGGGGTGTAAAGATGCTGATCTTTCACTGCATTACAGCGAATAATTCATTGTGTTATTTTCGCTCCCCTGATGAAGGGAAGCAGCACCAACAAACAACTCTTCACCTGTTATCACCTCTCATATTGCCTGAGTGTAATTGATTCCATGATGTGTCTCACAATCATATACTGTATGTCCAAAACACAAGACATTCATGGCTAATCATTAATATCTCTGATAAAATATTCATATTTTCCACAACACTAGGTTGACCAAGCTTAGGTATTCCCTCTCTGGTATGCTCAATCCCCTTCCTCAGGCTAAGCACACAGGCTGCAGAACTATTCCTAATGCTGTTTATTGGGAAGCGTGCTTTCTCCATGTCCCAGTGGCTTCTTGAGTACCAGACAGTCATTATGGGGGAGGGGAGGCTCCGGGGCTGAGTTGAAGTTCAAAGGGGGGGGCAAGGATTGGGGTTGGTGGAAAAGTAAGGGAGTACAGTCTGAAGGATGGAATTAATGTGGTGACAGGAACACGATCTGCATGATGTCATGATGCTAGATTGGCAACACATGGCTGAGACATAAAGGAATTGGTGTTTAATTACTCTGAGCTGGCCAGGCAGGCAGTATAAACAGGAATAACAGTGGTGAAACGAAGGGTGTGTAAGGTAAGATGACAGAGTACAGTAAAAAAAAATGAAACATATAGTAAATACAGTATGCGATACTGTATGCCCTTTGAATACATTTACTGTATATAGTTAATAGTCTATGGTAAGGATCCAAACAGGCCACATTCATCGGTTAGCCCAATGAAAGAGTTCAGTAGAGGTGTAAGTGAAGTAGACAGGCAATCAGGATCAGATAGATTGAGCCTCTGAGGTGCAGAGAAGTGATGTGAAGAGGTCACACCTGACATGGCATAACCTCCTCCGACACTTCATCTCGTTCATCTTTCTCCCCTCATCTTATCGGTATGCTTTACTATGCTACTGCTCTACTCTGTTCTTCCACACTACACTCTTAGAAAAAAGAGTTTCAAAAGGGGTTTTCAGCTGTCCCCACATGTATAACCCTGTAGAAAGGGTTATACATGGAACCCAAAAGGGTTCTCCTATGGGGAAAGCCGAAGAACCCTTTTAGGTTCTAGACAGCACCTTTCTTTCTAAGAATGATTATTCTCCCTCCCTCCCTGTTTGAGTCTCTCAAATGTCATGTTGCCATGTGATTTACAGTGCCTTAAGGTCACTGTTGAAAAGAGACCATGACATATTGTAGATCCCCTCAGATAGACAAACATTACTACATACGGGCAATAAATTTCACTGACACTTATGGCAATGTTTTGCCGGAGCTGCAATGTCTCGGTCTTCACAACAACTAATTCCATGCATAAAAGACCTACGTATTGCTGGTGTTAATGCTGTCTGAATATAGGCCAACAATGTATAAGTCCTCACACTTGAACCCCTTTTCCCCCATATCAACTGTGTGGATCTATTACAGACATGGGAAGACTTTGTGGTGTAAAAGAGCACAGATCTGTGCAAATAATAACATGAACCTTATTATGATCTATAACCTCATTTTAACAGATATGTGCTATTTTCGATAGTGTCAAATAGATGGTTTGTAGATGTTCAGTAGATCAATTATCTATCAACAACATTTTAACTAACGAGCCACTCTAACCATAGACCTAACCTTAACCCTTATCATAATGCATATAATAATAAAAGTTCCAAACTAACTATTGAGACGAGATAGGCCTCTACCTTGCCACTGCCTGGACTCTCCACCATCACGAAAACAGACAGATTCTCACTATCTTTCCTGCCATCCACTTTCCTCTTTACCTCACTCTACCTTCATAATGAATGCAACCTATGTGAATTCAGATGATTTCATCACTTTGTCATGCTTATCGTAACATTTCCCAACAGATATGACAATAAACTTCATATATTACTACTGTGAACCCTATGGGGGTATAAAGTGAAAAACAACAACGTATCCCATTATCAACAACATACTACCAAACGTAGGGAACCAGCCTATGGGAGTCTGTCTCGGTCGATGACAGGAAGAACACTGACCAATATAGATACACAGACGTCCAAAAAGGACACTAGCTGTACAACAGTACTGAAGCTTATGATATGTAGGACCTGCTTACCTGGCTTCTTGGCTTCGGGCATAGCTGCAATAGTGTGTCTATCTCTTCCTCTGACTGTCTCCCTCCCTCCTTGTCTGTTAGTCTGCCTGCTTTTCCTTTTTATTCCCTCCTCCCTCTCCACTTCAGTCCCCCTCCCCAGGAAAAGCTGTCAGATGACACCCAGAGGGGATCCAGGAGCTCTGAGGAAAGAAGGAAGGGGTAGAGGGTGAGAAGGAAAGGAAGACAACATAGAGGTGAATGGGGGTTGGATGCAGTAATGAAGAGGACGACCCGGCTGGAAACTGTTAATTGGTTAACACGGTAGGGCAGGAGCCAGCGCATTAGCTAATTGATTGACACACCGACAAGCATTGATTGACAGGTTGATTGTCTGACTGTTCTCTATATCACTTTTGCCTGTCTAACGCAGGTTTATCCAACAAAATCAGTGGAGCCCCGACTGTTTAGTGAAGACATCAAAACTATGAAATAACATGTGGAATCATGTCATAACCAATTTTGTTTTCATCAAATCAAAATATATTTTAGGTTCTTCAAAGTAGCCACCCTTTGCGTTGATGACAGCTTTGCACACTCTTGGCATTCTCTCAACCAGCTTCAAGAGGGATGCTTTTCCAACAGTCTTGAAGGAGTTCCCACATATGCTGAGCACTTGTTGGCTGCTTTTCCTTCACTCTGCAGTCCAACTCATCCCCAACCATCTCAATTGGGTTGAGGTGGGGTGATTGTGGAGGCCAGGTCATCTGATGCAGCACTCCATCACTCTCCTTCTTGTTCAAATAGCCCTTACACAGCCTGGAGGGGTGTTTTGGGTCATTGTCCTGTTGAAAAAGAAATGGTAGGCCCACTAAGCGCAAACCAGATGGGATGCTGTATTGCTGCAGAATGCTGTGGTAGCCATGCTGGTTAAGTGTGCCTTGAATTCTAAATAAATCACTGTCGGTGTCACCAGCAAAAGTCCCCCACACCATCACACCTTCTCCTCCATGCTTCACGGTGGGAACCACACACGAGGAGATCATTCATTCACCTACTCTGCGTCTCACAAAGACACGGAGGTTGGAACCAAAAATCCAAAATTTGGCCTCATCAGACCAAAGAACAGATTTCCACCGGTCTAATGTAATTTGCTCGTGTTTCTTGGTCCGATTCACACAGTCTCCTTTGAACAGTTGATGTTGAGATGTGTCTGTTACTTGAACTCTGTGAAGCATTTATTTGGGTTGCAATCTGAGGTGTAGTTAACTCTAATAAACTTATCTTCTGCAGCAGAGGTAACTCTGGCTCTTCCTTTCCTGTGGCGGTCATCATGAGAGCCAGTTTCATCATAGCGCTTGATGGTTTTTGCAAATGCACTTGAAGAAACTTTCAAAGTTCTTGAAATGTTCTGGATTGACTGACCTTCATGTCTTAAATGATGATGGTCTGTCGTACACTTGTTAATTGAAATGCATTCCAGGTGACTACCTCATGAAGCTAGTTGAGAGAATGCCAAGAGTGTGCAAAGCTGTCATCAAGGCAAATGAGTGGCTACTTTGAAGAATCTCAAAGGTAAAATATATTTTGATATGTTTAGCACTTTTTGGGTTACTACATGATTCCATATGTATTATTTCATAGTTTTGATGTCTTCGCTATTATTCTACAAAATAGTAAAATAGTACAGATAAAGAATGCCCTTGGAATATTTTGTCACTTATTTTGAAAAGAATGTTATGCCACCGTATCTTACGGCAAAATAGATCTTCTGGATATCAGAACAGCGATCACTCACCTCGGATTAGACTAAGAGCTTCTGGATATCAGGACAGCGATCACTCACCTCAGATTAGACTAAGATTTTTTCTTCAACAAGCAGAACACACATGATATACTTCAGACTCCCAACAAAGCCAAAATCTCTGTCATTGGCAAGAGAAAGAGACGTAGGTACAGAGGACACAGAGCAGGGTGCCTCGTAAGGATCCGTCAAAGGAGAGTGGGAAATCTGCCTTTACTGTCAGTATTACTTGCAATCATTGGACAATAAATTAGATGAGGTACGATCACATCTTATGTTTCACCGAATCATGGGTGAATGACGACATGGATATTCAGCTAGCGGGATATACGCTGCACCGGCTAGATAGATCAGCACACACAGTAAAACGAGAGGGGAAGGTCTGTGCATATTTGTAAACAACAGTTGGTGCCCAAAATATAAGGAAGTCTCTTGATTTTGCTCGCCTGAATTAGATAATCTCATGATAAACTGTATTTGCCAAGAGAGTTTTCATCTATATTTTTTGTGGTTGTTTATTTACCACCACAGACGGATGCTGGCACTAAGACCGCACTCAGTCAGCTGTATAAGGAATTAAGAAAACAGGAAACCTCACACCCAGAGGCGGCGCTCCTAGTGGCAGGGGACTTTAATGCAGGGAAACTGAAATTAGTTTTACCTCATTTCTATCAGCATGTTAAATGCGCAACCAGAGGGAAAAAAATTCTAGATCATCTGTACTCCACACACAGAGACACATACAAAGCTCTCCCTTGCCCTCCATTTGGCAAATCTGACCACAATTATATCCTCCTGAATCCTGCTTATAAGCAAAAATTAAAGCAGGAAGCACCAGTGACTTGGTCAATAAAAAAGCGGTCAGATGAAGCAGATGCTAAACTATAGGACTGTTTTGCTATCACAGACTGGAATATGTTCCGGGATTCTTTTGATGGCATTGAGGAGTACACCACATCAGTCACTGCCTTTATCAATAAGTGGACCGAGGAAGTTGTCCCCACAGTGACTGTACGCACATACCCACACCAGAAGCCATTGATTACAGGCAACAGTCGCACTGAGCTAAAGGGTAGAGCCGCCGCTTTCAAGGTGAGGGACTCTAACCAGGAAAGCTTATAAGAAATCCTGCTATGTCCTCCGAAAACCATCAAACAGGCAAAGCGCCAATACAGGACTAAGATCGAATCGTACTACACCGGCTCCGACGCTCGTCTTATGTGGCAGGGCCTGCAAACTATTACAGACTACAAAGGGAAGCACAGCCGCGAGCTGCCCAGTGACACGAGCCTACCAGATGAGCTAAATCACTTCTATGCTCGCTTCAAGGAAAGCAACACTGAGGCATGCATGACAGCATCAGCTGTTCCAGACGACTGTGTGATCACGCTCTCCGTAGCCGACGTGAGTAAGACTTTTAAACAGGTCAACATTCACAAGACCATGGGGCCGGACGGATTACCAGGACGTGTGCTCCGGGCATTTGCTAACCAACTGGCATGTCTCTTCACTGACATTTTCAACATGTTCCTGATTGAGTCTGTAATACCAACATGTTTCAAGCAGACCACCATAGTCCCTGTGCCCAAGAACACTAAGGTAACCTGCCTAAATGACTACAGACCCGTAGCACTCACGTCCTTAGCCATGATGTGCTTTGAAAGGCTGGCAATGGCTCATATTATCACCATTATCTCAGAAACCCTAGACCCACACCAATTTGCATACTGACCAAACAGATCCACAGATGATGCAATCTCTATTGCACTCCACACTGCCCTTTCCCACCTGGACTACAGCTCAGCGTTCAACACCATAGTGCCCTCAAAGTTCATCACTAAGCTAAGGATCCTAGGACTAAACACCTCCCTCTGCAACTGGATCCTGGACTTCCTGACGGGCCACCCCCACGCTGATGAGGGTACGCCATGCTGTTCCTGAACACTGGAGTCCCTCGGGGCTGCGTGCTCAGTCCCCTCCTGTACTCCCTGTTCACCCATGACTGTGTGGCCAGGCACGACTCAAACACCATCATTAAGTTTGCAGACGACACAACAGTGGTAGGCCTGATCACCGACAACGACGAGACAGTCTAAAGGGAGGAGTTCAGAGACCTGGCCGGGTGGTGCCAGAATAACAACGTACAGTGCCTTGCAAAAGTATTCACCCCCTTGGCATTTTTCCTATTTTGTTGAATTACAAATTACAACAATTTGGATTTTATGTAATGGACCTGAACTGCTACTATAGATCTGTCCCGAGAGGACTGAATGATCCATAGTAGAGGTTGACACTTGATTCTTTTAACACAAAAATTCTAATTTGAGATACATGTTAAGAACACCAACTGGTACGCCCACTCTGATCTTCCAAGGTTCTTAACTTCTCAGTAGAGGCTCATAAGATATTAATGGGTGATTCCTCACAAACTATAACAAAAGAAGGTGATTTCAGAGATTTCCACAAAATGTAATCCATCAAAGGGTTTGGAAGGATTATTGACACCAATTGTTGCTTTGTAGCAGCTACAGATGAAACATTATGGAGTCTTAAAGGAAGCCTGGGTAAGGCCAAAATGTCAAAAATGTTCCATATTCAATTAATTATTACTAAATTATGCTTTAAGATAAAAAAAAATCCACACTCTTGTGGATTAAATTACATGAAAATCTTATTTCGCTCTCGTTTTGTGATCCATCCAGATTATTGTTTTTGAAGGTCATTCTACAGTTTCACATAAAGGGACATACTGTGTACATGTTGCTGATTGTCCTAAGAATAGTATGGAGGGGTGTACAGGGAGGCAGTACCATTGTCTGAGAGTGGTGACAGAGAGTGATGGGCAGCCCCAGCAAGAGGGAATGGATTCAAAGCAAGAATTTGAGAGAATCACATTGCAGGGGAGTTGCCATGTCCCATAAGGAACACTCACACATTCAGACAGAAACAGGAATCCTGGGAAGGAAGGTCAAATATACAGGTTTCAAGTGAAACAGGATGGTACATGACTACACTCCTGGGCCTTTTGCTTGTATTGAATGTGTGACAATGTGAGTGCATCTGTGTAACCCATTTACTATAATTATGCTCGCCCTCACTCTCTATGTCACAGCAAATAATATATTTGAAGTCCATAATATACATAATTAGTCTCACGGATAACTCTAGGCCTATACATTATTTAGTAAAAGAAGGGTAATATATTAAGACAGTGAAATTAAAACGCAAAGAACGGGAGCTCAACACATTGTGTTTTGAACAAGACTAATCACGTGTTCTTCAATAAGTCACACGAACACTTCGTTTTTATATTCGTTTGATGTTCTGCTTTTGGTGTCTGTGCGTCCTTTGTTGTGTTTTATTGTTTTATAAAATGTCCCCTTTGGGAGATTAATAAAGTACTATCTTATTCGACTTTTTTTAATAGAAAATGTATTCAATTACACGCTAACCACACGTTTACAAAAATGCTTGCATCCTACATTGAGGAACTGTAGTGTTTTTTTTTAATGACCTGACTCGATCATAGAAGAACAATTGTCCAGACAGAGGTTTGAGTTTACAAGTTTACGGTTCATTAACCTAACTTCACACAGGCTACTGTTTGTCCATAGCCCACACCAAATAAATGAAGGACAATCTATAAAACAGAGAGAACAATGGCTAAACCTGGTCTTAACTTCCAATGCTCCATCCACCTGCCCAACCCCCCTCCACACCACTCCACAAACTATCGTTTTTCAATCTCTTGTTTTAGATATTTCAACCGTCCTGCATGAAGTTTGCTATCAACGCTACTCTATCGCCACCTGCAGTTTACTATAGGTTGGTGCTCGTTCTCCGGTGTGTTACGTCATCGCGTAACATTGTAGTTCCATGTTTACGTTGACGCACGGTCCGACAAAATGGCTTCAGTTCCACAGTTGTGTTTGTTACTGTCAATTATTCCCACAATACTTATATTGTGTGCTGATTTTGCGTGTTGCAACACTGGCAGAAAGGTATGTCAAAACCACTTTTTATTTTATTTGCCAATATCTAATTCCATTAACTTAGATAACTAGGGTACTTGCTGTTAGCTCTTGCTAACCGTCCGACCTTAGCTAACTAGCCAAATGGGTTAATGAAGACAACGCATGAATGCAATACAGCGTTACTTACTGTGCAGATAATGTTTTCACCAACGTGTATCAAACACGTAACGTTGGCAGCAAAATTAGCGTTATAGTAACGCTAGCTAGATTGATATTATGTTGTTTAGCTAGCCGTAGTTAGTTATTTAGCTAGCTAACGTTATCTAGGTAGGTGGCTTTGACAGCCTTGGTGGTGGTGCTCAATTTGTCACGCTATGGTAGTCATTTGTAATATTGCACGGATGTGTTCAACACATACGCACTGTAAATCAAGCCAAGAACAATTCGGATCAATACCACTATGTTTGAATGGCAGGATCAATTTGTGGAAATGTCATCTTACTTCTGAACTGCTCATTGTTAAGTGTTCCCAGGGTAGGTATCTCTATTACAGCATCCATTGGGGCCCTAGCTAGCTAACTGCACTTTTGGGTCCTTCTTGCTGCAGCACTTCTGTTGAAAAATGTTCTACCCCAACTTTCAAAAGCCAAGCAAATTAGTTCTGCCCTGGGAACTGCCAATGCAGTAAGTAAAACTGCTAACCAGAATAGATTCCGATCCTACGCTTGTTTACATCTGCGTTGGGGTCGGATAGTTTCGATTCTTGTTTAGATTAATACACCACGGGGATGAGAAAATGCGTTACACTTAAAAAAGATCCCATTATCCCAACTGTTACACCGAGAAGAATGAAGGACTGCTAGTTTTTTGGGGGAAAACTGCCGTTTTTAGTCCTAATGCTAGCTAGCAGTAGCCACAGCAGCCATTATGGAACGACAGGTCGTGTTGAATATAGGGCTGACCCCATTTAGTCAATTGGTCGATTGTTTGGTTGATAGGTTGTTGGTCGCCAGATTTCTTTAGTAAAAAAAAAATCATGGTGTACAAGACACCTGTCTGAGTGAACTGATCCATTGTGGAGGCCGTTGAAATGGCACAGTTCATCAGTCTAAGACATGTGCTACTAAAAATGTAACGTTATATTATGTAAGAACAATGGTGCAACACAAATAATGCTTATTTTATAACAAATGCGATTTCTCCCACGTTGGGTAGTGGTCGCAGTCTGCGGTTCTGAAACACATCAGTGCCTGTTGAATTGGCGTCTTTTCCTAGACCATGTTGCAATGTGCATAATAGCAAAGTAAACCATCATATTGGTGTTGAGAACAATGCGGCTGAGGCAGCAGCGGAGTTAGGAGAGGAGAAAACAGCCCTTGCCTTAATTGTCTAAGAAAAATTAGGAGAGATTAAACACCAAATTAATTAGGTCTATAATCAATAGCCTAACTGTTAAATGTAAGACAGATCCTGCTTCTGTTGCCTATTTGAGTGTTTTTAGTTGACAGCCTACTGATTCTGTGAGCACCAACAATTTCACAAATTCTGCTGTTTTTAATCTTTGCTCTGCTGTAATAAAGGCTTTACACTTTTTTAAAATTAGACCATCCCTCTCTGGTATTATTTATAATTTATTTAGTGTTTGCACTGTTCCAGATTGACCGAAAAAAATATATTTATGATAATAATAACCCTTTTTCCTTGATCTCCTTCTTATTGTTATTATTACTATTATTATGATCATCCTTATAATAATAAGTAATGTCATTAGTAGGCATAGTATAGCAGCCTTGTATAACCACCATCAAGCTGTAGGCCAAAGTCTAGTCTTAATACCATAACTTACTTAGGCCTATATTTCAATACTTATATAGGCTACTGCATCACTCAATCATTTATCCGTTCATGTCATCACACAGCAATGGAATCGAGCATTTTAGTTTTAAAATAAAATAATAAGCAATGATTTAATTAATAATTAGCGTAAACAATAAATAGGCCTAAACCGTTTCATTTCCGAAATTGCATTCACAAATGGTTTTAGTCTTTGCTGTAATAAAGGCTTTACAAAAAAAACATTACAACAGAGTCTAATTTATTTAGTGTTTACATTGTTCGAAACGGTCAGGAAAAATATATTGTAGTCTAATGGCACCTGTTTGGCACACACAGGACTAATATGCACGCAGCGCTTGCTCCATACCATATTTTTCTTGATCTCCAGTATTTTCCACAACGAGCTACATTTATTCCACACATCTGGCTTCCCCTTTACCTCCTGCGCAACCAGTAAACGTTCCCCTGCTTCAAGTTTATTTGTCACATCCTCTGCATTCATTTTGCTGTCACGTGTTAAGGTGTACAGAGTTTGTTCTAATCAATTTATTGATGTGATTATGATATGCTATAGGTCAGGCCCTATTGGTCACATGCATGTGAAGCATACATGTGTCACATAAAGAGAGCACAGGTTGAGGGAATAGGGATAGTTTTTCCTAAACAAATTAGGAATTTCGGTAACAGAACTTTTCAGTCAGAAATGGCTAATTATGTTGCAGCTTCAACAAAACAGACTGTGCTATACACACAGATGTTCTGTGGTGGTCTCTGCAGCAGGGAGGAGAGAGAGACAACACTATACACACTGATGTTCTATGGTGGTCTCTGCAGCAGGGAGGAGAGAGAGACAACACTATACACACTGATGTTCTGTGGTGGTCTCTGCAGCAGGGAGGAGAGAGAGACAACACTATACACACTGATGTTCTATGGTGGTCTCTGCAGCAGGGAGGAGAGAGAGACAACAGTATACACACTGATGTTCTGTGGTGGTCTCTGCAGCAGGGAGGAGAGAGACAACACTATACACACTGATGTTCTGTGGTGGTCTCTGCAGCAGGGAGGAGAGAGAGACAACACTGATGTTCTGTGGTGGTCTCTGCAGCAGGGAGGAGAGAGAGACAACACTATACACACTGATGTTCTGTGGTGGTCTCTGCAGCAGGGAGGAGAGAGAGACAACACTATACACACTGATGTTCTGTGGTGGTCTCTGCAGCAGGGAGGAGAGAGAGACAACACTATACACACTGATGTTCTGTGGTGGTCTCTGCAGCAGGGAGGAGAGAGAGACAACGGGTGCTTGTCACACAGTCATTTGCTGTCTCTTTTTTTTTTTTTTTTTTTTTTTTTGTAACACTGAGCAGCAAATCTGAGCCAGGCAGCACAATCAAATCAATTGCGGTCGGATTCCCTCTAGTCATTTGTGTCTTAACAAATTCATCAAACAGTTCACTTAAAGCATCAGACAGGCTCTGTGCATATAGTTGAAACACATAGGATATGTCAATCGATTGGTCGAAAGAACAGACAACTTTTGGTCGACCAATATTGTTTTTAGTCGGGGACACAACAAAGGAGATGATTGGCTGACAGACACTGCCATTAAAACATAAATTATCGGTCTAACATTTGGGATAATTGGACAATTTGTAGTACAACACAATTCTGTGGATTGAGGTACGTTTTCCAAGCCATATCTCGCTCCAGCTCCGCTGTGTCTTAATCTAAACGGGAAGCTTGTCCAACCACAGTGTACCTGTAAGCAAGAGTCGGAATCTATTCTTTCTAGTAAAACTGCATCTATTTCCTTCTCTGCAGACTGGTGATGGGCTGGACACAGACTTCAGTGGATTCTCTGTCCCTCTTGAGCATTCCTTTGAAGTTGGTATGTATTGTCTAACTGTGATACGTTATTCTTCAAGGTTCCATTTACCGAATGAAGGAGATATCGAGGTCACGATTTTGGTGCTCATCATGTGTTGTTATACCATTTCTTTCTTTCAGATGATGTGTCTCGGTTCCATATGCGTGGAGCTCTGCAGTTAAGGGGTGGGAGGGAGACCAGTGTGTCCCTCTCCCAGAGCCAGCTATCAGAGGAGGACAGGAACACTCTGAAGGTGGGAGAGGAAGGTAGAGGCAGATGTGGTTTGGAGTTTACTGTCAGCAGTCAGGATTTTGTTCTGAATCTGTATCCCTCCTGTCCCTCTGACACAGGAAGTGGCTGCTGTGGATGGTCTGTACAAAATCCGAGTGCCCAGAGTGTCTTTGACAGACAGGCAGACAGAGCGCCAGATGGATGGCTACCTGACGGCATTCGTCAGAGCGGTATGTGTGTCTCACCCTCATAGCAAGCTGAAATAAAAAAAACAGCACACCTCATTGGCATTTTCTTTTGTAAACATATCTGTTTCTTCTCTGTCTCCTTCAGTGCTCTTTAGTTGAGTCCCACCTCAGCGATGTCATCACCCTCCACACTGATGTCTCTGGCTACCTCATCGGCGTTTCCATAGTGACCATTCCAGGCGCGTGTCGGGGGACAGAGGTGGAGGACGAAGTTGATCTGGAGGCCTTTAATACTACGCTGACCATCATACCGCCTACCAATGCACCCCAGTGAGTCATCAGTCCTTATTGATGTTCTGGTCACAGAAATATGGTTCTGGCTCTATCAAATCTTCATTTGATTTGATTTTCTAACTCTTTTGGGTCGACTTCAACCTTTCTCTGTCTAACAATATTCTTCATCATCCTCTCCCCCAGGCCGGAGACGGCTCTGTTTATTGAGCGCATGGACATAGAACATGAAAAGAGAGGCAAGCCACAGGAGCAGAAATCCTTCTTTGCCAAATATGTAAGTGTGCATAGACATCTGTGGTTTGTGTCCTGCACTGTGTCATTATGACCGTCTATTGGGTCTATATTCCTGGGCTCTTCAAGTCTTTTAAACTCTGCTCTGCTGTTCAGTCTTGAGCTGCTCTGTTCCATTATATATACACTGAGTGTACGAAACATTAGGAACACCTGCTCTTTCCATGACAGACTGACCAGGCGAAATCCAGGTGAAAGCTTTGATCCCTTATTGTCACTTGTTAAATCCACTTCAATCAGTGTAGATGAAGGGGAGGAGTCAGGTTAAAGAAGGATTTTTAAGCCTCGAGACAATTGAGACATGGATTGTGTATGTGTGCCGTTCAGAGGGTATATGGGCAAGATAAAAGATTTAAGTGCCTTTTGAACAGGGTATGTAGGTGCCAGGCGCACCGGTTTGTGTCAAGAAATGCAACGCTGCTGGATTTGTCCGCTCAACACTTTCCCGTGTGTATCAAGAATGGTCCACCACCCAAAGGACATCAACGCTTTCCACACCTTGTAGATAGGGCTGTGGCGGTAATGACATTTCATACGCTGGTGATTGTCAAGCAAATAACTGCCGGTCTCACAGTAATTTACCGTTAATTAACATAAACACATTTAGCATCTCCTGTCTTCCACGCATAGCCTACAAGATAGGACCGGTCCCTGGTTGTTCTTTGCTTAGTGTGCCTAGGTGCAACCTCTATGTTGTGAGTGGCTATGTGGTTGATCCTGCCAGTAGCATATGCTTGTCTCAAAGATTAAGCCATGCAAGTATAAGTACACACGGCCGGTACAGTGAAACTGCGAAACTCCACTGATGGAAATCTTTGGAACATCTACATTTTAAAAAGTCTAATAAATCCATGTAATATAGCCTACACCATCACAATAAATCCATTATTTATTTTAGACAGGTCTAAAGAAACATGATATGAAGAAAGTGTGGTCTATTTCAGAACAGGGTAGCATACTCTGAGTGTTCGACCCTGATCTGGCTATGCCATACGGCTGTGGGCTGCACTAGTTCATTTAGCAGACAAGATTTGCTTAGAATTCCGTGGCATTATTTTATATTATTTTATAATATGAAGAATAGAATTGAACATGGTTGAATCAAATAGAAAGGATATTTTGATTTGAGGGAGGGCGCACATGCGGCTATTCTGTGTTGAGCAATTAACAAAGAAATAGGTACTCCTATATGCTTAATTTAGAGATGTATGTAACTTTAGTTGTGATACAAATGTTGAGCTATATGTTTTGTAGTACATTCTATGGCTGCATGATGCGACTGTAATGATGATTTGAAAAAAGTTGCATGAAAGGCATGAGCTCTGCTTTCTGCAGGTTGTACACATCAGTCTCTCATTCACAATTTGACAAGCACTTGATAATGCCTTGAATTTCCTGGCGGTATCCCCTTTGTGTGGCCGTATTGCTCCTAAAAAAAATCCATGCCATTGCCACCAGTGGCCATTATGCCCTTGGGCTGACCAGAAAGCACCTCCTGCTCAAATGGCTCTCCGTCACGTGAACATGTCTTTCTCACAGGCTACAAGTGAAGACAGACACTTCGGGGACGCCACTGCGCGCGTCCTTATTCAATTCCGAGGCGCATATTGAAGATATTGAAAGAACTGTCCACATTTACTTTTCGTCAGCCAACAAGATGAGAAGGCCTAACAAATAGCAAAAGCACTCGACTATGTCAATCTACCATCCTCCATAGTACAAAAATGTACCTATTCTGTACGAAAAATAAATATTCCAAAAATAGTCTGGGACAGTTGTGGGATGGGATAGATCCCAAATGAATACAACCACTAGCATCAAAAAACATATTTTAAGCAATGAAGCTGACACAACAGATCAGAATGTTTAGTTTAAAATGTTGCTAAACTATTAGGCATTTCTTCACATTATAAGCGCAGAAATGCGCACCTGGCAGTAGGCTAAAAGTGCGGATGTCCATTAGTGGGAAAATGCAAATGCAATTATGCATGTAATGCTTTTATATATGTAATATATATAAAGGTGTATTTTTATGGAGAAAATCGTCTTCCCCCAAACTTGACTCACATGCTGCGTATGTATGCCAGTTAGGCTCTGAACCCGTTGTAAAGCTGATTTAATATGCCTCATTTTAAGAAGTTATTTGGCCACTTTTGATATGGTTTGTATCACAACTAGACGTATATGCCAGGCTACATGACGTGTGCGACTAAGATTTGAAAAAGTCGCCAAAAAAAAGGCATGCGCTGTTTCTTGCCTTACTGCACACAAGCTGGGCATCATTCACAAGTGATAACACATCATTCACAAGTGATAACACATCATTCACAAGTGATAACACATCATTCACAAGTGATAACACATCATTCACAAGTGATAGACTAATATTAGAGTGCCTTGCGAAAGTATTCGGCCCCCTTGAACTTTGTGACCTTTTGCCACATTTCAGGCTTCAAACATAAAGATATAAAACTGTATTTTTTTGTGAAGAATCAACAACAAGTGGGACACAATCATGAAGTGGAACGACATTTATTGGATATTTCAAACTTTTTTAACAAATCAAAAACTGAAAAATTGGGCGTGCAAAATTATTCAGCCCCCTTAAGTTAATACTTTGTAGCGCCACCTTTTGCTGCGATTACAGCTGTAAGTCGCTTGGGGTATGTCTCTATCAGTTTTGAACATTTGTGAACAGCAGTTTTCAGTTCTTTCCACAGATTCTCGATTGGATTCAGGTCTGGACTTTGACTTGGCCATTCTAACACCTGGATATGTTTATTTTTGAACCATTCCATTGTAGATTTTGCTTTATGTTTTGGATCATTGTCTTGTTGGAAGACAAATCTCCGTCCCAGTCTCAGGTCTTTTGCAGACTCCATCAGGTTTTCTTCCAGAATGGTCCTGTATTTGGCTCCATCCATCTTCCCTTCAATTTTAACCATCTTCCCTGTCCCTGCTGAAGAAAAGCTGGCCCAAACCATGATGCTGCCACCACCATTTTTGACAGTGGGGATGGTGTGGTCAGGGTGATGAGCTGTGTTGCTTTTATGCCAAACATAACGTTTTGCATTGTTGCCAAAAAGTTCAATTTTGGTTTCATCTGACCAGAGCACCTTCTTCCACATGTTTGGTGTGTCTCCCAGGTGGCTTGTGGCAAACTTTAAACGACACTTTTTATGGATATCTTTAAGAAATGGCTTTCTTCTTGCCACTCTTCCATAAAGGCCAGATTTGTGCAATATACGACTGATTGTTGTCCTATGGAAAGAGTCTCCCACCTCAGCTGTAGATCTCTGCAGTTCATCCAGAGTGATCGTGGGCCTCTTGGCTGCATCTCTGATCAGTCTTCTCCTTATATGAGCTGAAAGTTTAGAGGGACGGCCAGGTCTTGGTAGATTTGCAGTGGTCTGATACTCCTTCCATTTCAAAATTATCGCTTGCACAGTGCTCCTTGGGATGTTTAAAGCTTGGGAAATCTTTTTGTATCCAAATCCGGCTTTAAACTTCTTCACAACAGTATCTCACACCTGCCTGGTGTGTTTCTTGTTCTTCATGATGCTCTCTGCGCTTTTAACGGACCTCTGAGACTATCACAGTGCAGGTGCATTTACACGGAGACTTGATTACACACAGGTGGATTGTATTTATCATCATTAGTCATCATTAGTCAATGAATAATTTTGCACGCCCAATTTTTCAGTTTTTGATTTGTTAAAAAAGTTTGAAATATCCAATAAATGTCGTTCCACTTCATGATTGTGTCCCACCTGTTGTTGATTCTTCACAAAAAAATACAATTTTATATCTTTATGTTTGAAGCCTGAAATGTGGCAAAAGGTCGCAAAGTTCAAGGGGGCCGAATACTTTCGCAAGGCACTGTATCACCCATCAGACTATTCTTGATTTATTCTTGTCTTTACATAACTAAATTTCACACATATTATTTAGTATTTGATTTAGAATGTACCATTATCATTCACCTGTCGGAACGGGCAGGGGGAGAAAATACATGTCATCTATGCACTTAAATAGCGAATAGAGGACGACTTTCACGTGGTTCATTTTCTTGCCAGCCAGGTCGGTTATACTCCCTTTGTAAAGCAATGTGCTTAATATTATGAAAGTTGAGAAATAAATATAGTAGGCCTAGCCTATAGAAAGCTGACGGGATCCTCCTCTTTTTAATAGAGGCCATCACACGCATGGGCTTTCATTTTGTGTTTTGATTTTCAATTACATTTGCATTGATGTCAAAGTGATTAGAGGGACAATAGAGAGCTGAGTACCAGGCAGTTAGCACGTTTTGTAGGCTACTAATGATCAGCAGCAGCATCAGCGCTTGGAGAAGCCTAATTACCGTGACTAAACGGTCACATGGAATTTGACTGAAATCATGACTTGTGATCGCCGGTGTGGCAGTAATGTGGTCACTGTAACAGCCCTACTTGTAGAGTCCATGTCCCAATGAATTGAGGCTTTTTGAGGGCAAAGAGGGGGGTGCAACTGAATATTAGGAAGGTGTTCTTAAGTTTGGTATACTCAGTGTATATCTGCATGTTGTTAGGTGTCTTTGTTTTGTCTAACCCTAGCCAATACGGATATGTCCTGTCCTGAGGGGTATGCTACGATTTGAAGCTACTCTGGGTTTTCTAGCTAGCCAGCTTCAGTTAGCTTCACATTCCAGCTCAGGCTTTATCCGTACTACAACGGTTGATATTGGTTGTCCGCCTACATATTTTAACACACAAAGTCGTCTTCCTCAAATGAAGGGAATGGTGATGCAATCTTTGCAAGAGGGAGGGAATCTGATTGCGTTGGTCCTCGACTCGCAGCTCAGACACTTCATTCAGGATAAATGGAGTTAGCCCTGAGTTAACCTTGAATGAGAGCAGGGTAGTTCTGAAGAATTTGTTGCCATAGAAATGTACCTGGCTAAAAGGTGAGCCACTTCCGTGGTATCAGTTATACCGAGTTTAACTCGGGTGACCAACTTTACCTCACTAACTGCTCAAACCGCGTTCATATATATATATAGGGCTCTGTGCTGTGCTGTTTTATGTGCTGTGCTTCCATTGCTGTGTTTGATTTAATCAGTGATGTTGTCTGTGTTGCTGATTGTGACTGTGTCATTTGTTGACTCAGTGCTGTGCCGTTTGTTGACTTAGTGCTATGCTGTGCTGTGTTCCAGTGGTATTTGATTCTGGGAGGTGCAATCTTCCTCATGGCCAGCAGTTCGGCACAACCCTCAGCAGGGGGCGCCGAAGAGCAGCAGAGCTGATTCCCACTCAAGTACTGTTCTCACTTTGGCTCATTCAGCAACTCACTCTGGGCTGTCAGCCTATGTCTGTGCCGCGCTCCGTGTCTCTTCTGCTTCTTGCAAGCTTATGTATATATGTGTTATACTGTTCACTGATTTGATTAACGCTAACATTTTTCACTAATCATTTTTCCTGTTTTGTCCCTCCCCTCCTGTCCTTGTCATTCAAGGTCAATGCTAATGATCCAGTGCTAATGATCTGTTTTTTTTTTTTGTCACTGCAGACCTTTAATTAATCCAGGTGTGTCCCATTGATTAGTAATAAGCTGAAGCACTCTGGTAAAATAGGATTGGACAACATACACACCTTCGTTGCTAAAGTGGATTAGATTATCACAGTTTAAGTAGCCAAAGTCACCACAGTCATTTTGTGCCTCCTTCTTTTACACACTTGACATTGGCATTGACCCTGAGTTGTCTCACTTCACTGTTCACCTCACTCTCTCAGCCACTCTTCTCAGCCACTCTTTCTCTCGTTTGCTGAGTGAGGTGGACATTGAACGGGATGAAACTGTGGGACTGTTGTGCAGGAGAAGCATCACTAATCACAGCTTGTAGTCTTACCCTGAGTTAGATTAACATCTTGTATCATTTGATAGTAACATGAACTTCTGCCTCCCTCTCTCCAGTGGATGTACATTGTTCCCCTCGTTCTCTTCCTGATGATGTCAGGAGCTCAGGATCAGTCCGGGGGTGGAGCAGCTAATGGAGGAGGCCGATGATCGCCATGCCAACATGATTTATGTGGAGCAGTTTCTTCTACTTGTAGATAATTATGTAGAGAAATGCACACCATTCAACACACTGTTACACATAAACTAATATGGACAGATGAGATAACCTTGAACGTATGTCATGAACTTCATTTTTAATATTGAACTGATGGGAAAAATAAAATATTTATTACTACCTGATAACTGTGTCTGACTATGGTATTGATAGCCAGTATGATACCGCTGGATACATATTCAAGAGTGGGGTGGGTGGGGGACACTGAGTAAAGAGGGAAATGGGAGTTGATTTCAGTCTTCTCTACTCCACTAGATGTCCTCTTTCTCTGCCCATCCAGAACGATGCCTTTTTGAAGATTCGTTCAACGTTAACGCAATTCAATGGAGGATGACAAAGGGAAATTGTCGCTTTCGTGAACATGTCACCATGGACAATATTTGCAGCATTTTGTTTGTGGTAATTCTTAAAAGTACTTTGTGTAATAGCTGTAGACAGTGTAATAAGGTGTATTTATTATGTGTTTAGCTATTGCAGTGTCAGAGAACTGTCATTCAGATCTCATACCCTGTCCTGCCATTAATCTCTATTTTATTGCACGGCTTGACTGGCACGCATATTCAAGCGGGCACATAAAACCACATCAAAGCAGTCATGCTTCACAGTCCAATAATACAGTGTTGCCAGGACACTATTGAGTCACTGGTTAAGTCCAACCCCTCTCCTCAAATTTCTTCTCTGATCTCTTACTCTGTCCCTCCTTGTGAAAATCCTTCTGCTTCTATTCAATTCTCTGCCTGGCTCTCTGGTACTGCTCTCTGGTACTGCCTTTACTCTCATCTTTGCTGAATTCTAAGCCATAGTTTCTGTGTCTTTACCACCCTTCTGTCTGTCTCTACCACCCTTATCCCCCTGTGTCTCTACTGCCCTTCTCCCTCTGATTCTACCCTTCTCCTTCTGTCTCTCTACCACTCTTCCCCCTCTCGGTCTCTACCCATCTCCCAATTGGTCTCTACCCTTCTCACTCTCTCTGTCTTCCAATCACACTTCTCCTCTCCCTCATATTTATAAGAATGAGTCAGGCTAGGGGGATTGTAGAATGCCAGCAGTATAGCTTTAGAGACAGAATGTTCTGGAACCCCTGTGGCCACCCCTCGTCAGTCAGCCTCAACGTTCACTTGTCTGTTTTTAGTCTATGTACACAGCTGTGAGGTGTAGCCCCTTATTTTCAGAGGCTCAGTGTTGAGCTCCCTCGCTTTAGTGTCCTCTGCCCCCCCACCCCACATTACCAGCTACCACTTTGGTCCTACAAACACAGAATTATGTTAGGCTCTGCCCTGAAACCTTTAACCTCAACCTTATCCCCATGTTCCTCCCACCTCGCTCTGTTAACTTAAGAAAGGAAGGGATGAGGTGACGAGGACAGATGAAGGAAAAAGGAGAGCTTGAATGGAAGAAATGAGAGAGCGACAAACTAATTTGTTAGTTAAAAGATATGCCACTGTGTCAGGTGGAAGGCATATGACATTAGAAAACACTCAAGCAATGTGGGGAAAGTTATATCAGAAAAATATGTCTGTCTTTCTAGTGTCTTTCTAGTGGCAGCACACAGGTACATTGTTATATTTGTATTTTATATGTATGAATATATCTGAATTAATATGATTTTGAATGTTACCCCTGACCTATCTACATCATTGCAGCTCTCCAATTTCTCTCAAACTAACCACGGATGTTTTGTTGAATGATAAAACATCCTTATTTATAAATGATTCGTAAACACCAGCCTGTCCATCAGCATTAGGTAGTTGGTCACCTTTTACTTTCTCCACAAATAGCTCTCATCCAGCAGCCTGGTCTCATAGACCAGATGTAACATAGTAAATGTAAATCCAGGACACTCAAATTAGTATGATATGTTATGTTCGGTATGGTTACATAAGACAAGATTACTTAAGGCAAAAACTAAAGTTGGGTGGTTGGTCGGGCGTATACCGTGAACGTCTAGCAATCCAAAGGCTTCGTGTTCGATTCTCATCAAGGACAACTTTAGCATTTTAGCTAATTAGAAACTTTGCAACTGCTTAGCATGTTAGCTAACCCTTCCCCTAACCTTAACAATTTACCCTAACTCCTGTCACGCCCTGGTCTTAGTATTTTGTGTTTTCTTTATTATATTGGTCAGGCCAGGGTGTGACATGGGTTTATTATGTGGTGTGTTTAGTCTTGTTTTTTTGTAGGTATTGGGATTGTGGTATAGTGGGGTTTTCTAGAAAAGTCTATGGTTGCATGAAGTGGTTCTCAATCAGAGGCAGGTGTTTATCGTTGTCTCTGATTGGGAACCATATTTAGGCAGCCATATTCTTTGAGTGTTTCGTGGCTGATTGTTCCTGTCTCTGTGTTTGTTTGCACCAGATAGGCTGTTTAGGTTTTCGCGTTTCTTGTTTTGTATTGTTCGTGTTTATTCGTTCATTAAACATGTATCAAAATTACCACGCTGCATTTTGGTCCGATCCTTGCTGCACCTCCTCGTCAGAAGAAAACCGTAACACTAACCCTAAATTCTAGACTAGCTAATGTTAGCATTAGCCACCTAGCTAACATTAGCCATAACAAATTGGAATTCATAACATGTCATAAGTTAAACAAATGCTTTACATATTGTATGAATTTGTAAAATTTTACGAATTGCAATTTGTAACATATACTAATTGTAATTCATAGCATATGAAATGGATGATGGACATCCACAAATTAATACATACCATAGGAAACGTAACATACCATACTAATTGGAGTGTCAGGATTTACATTTACTATGTTACATCTACCCATTAGTCCAGGTTGCATCCAGAGGAGCCTATCAGCACCAACCCTGATGAATGCCTGTCTTCCAGGAAGCTGGGGGAAGATGACACTGGTGCACATGAGAGTTGGAATCTTCAAGAATGGAATCCTATGAGTTTGTTGCTTAGCTTTAAAAAGGGATTTAAGAAAATGCATAAACAAGTCCATACTCTAGTTTAAACACTGTTTTGATGTGTGATCAAATTGGATAATTCTGTTACAGAACATGTCTACCAGCAAAAGTGAGTGGTATATTGATGTTTTATGTGTTGGAGTTCAAATGTTTCCTGTCCAACTGATATGCTTTAACTTCCCCACTCACACACACGTTGGGTAGTGGGTAATACAGGGTCCCATGGAGGTGTGTATATTATAAGCATACAGCCATGTTCATAGCACCAAAGCCTCTCAATATTTTCTATGTATTTATTTAACCTTTATTTAACCAGGCAAGTCAGTTAAGAACAAATTCGTATTTACAATGACGGCCTACCCATATATATCAATACACCAATATATAAGTCTCTGCATAGCACTATGGAGTGATGTATGGTGTCAAGGACAGAGAATATATCACAGGCCACACATCGCTAAGCAAGAGAAAACAAAATACATTTGGAAAAGTGAGGATGGCCACATGGGATAGAGGAAAGGGGGGATAATAGACAAATCGAAGGATAAGAAATGAAAGGATGAGAAAGAAGGTAGAGGATAGAGTGAGTGAAGGGTGAAGAGAGTAAGATAAATCTTACAGACCAATTGGGCTGCTGCCTGCATGCCGGTGGTGCCACATAAATCTCTGGGTTCCCTGTCGCTAAGAAACCAACAATGTCACCATGACACCGTGCGTGGGCAGGGACCCCCGGCTTGGGATATCCTGTGATTAAGGAGTATTATGGGGTTTATGTTGCTCTGGCACAGCTATAGGGAAAATATATTTAGTGCAAACATCTTTAATGCTGGTTAATGTTTACCTTGTCTGTACCCCTGCTCTGGAGGCACAATGTAAGATATCAAGTTCTATTCCTTCGAGGGCCTACTTAGTAAACTGTTTGTAACTCATGTATACATGGTACACCATGGGGCGGTTTCCCAGACAGTGAATCTCCATTGAAAGTGCTTTTTAGTCCAGGACTAGGCTGAACCTATGCCGTGAAAACCGCCTCTGTGTATTTATGATAACACGTTATCATATATAAGTCATGAACAACAATTCTTATACATTACATTAGTACATGTAGCAAACTATGTAATCATTTTTACAAGAAGTGTATTAGCCATTGCTTAAATTCAGCATTAACAAGCTTGGTAAAGTTCATGTACGAGCTTCATTGCATTTGCGGGTCCTGGTTTGCCAGTTTAAGCAGAGTTGCTGGAAAGGTTGCGAAGTTCGTACTGACCCAAAAGCACACATAGAAAAACAGCCACCATGAGAAATGTGAGAGGAGGAAAGCACCTGGCTTTTCAATCAGCTGGTAACAGGCTCCTAACAGGGCGTCAAAAAAGGGAAATGATCGCAAGGGCATATAAAGCATGACAGTCCCACATACAATTATGCTTCTAAATCTATATGGTACAGTATGCAGTGTGCCATTATTTGATTCATTTCACCATACCACTATAACATTATCATAACTCGTAACAAATGGAATAAAATACTAGCTATCAGATAACTCAGTGAGTGGACATGTTCCTGTATGGAATATACCGTGGTGATATTAGTCTATATAATAATGATGCATAGCAACCCTGGGAGTGCTGAAAGATCTTAGTGTAATACTCTTTAAGTCCACACACTGACAGCACTACGCTGTGGGTGTTGAATGCTGATGTTTATTAGCATACCACACACTCAACATATCTGGTCTTCTAGTGGCCAGCACGAAGCAGGCTCTTTCACTTCATTAAAATGCCTCTTCTAATAGCTAGATGTCCCAGAACACAGTGACCCAATGAAACACTGTGTCCTGTCAGGAAGTTATTTTGTTACAGAAATACAGAAATCCTCCTGTTTTAAATTATTTGGAGATAGGAGGCAGGTAAGGTGCACCTTCCCAGGCAGCATCTGAGGATGCCGACAGCATGGATTTTGACATTACAAGCTAGAACACTTCAACACAAGCCCGCAGCCCAAGAATCATACAGTATCTGCAAGGGCAATGCAATCGTCATTCAATAGCTCCGCATTTTGCTCCACACCTCACATTCACAATATTCCATCACCTTTCTATAGGCTAGGCCTACTTATATTTATTTCTCAACTTTCCTAATATTAAGCACATTGCTTATCTTTACAGCAGGAGATTAGCCTACCTGGCTGGCATGAAAATGAACCACAGTTTGGAGAGAGAGGTCCATGATATTGGTCCATTCTAAATCAAAACAAATTTCACACATATACACTACTGGTCAAAACGTTTAGAACAACCTACTCATTCAAGGTTGTTTTTTTAGTTAAAAAAACTATTTTCTACATTGTAGAATAAGACATCAAAACTATGAATAACATATATTAAATAACACATAATCATGTAGTAACCAAAAATGTGTTAAAAAAATCTAAATATATTTGAGATTTTAAATTATTCAATGTAGCCACCATTTGCCTTGATGACAGCTTTGCACACTCTTGGCATTCCCTCAACCAGCTTCATGAGATAGTCACCTGGAATGCATTTCAATTCACAGGTGTGCCTTGTTAAAAGTTAATTTGTGGAATTCTTAATGCATTTGAGCCAATCAGTTGTGTTGTGACAAGGTAGGGGTGGTAAACAGAAGATAGCCCTATTTGGTAAAAGACAGAGTCCATATTATGGCAACAGCTCAAATAAGCAAAGAGAAATGACAGTCCATCGTTACTTCAGGACATGAAGGTCAGTCAATGGGGAAAATGCGGAAAAAAATAACTTTGATAGTTTCTTCAAGTGCAATCACAAAAACCATCAAGCGCTATGATGAAACTGGCTCTCATGAGAACTGCCACAGGAAAGGAAGTTACCTCTGCTGCAGAGGATAAGTTCATTAGAGTTACCAGCCACAGATTGCAGCCCAAATAAATGCTTCACAGAGTTCAAGTAACAGACACATCTCAACATCAACTGTTCAGAGGAGACTGTGTGAATCAGGCCTTCATGGTCGAATTTCTGCAAAGAAACTATGACTAAAGGACACCAATAATAATAAGAGACTTGCTTGGGCCAAGAAACATGAGCAATGGACATTAGACCGGTGGAAATCTGTCCTTTGGTCTGATGAGTCCATATTTGAGATTTTTGGTTCCAACCGCTGTGTCTTTGTGAGACGCAGAGTAGGTGAACAGATGATATCCACATGTGGTTCCCACCGAAAGCATGGAGGAGGAGGTGTGATGGTGTGGGGGTGCTTTAATGTTGACACTGTCTGTGATTTATTTAGAATTCAAGGCACACTTAACCAGCATGGCTACCACAGCATTCTGCAGCGATACGCCATCCCATCTGGTTTGGGCTTAGTGGGACTATCATTTGTTTTTCAATAGGAAAATTACCCAAAACACACCTCCAAGCTGTGTAAGGGCTATTTGACCAAGAAGGAGAATGATGGAGGGCTGCATCAGATGACCTGGCCTCCACAATCACCCGAACTCCACCCAATTGGGATGGTTTGGGATGAGTTGCACCATAGAGTGAAGGAACAGCAGCCAACAAGTGCTCAGCATATGTGGGAACTCCTTAAAGACTGTTGGAAAGCATTCCAAGTGAAGCTGGTTGAGAGAATGCCAAGTGTGCAAAGCTGTCATCAAGGCAAAGGGTGGCTGCTTTGAAGAGTAAAATCTAAAATATATTTATATTTTTTTTATTACTACATGATTCCACATGTGTTATTTTATAGTTTTGATGTCTTCACTATTATTCTACAATGTAGAAAATAGTACAAATTAAGAATAACCCTTCAATGAGTAGGTGTGTCCAAACTTTTGACTGGTACTGTATGTAAAAGGCGTATAGTGTTTGTGACATACTGTACAGTGTGTGTTTGCTTGTGTTTTTTTGCGCTCTAGAAAGGGTCACTAGGTTTGCAGAAGTTTCAGATGACAGGACCAACCCTTCGGTAACCCCTCACATCCAACTAAACTTCACCAGACACCCCTCATCTCCCAACCTGGGCACCTCCTGTCCTGACCCGCCACCCCCTCCCCATTCTCCTTGAGGAAATAAAAGTGTTCATGGAGAGAGGATCAGCCACTATCTCTGCTGAAGACCATAGGGTACCATGCCATTGCCAAACTACGCTCCAAGCAGTAACGAAATCATGCCTGTGCCAAAGAAAGCAGGTAAGGTTTCATGATCTACTCTGTGAGCTTGCATGTGTACATTATGTAATTGAAAGCGGACCAAAACCCTCTCCTCCTCAGTTGAACAGATTTTTAAAGCAAATGTAATCAGTATTACATTAATATAACATTTTATTGGATTTCCCAATAAATTATAGAAATGACCATTTTTAATGTATATTTCACATTTTCAGAAATTAGCATTCATATGTAATATTCACATTCTCATGAATACATGTTTTGTGTTTTGTTGTGTTATAAATGGTTTTACTTTATCAAACACCAGGCAAATAATGAATCATTTCGGATTGTTTCACTTTATTGACCTTGTATTGTTATGTCTCAAATGATTCATTGTAGTTTGTCAGTAACTCAACTAAATAATAAATACGAAATAATTTCATTACCATTGGGTCATTTTTTATAATACTTTTGAGATGAAATTGTACTTAGTGAATAGGGAAATTAGGATTATTGTGGCTGATGTATTTCTGAAAATCAAGTTATTCAAGTTCCTATGCCTTCCTCTCACTGAAAACTATATCCAAATATGGAGGAAGTCCAGTGTCGTATTGTGCAATGATGCCAGTGTTGTTTTTCCTGACAACCTCAGTCTATATGTAGGCTATGGGGCATAGTGGAGTCCATATGTAGGCTATGGAACATGGTGGAGTCCATATGTAGGCTATGGGGCATGGTGGAGTCTATATGTAGGCTATGGGGCATGGTGGAGTCTATATGTAGGCTATGGGGCATGGTGGAGTCCATATGTAGGCTATGGGGCATGGTGGAGTCTATATGTAGGCTATGGGGCATGGTGGAGTCTATATGTAGGCTATGGGGCATGGTGGAGTCCATATGTAGGCTATGGGGCATGGTGGAGTCCATATGTAGGCTATGGGACATGGTAGAGTCTATATGTAGGCTATGGGGCATGGTGGAGTCTATATGTAGGCTATGGGACATGGTAGAGTCTATATGTAGGCTATGGGGCATGGTGGAGTCTATATGTAGGCTATGGGGCATGGTGGAGTCTATATGTAGGCTATGGGGCATTGTGGAGTCTATATGTAGGCTATGGGACATGGTAGAGTCTATATGTAGGCTATGGGACATGGTGGAGTCTATATGTAGGCTATGGGGCATAGTGGAGTCCATATGTAGGCTATGGGGCATAGTGGAGTCTATATGTAGGCTATGGGACATGGTGGAGTCTATATGTAGGCTATGGGGCATGGTGGAGTCTATATGTAGGCTATGGGGCATAGTGGAGTCCATATGTAGGCTATGGGGCATAGTGGAGTCCATATGTAGGCAATGGGGCATGGTGGAGTCCATATGTAGGCAATGGGGCATGGTGGAGTCCATATGTAGGCTATGGGACATGGTAGAGTCTATATGTAGGCTATGGGGCATAGTGGAGTCCATATGTAGGCTATGGGGCATGGTGGAGTCCATATGTAGGCAATGGGGCATGGTGGAGTCCATATGTAGGCAATGGGGCATGGTAGAGTCTATATGTAGGCTATGGGACATGGTGGAGTCTATATGTAGGCTATGGGGCATAGTGGAGTCCATATGTAGGCTATGGGGCATAGTGGAGTCTATATGTAGGCTATGGGACATGGTAGAGTCTATATGTAGGCTATGGGGCATGGTGGAGTCTATATGTAGGCTATGGGGCATAGTGGAGTCCATATGTAGGCTATGGGGCATAGTGGAGTCCATATGTAGGCAATGGGGCATGGTGGAGTCCATATGTAGGCTATGGGGCATGGTGGAGTCCATATGTAGGCTATGGGGCATGGTGGAGTCTATATGTAGGCTATGGGGCATGGTGGAGTCTATATGTAGGCTATGGGACATGGTAGAGTCTATATGTAGGCTATGGGACATGGTGGAGTCTATATGTAGGCTATGGGGCATAGTGGAGTCCATATGTAGGCTATGGGGCATAGTGGAGTCTATATGTAGGCTATGGGACATGGTAGAGTCTATATGTAGGCTATGGGGCATGGTGGAGTCTATATGTAGGCTATGGGGCATAGTGGAGTCCATATGTAGGCTATGGGGCATAGTGGAGTCCATATGTAGGCAATGGGGCATGGTGGAGTCCATATGTAGGCAATGGGGCATGGTGGAGTCCATATGTAGGCTATGGGACATGGTAGAGTCTATATGTAGGCTATGGGGCATAGTGGAGTCCATATGTAGGCTATGGGGCATGGTGGAGTCCATATGTAGGCAATGGGGCATGGTGGAGTCCATATGTAGGCAATGGGGCATGGTGGAGTCCATATGTAGGCTATGGGACATGGTAGAGTCTATATGTAGGCTATGGGGCATAGTGGAGTCCATACGTAGGCTATGGGGCATAGTGGAGTCCATATGTAGGCTATGGGGCATAGTGGAGTCCATATGTAGGCTATGGGGCATGGTGGAGTCCATATGTAGGCTATGGGGCATAGTGGAGTCCATATGTAGGCTATGGGGCATAGTGGAGTCCATATGTAGGCTACTGTGTGTACTCTGATATTCACACCCTACTTCTTACAGTAGCATTTCTGCGCAGGTTCACTTTTATAAGAGTGTTGTTCAGTTACGGTTAAACTACTTGGAATCTTAAGTGTTAACTACTGCTTTGGCATATGGACTTTATTATAAGGCGAGCTAAGGAGAGAGACAGACAAAAAATACAGACAGAGAGAGCGAGACAGGCAGACAGTGCTCATCACTGGGTGTTTATTATGAATGTATGATGTTGATAACATGTTGTTTATTGACCACCAGTTACAAGCTCTATCATGTTCCTTTAACAGGCCCACTTTGCCAAGTACCTCTCTCTGCCTGTCATGCTGCCAAATCTCTCCCCCATCTCATCAATCAGCTCATCAAACTGTTTCCCCCTCTTCTGACATCACCTCTCCAGACCACAATGTTCCCACCGGATCAAATCCATTCTTCAGCAGTCAGCTCTCACACAGCCTCACTGGGCCGTTGGCCATGTCAGGTCTCACACATCCTCACTGGCCCGTTGGCCATGTCAGGTCTCACACATCCTCACTGGCCCGTTGGCCATGTCAGGTCTCACACAGCCTCACTGGTCCGTTGGCCATGTCAGGTCTCACACATCCTCACTGGCCCGTTGGCCATGTCAGGTCTCACACAGCCTCACTGGCCCGTTGGCCATGTCAGGTCTCACATAGCCTCACTGGCCCGTTGGCCATGTCAGCTCTCACACAGCCTCACTGGCCCGTTGGCCATGTCAGCTCTCACACAGCCTCACTGGCCCGTTGGCCATGTCAGGTCTCACACAGCCTCACTGGCCCGTTGGCCATGTCAGCTCTCACACAGCCTCACTGGCCCGTTGGCCATGTCAGCTCTCACACAGCCTCACTGGCCCGTTGGCCATGTCAGCTCTCACACAGCCTCACTGGCCCGTTGGCCATGTCAGCTCTCACACAGCCTCACTGGCCCGTTGGCCATGTCAGGTCTCACACAGCATCACTGGCCCGTTGGCAATGTCAGGTCTCACGCCTCATCTCTGTCTGTCACTTTGCTCCATGAAACTAACCTCTCTGAATGCTGCCAAGGATTCTGTCTACTTGTTCTCTATATTTCTCATCCTCTTTCTCCCTCTCCAGTTTCCACTCTGTGCTTCTCCATATATCCCTCTGTCCATCCAACCCTGCTATGGATCCTTCACATGTATCCAGCCCAGTGTGGCCTCAATGTCCCATCACTCCCTATCACTGCCATCCTCTGGCTCCCATGGTAATGAAGTGTGAAGTCATGGACAGTAACTCAAGTACTTGGCTGTGAAACACTACGTTTTATTCATGGCTGTTTGATTCTGTGAAAATCTGACCGCTGAGGTACGTATCTGATTGCTTCAGTTCTGACTCATGAAGAATTATATTTCTTCAGATTGCCAGATTTAAATTTAGACAGTTGCATTGCTTTTCATGACAATGTACTGCTAAACATTGATTATTACAAAGTCAATTGGAGCTAGGTCTTCACGGGTCCAGATGGACCCGATATACCCGCTTTCGGACCAGGGCCTGATCGGGTTCGGGTCTGAAATTCTAATTTGTCCCTCAGGTCCGGGTTGGGTCTTGTTTGATCGGACCCAGCCACGGCTCTGCATAGCCTCTAGCATATTTATTTTGTACGCTAATAAGGAGAATTTATTGACTTATAGAAGGCCTAGCCAACATATACTATAAAGACCTATTTGTTAACCAGAAGAACAACTTGGCAGACAAACAGATTTTTCTTGTCACTCAGACCAGTTAGGGTACGGGTTGGGTCTAGGTCGAGTTGTCCTTGGGTCCAATCCGGTCCTGGTCCAACTTTTTAGACCAGTGAAGACCTCTAATTGGAGCCCATCACATTTCATCTCATGTTGAGAACCTCCCAATGACTTTCTCCTTTTTCAAGAATGCTGTCCTGTTGGTTTGTACATCTTTCAGTCCATGCTTTTTCCATCCATCTCCATTTCATCATCGGAATGGAACACCACAAGGTTTTTTTAGACACTTCATAACAGAGGGCAAAGGGATGGTTCTGAGCTTTGGCCAGCTCCCTTCACCTCTCTCCGTCACATCTCGTGATCTCCCTATCAGTGGAAATCCCGCTGTTCCCGAACCCGATCCGGGCAGAGAGCTCCATCTCATCCAGGGGGGTTGCGCAGACCACCGACAAGCACGTCCAACATAAGCAGCTTCTTTTCTACCATGTCAAAGAGGTCATTGTCCTGGCCTCTGAAAGGCATCTACAGATGTCCTCAACATGGCCGACTGGCTTTCCTCCAATTGCCAGGGAGGAGTCTTCATTTCATTCTCAGATTAGCTTCTGTCCATCCGCAGCACACCTATCATATGTCCTGAATATCGTTGTTACTGTGAATAAAAATCATACTCATCTTCAAAAACATCTCTAGAAATTGACAAATGTTGGTTAAATGGACAAACTTTTCCAAGATCAGAAGAAATCAAATGCTGTCCCCAATACTGTTGGACTTCCATTCCAATCCTTCCCCTGCCAATTAAATCCTATGATTTCACAATTAGATTTATGGTTCAATGGATTCCAATGCATTTGACACATATGTTTGACCTGAGGTAGTAACCTCCCTTGTTTGTCATTTTCTGCCACTGTCTCTATGTGCCTGAACATTCATCCACCCGTTTTCTCTTTCTTTAAATGTCTCTATCTCTGTGTCAACGCATCAATCTCTCTGAGTATCTGTTTATCCATCTGTCAATCTGTCCAGGGCTTTGCTGGTGACCCCACTGAGAGCAGCAGGGTATCTGGCTGGGCTTATCCCCCACAGGGGAGCCAGAGCCCACTCATATCCCCCCACCCCCGCCGGGCCCTGCTCATAATAACCAGCCAGGGTGATATCTCACTCCATGGTGACTCTGGATGTCATTAAGTATTCAGAACCTTTCCCTTTTCTTTTTTTTTTAAATAAAAAAAACGGTTTTTGCTTTTTCATTATGGGGTATTCTGTGTAGACTGATGAGGGGAAAAAAACTATTTAATACATTTTAGAATAAGGCTGTAATGTAACAAAATGTGGGAAAAGTCAAAGGGTGTGAATACTTTCAGAATGCACTGTATACTGCCTGTGAAACGTTCTCTTCAAATGAGGATCAGACACTTTCAAATAGCAAGATTGCCTGTCAAATGCTCCATCACATTACTGTGCTAGCAAAACATTTTAGCAGCCCCCCTCTTGACAGTGTTTAAGAGTTAAGTTCGCGCAATTCCACACATTGTGAAACTGGGCACAGAGAAAATGGTGATTATTTAAAGCAAGTTTGCTGCAAATCTACACATTTTACCATGCGGCAGAGAGACGATTTAGCAATTTTATAACTCATTTCATGTAATTGTACTCATTTTGCCAAGATGGCGGAGAGAAACAATTGGCTGTTTGACAGCTAATTTCCTGCAATTCTATACATTTTTCCATAGGGTGGAGAGAAATGTTTGCAGGTTTTATGATATCTGAGTGAGACTGACTAACAAAATCACTTACTAACAAAATCAATGGGGGCCCCCCAGCCGATAATTCGACCGTGATTACTAAGTAGCTAGCTGACGGCTAGACTAATTTGCCAATATACAAATGTTTTGCTGACATGGGCTAATTGAGTGACTATCAGGGTCTGACATAACAAGAGAAAAACTGCTGAAAACTGCTGACCTTGTGTATTCTACTATTCTAACTTGCAACAGTAAGGCTTATTACATTTTTTGGGGGAGCCGCCAATTGCCCATCCCCTCTTTAAAATGTATATTTAAATCTCTCTACTCTCGCAATGATTCTCCTGAATCCCTTGGTGACACCCTCCATCAATGTCTTACTTTTGCCATCTACTAACTATCCTTGATTATCCCATTAGCTGACTCTTGTTATCTTTCTCTGTGTCCCTCCCTCTCCCATCACTCTGTCCCTATAAGGGAGGATTCTGGGAGAGTATGGGGAGGGATGACGGATTAAGTGACCTGTCATCAACCCCTTTCCTTCCTACTGCCCACGTCCCGACTCCAGAGATCAGATGTCCTTCTCCCTTTCTGTCTTGCCTGATCATTACTTCTACTTGTTGTTCAGCACAGTATACATTATATGCATGCCTTTCTGTCAAAGGAATTTTAATCTCTTTGGGGCAGTGTGCAGCTGTTCAGTCTTCAGGACACATACAGTGGAGTGTAAGTCACAAACATGGAAGCATTATTGGAAAGACCAGTGGATCAGAGTTCAGCCGACCACGAGGGGAAGTTGTTGAAATACATCATAACCTCTAAACTGGGCATACAGTAATGTGGCAGCTTCTTTGGTACACATGCTTCAAGCAAGGAAGACAGTGAGGTTCTCAGCCTTATTTTCCTTTGCTCATCCTCCCAGTTTCACTTGGCCTCTGCTGATGTTGTAACAAGCTCACATTTTTCCTCATGGTCATCATCCTGTCAGCTCCCTCTCCGCCACTGGACAGACACATCGCGAAAGCTGGAGAGTTAGGTTTACCTCAGACAGGTGCCAGCATGGACTGTCCTGCGCAAAAGAGCTGGGCTAAAAGGACAGACTGGTCAATCCTTCCAGCAATGTGTTGGCAGTTGATCACCTGTCCTCTAAAAAGTAATCCATTGGTGTTAGCAAAGGCGTTGGCTTCCTGCAATGGTGCAGACTGTCAGGAAGAACCATTAAGACATATCGCGCACGCTCTCTGCTATCCCCTCCATCACTGAAAGTTTGCTATCCAGCGACATCCTCAAAAACACGTTTAGGGCATTTGAGAGCATGTTGGCCTCGCAATGGATGTAGAAAATAAATGGAAACGCTCACTCTGCACCTAGTTCTCACGTGGGTGGGTGTGTAGGGGTACACGTGCTTACCGGTATCCTATGTGTGCATGTGTGTGTTATGTAAAGGAGATAATACCCATATCAGTCCCTCCAGGATTTTGGAATTCTGCGATTCTGCATATTATACGAGGGGTTGCAAATTTGACCAAACTCCACACTATTACTGTATAAAACAGTCAAATCACAGCAATATTACTGCATAAAACTGTTCAATGACCACACTACAAAAAGAAGGCTCAAAATTCTGACCAATCCCAACACTTTTACCACAAACAATGGTTCAATCAAGCCACATAACAAATCCCGCTATGCCCTCAGATGAACCATCAAACAGGCAAAGCGTCAATACAGGACTTTTATGCTCGCTTCGAGGCAAGCAACACTGAAGCATGCATGAGAGCAACAGCTGTTCCAGACGACTGTGATCACTCTCTCTGTAGCCGATGTGAGCAAGACCTTTAAACAGGTGGCAAGACGGATTACCAGGACATGTACTCAAGGCATGCGCGGACCAACTGGCAAGTGTCTTCACTGACATCTTCAACCCTGACTGAGTCTGTAATACCTACATGTTTCAAACACCACTATAGTCCCTGTGCCCAAGAAAGCGAAGGTAACCTGCCTAAATGATTACCGCCCCGTAGCACTCATGTAGGTAGCAAGTGCTTTGAAAAGCTGGTCATGGTTCACATCAACACCATCATGTCGGAAACCCTAGACCCACTCCAATCCACATACCGCCCCAACAGATCCACAGATGACGCAATCTCAATCGCACTCCACACTGCCCTTTCTCACCTGGACAAAAGGAACACCTATGTGAGAATGCTGTTCATTGACAACAGCTCAGCATTCAACACCATAGTGCCCACAAAGCGCATCACTAAGCTAAGGACCCTGGGACTAAACACCTCCCTCTGCAACTGGATCCTGGACTTCCTGACGTGCCGCCCCAGACGATGAGACAGTCTATAGGGAAGAGGTCAGAGACCTGGCAGTGTGGTGTCAGGACAACACCCTCTCCCTCAATGTGTGCAAGACAAAGGAGCTGATCATGGACTATAGGAAAAGGAGGGCCGAACAGGCCCCCATTAACATCGACGAGCTGAAGTGGAGCAGGTCGAGAGTTTCAAGTTCCTGGTCATGGTCTAAAAACATCAAGGCAGTTGTGAAGAGGGCATGACAACACCTTTTCCCCCTCAGGAGAATGAAAAGATTTGTCATGGGTCCCCAGATCCTCAAAAAGTTCTACAGCTGCACCAACGAGAGCATCCTGACGGGTTGCATCACCGCCTGGTATGGCAACTGCTCGGTGTCTGACCGTAAGGTGCTACAGAAGGTAGTGCGTACAGCCCAGTACATCACTGGGGCTAAGCTTCCTGACATCCAGGCCCTATATACAGTGGGGCAAAAAAGTATTTAGTCAGCCACCAATTGTGCAGGTTCTCCCACTTAAAAAGATGAGAGAGGCCTGTAATTTTCATCATAGGTACACTTCAACTATGACAGACAAAATTAGAAAAAAAAAGTGCACCCATGACCAGCTCTGAAACCAGATTGCATAGCGGAGAAGGTATGGTGGGATTCGAAATGGTCAGTAATCTGTTTGTTAACTTGGCTTTCGAAGACCTTAGAAAGACAGGGTAGGATAGATATAGGTCTGTAGCAGTTTGGGTCTAGAGTGTCACCCCCTTTGAAGAGGGGGATGACCGCGGCAGCTTTCCAATCTTTGGGAATCTCAGACGATACGAAAGAGAGGTTGAACAGGCTAGTAATAGGGGTGATCTGAAACGAGATGGATGACCCTGTGAAAAGTAAAGTCATTTGAGCTAAGACTGACGGACGGTGACAGTCAGTGGAAACAGCAATAGCACCCAGTTTTCTGAGAAAGTGGGATGACAAATGAATGGACAGGAGTGAGAACTGGAGATTAAACAACATCTAGAGTACTTCAGCAGCAGAGACAAACATGCTGTCAGTGGCGTGAAATAATGTCCATCACACACAACTTGCAATCTTATAACGGCCTGACCCCTGGTGTCAGTGGCTGTGATGTGTGTCCTTAGTGGATGTAGAGCCGTAACCCAAAGCTGGGCTGGTATGGGTAAACTACATTAATCAGTGCTAAGAAAAAAGACTCAGAATAGCACACACTCTCCAAAGTGATATATGGCATAAAGGCAAATAGTGGGAGGGAGAGGGGATGAAGGCAGAGAGTGGCAGGAGCAGGGAGATAGAGGCAAGGAAAGGAAAGATGAAGAGAAGGAAGGGAGAGAAGGAATCATGGACAGTAAACAGCACCTAGCACAACCTCTACGATCTGAAGCTAGCACAACCTCTACAAACTGCAGCTAGCACAACCTCTACAAAGTGCAGCTAGCACAACCTCTACAAACTGCAGCTAGCACAACCTCTACAAACTGCAGCTAGCACAACCTCTACAAACTGCACATGGCACAACCTCTACAAACTGCACCTAGCACAACCTCTACAAACTGCAACAAGCACAACCTCTACAAACTGCAACAAGCACAACCTCTGCAAATGCATAACAATCTGACACAACATAATGTTCTACCTGGGAAAGATAATTCATTTTTGCCTTTTTTCTGTAGGGAGAAAATCCCAGGCAGCTCCTGCAGGTATGATTTCTGTAATACTGCATGTATAAGTACTGAAAAGCCTTTGTAAATCCTGACTAACAATGGCATCCCAGGAATGACATTAGACCGGTGGTGTAATTCAAACTGGATTATCTCATCAGTATACCGTAAATGGATTTCACACTTTATCTCTCTCTCTCCTCATAACAGAGGTGCCGCCGGTGTACGAGCCCAATATTCATGATCCCACCACCAGGGCTGACCTCATGAAATGTAAGGCCATGTAATTGGCTCTTTATCACTTTGGGCCTCACTCTCTGTAATGCATGTGATGCTAAATTCCGCTTGCCCACAGCCTATACAATGTTGAAATGCACAATTTAGGACCTGGCTTACAGTATATCCACTTTACTGCCTACACTCAAGAGATTGTACATATCGCAATAATATCACAGTACTCATCTGACCTGATCTGTTCTCCGACCCTTTCATCTCATCCATATTCATCCAACCACTCAACTCAATTCCTCTCTCTTTACCTCATCGTTTCTCTTTCTCCCCTCAGACTGGATCCCCCTCTCCCTGGATGACAAAACGGCCCAGAAGCTGCTGTGGATATCCGAGAGCAACCTCAAGGTGTCGCGTATGTCAGAGGAGGTGTGTCCATACCCCATGAGACCGGAGAGATATGAGCATTCGCCACAGGTTGGTCTGCCATCCTCAGTTACAGTGCACACATCATAGTGCCATTGTGTAACTAAAGTGTGCCCACCGTTTTGGACATGCCATCAGTGCATGCCTGGCTCTAAGACATCTCTAATCTACCCTTTCTACTATCCCCTCTCTACTCTGTACAGGTGCTGTGTAAGGAGGGTCTGTTGGGGCAGAGAGGGTACTGGGAGGTGGACTATGGCGGCTGGGTGGTGATTGGGGCAGTGTACGAGAGCATGGGCCGGAAGGAAGGGCCATGTGGGCTGGGGGAGAACGAAAGCTCATGGGGTGCGGGCTGGGCCGGCTCCTGCTACCAAGTCTGGCACAACGGGGAGAATGTGGAGGTCGGGCTCCCTCTGTGCAACACCATGAGCATATACCTGGACCAGCCCGCTGGCATCATCAAGTTCTTCATCGTGGAAGGAGAAGAGGAGGCGGAGAAGGCAGTGCGACTGATACACAAGTTCAAAACTGACCTCAAAGAGAAGATTCTGCCTTGTTTCTGGGTTGGCAGTAAATCCTTCTGTTGGATCCGGAAGAAAGAGGGACAGTGACAAGAAGGGTGTAGGAAAGGAGAGAGGGAATAACAGGTCAGGGAATTTGTAAGAAAGGGAGGTAAAGTGAACGAGAAGATATATGTTTCTAATATTTGGAGCACAAGCACTGGTGTCAGAATGCAGAATTGAAGCAGAGAATAATGGAATCTTCACAACATGAAATCAGTTGTAATCTGTTCACATCATGTCTATGGTTTTAAGTGTTGCTGTTATCCCTCTGTTGCATGAGGACAACATACATGTGAATTGCTAGGTTATATTATAATATTTAGAATGACAATTATATTGACTATTACTATTTATTTGTACCGTCAGCCGTTTTTGTTACAGCACTAGTTTGTTAGTGTTAAAGTAGGGTGTGTAGTTTAGATTCATAGCTTGTATCATTTTATATCTGATTGAACCATGGTCATGTATGAATGTGATGAATAAATACAACTGTGTAAACAATAGAGTTCAACTATTTACACTGACAAATATATATAAATACAACAATTTTACTGAGTTACAGTTCATATAAGGAAATAGTTCAATTGAAATAAACTCAACAGGCCCTAATCTATGGATTTCACATGACTGGGAAAACAGATATGCATCCGTTGGTCACAGATACCTTAAAAAAAAGTTAGGGGAGTGTATCAGACAGTATCTGGTGTGACCACTATTTGCCTCATGCAGCGCGACACTTCTCCTTCGCATAGAGTTGATCAGGCTGTTGATTGTGGCCTGTGGAATGTTGTCCCAATCCTCTCCAATGTCTGTGCAAAGTTGCTGGATATTGGCAGGAACTGGAACACGCTGTCGTACACGATCCAGAGCATCCCAAACATAATCAATGGGTGACATGTCTGGTGAGTATGCAGACCATGGAAAAACTGGGACATTTTCAGCTTCCAGGAATTGTTTACAGATCCTTGGGACACGGGGCCATGCATTATCATGCTGAAACATGGCTGTGGATGAATGGCACGACAATGGACCTCAGGGTTTCATCACAGTATCTCTGTTTTCAAATTGCCCTAGATAAAATGCAATTGTGTTCATTGTCCATAGCTTATGCCTGCCCATACAATAACCCCACCATGGGGCACTCTGTTCACAACGTTGCCATCAGCTCATCCACACGACGCCATACACACTGTCTGCCATCTTCGATACCGGGATTCATCCATGAAGAGCATACTTCTCCTGCGTGCCAGTGGCCGTTGAAGGTTAGCATTTATCTACTTTAGTCAGTCAGGTCAAGACCTGGGTGAGAATGACAAGCACGCAGATGAGCATCCCTGAGACGGTTTCTGACATAAATTATTCGGCTGTGCAAAGCCACAGTTTCATCAGTTGTCTGGGTAGCCGGTCTCCGACGATCCCGCAGGTGAAGGAGCCAGATGGAGGTCATGGGCTGGCATGGTTACATGTGGTCTGCAGTTGAGAGGCCGGTTGGACGTAGTATCAAATTCTCTAAAATGATGTTGGCGGCGGCTTATGGTAGGGAAATAACGATTCTGGCAACAGCTCTGGTGGACATTCCTGCAGTCAGCATGCCAATTGCACGCTCCCTCAACTTGAGACATCTGTGGCATTGTGTTGTGTGACAAAACTAAACATTTTAGAGTTGCCTTTCACTGTCCCCAGCACAATGTGCACCTGTTAAATGGTATTGCTGTTTAATTATCTTGTTATGTCACACCTGTGGATGGATTATCGTGGTAAAGGAGAAATGATCACTAACAGGGATGTAAAGAAATATGTACACAAAATGAGAGAAATAAGCTTTTTGTGCCATATGGAACATTTTGGGACCTTTTATTTCAGCTCATTAACATGGGACCAACACTTTACATGTTGTGTTTATTTCTGTTCAGGATATTTCTTAATCTGATACTGCCCTCTCTAGGACAGCCATTATACTGCATCCAAATAATATTCAGTGTCAGAACCAACAGCCTGATTCACGGATGTTGCTCCTAAATTTAAACCATACAGGTACTCAAATTAAAACATTTATCTGCTTTTGAAAGGTTGGGAGATGATAGATACATCTCTGTTTGCCTCCTCCGCTTTCTCTCGCTCTCACAGTCAACACATTTGGAGGACATTATTATAATAAGTGTCAATATCTGAGATTGTACACGTACTATCATTCTACCAGTCAGTCATTCATTGGCAAGGTAGAAGTACAAAAAGTCATGTTTCATGGAGAC
The DNA here is from genome assembly GCF_036934945.1 of Oncorhynchus masou masou. Taxonomy (NCBI): domain Eukaryota; kingdom Metazoa; phylum Chordata; class Actinopteri; order Salmoniformes; family Salmonidae; genus Oncorhynchus; species Oncorhynchus masou. The sequence continues at coordinate 17,531,290 of NC_088225.1, read as the reverse complement.
ATGGTGCCCTTCACTCACAATTTGAAAAGCTACAGGCTTCATGTTAAAAAGCCCCCTAGAGCCAACCATTTCTAGAAGGGTGACCCATCCTCCACGAATCTACTTGGCAAAGTCCCACAACAGAGTCAACACCTGTGTCAGTTAAAAACATTTCAATATGTTAGTGTCCATGTTGGTCAGTACAGTGGGTCACTATGAGCACATTTGAAGTGAAGTTGTGTGCAGCGAGTTGTCTTGTAGTGTTTAAGTGTGTATGGGTGTAATGTATTGTGTTGAAAATGATCTTAGTGTGTATACGAGCATATGTTATGTCAGTTAATCCTCTCTGGGTTCACCGTTGTTACTACCAAATTTGGGGTTAGTGATTAGCTAATACACTGGGGTACTTTTCCACCTGCCAGCCAATCAATTAGCTCTCTTTCATCCACACACTCTCTCTCTCACTCCTTCATCCCCTCACTTTCTTTGGCTCAGTGTTTGAGGGAGAAGTCTCCCGTGTTGAGGCGAGGGCGAGGTAGTCCTCCAAACATTTCTGTTCCGTCGTTGGCTCCTGGGGCCAACAGGGCCTTCATGCTGGCAGCAATATGATCCAGGTCAGCTACACCAGCCTGCAACACAGACAGTTAGTGGGTATGTGTGTCAGAATGACTGATTGACAGAGAGAAAGTGAGCTGTATGTTTTTAAACGAAGGTTCACTGACCCGTTCCCCACTGTGGCCTTCTCCCTGGTGGGGTCTGTTGCCCTTGAAGCCCCACACAGGAACAGACACAGGGAGGGAGCGGGCCATGTTCATGGGGTTGGGGTGTCGGGATGAGAATGACTGCCCCATGGCCATGCTGCGGGGGGGAGGAGGACAGTCCTCACTTAACGAGCCTGGAGCAGAGAGGAGGCACATATTAAGAGCATTAGATCATCATTAACTAATATTACAACACACATACACTCACCATCAGTGCTCTCCTCCTCTCCGTCGGACTCAAAGAATGGTTCACAGTCACGAGACAGCGAGTCCTCATCCATGGAAAACACTCCTGAAGCAGAGAGATTAATATTTACGAAGTCATTCAGACCAGGAGATTTATAAAAATAAAATAAATAAATAAATAAAATAGTCCCACAGAGCTGTGTTCACCTGCAGTCTCATTCAGATTACGGCTCCTTTCGTCCATGTCCTCCTCTTCCTCACACTCTTCCTCTAAGTCCCCAATTCCGGGAATGTCTCTCCCTCGTCCAGCCTCCTCTATCACCACAGCCATCTCTCTCTCCCTCTCTCCATTCCCATGCTGCCCAGCAGCTTGGCCAATGACAGCCCCTGAGTGGTAGATTGATGGGTAGCTTTGCGAATAGAGTGTGGTACTGGGGCTGATGGTTCCCACACCACACTCACCTGTTAGGCCCTGTGGAAGAGAAGTTAAGAACTTTACAAATACACACAGTACTATGAATGACAGCCACATTTAATGGCACAAAATGACTGAAAGACAGTCTACTCACCGCCCTGTCAGAGGGTATGTCCACTACCAGTTTAGCTCCTCCGTCTCCTGCACTCAGACGTGTATATCTATGTGCCGTTAGCATAGATGTGGAGTGCAGCACCGCAATGTCGTCCATGTAGCGCCGCGAAGACTCAGCCAAAGCCCCCTGACCCCACACGTGATAGGAGAAATCCCACTTCCGGCCTCCGGCAGGCAAGCCACTCTCCTTTTTCCTCTCATCTCCCTCCACTACAGATGGCCAGAACTTCTTACAGGCTGTAAGAATAGCCAGGTCGCAGCCTGACTTCTGACAATATCCCTCTGCTGCGGCAAGTAGTGCCAGCCAGCTCTCTTTGTGGTTGTCTGGGATCTCGGGGTCAGATGATTGGGTGATGGAGGCCATGATGGGTAAACAGGACTGCCAATGACTGTTGGATGTGTTTAATTTATTAGGGCTAGCTTTTATGGAATGTATAGCTGCTTTGTAACTGTTTTTATTGATCAATAGTTAAAATGGTTTAGGTTAGTGTAATCAGGCACCTGTAGGACTCAGCCAGCAGTTTAATATTAAATACTATATATTTTTGTTAACAAGTCTGGTGATAAATTTACCTTTTTGGAGTGTTGATGTGTTTTTGGAATCTGCTTTTGGTTTTGGTTTAAGCTAAGAATAAAACTATCCTTAGTTGTTATAAAGCAGGTTTCAGAGGCACAAGGTGATTGTTTAATATTATTAATGTCAGTGTGCCTGAGAGAACTAGGGGAGAGAAAATGAAAATGTTGCTGGTGTTACCTGGAAAAAAACAAAATGGAGAAAGCTTGAGTTGCTCAAAAAAAAAAGTTTGCATTGTTAGTCATTATAGCAATATTAGCTGATGTCACTAGCTAGGCACTATTTAGATCATCACTAAACCAGAATTCAGATAATAATCTCATAAAATTGTGCAAGATTAAACTTCATGAAATTAGACTACACTCAACTCAAGCATGGAATGTCAAATTCACATGATCCAAATACTGTACATACATTTCAATTCCATATAACTTTGACGTCAGACTGCCTTGTAGAAGTCTGAGTTCATGGTCAATATCTCAGTGGCAGTTTGAGGATGTTCCATAATAGACCTATGCTAACCGTGGGAAGACGTTGTCCACCTGTCGTTACGTCTCGCGAACTGTCGCAGTTCAGCGTCGTCGTCCCTTCCTCCCCCACAATCTCATGCATTCGTTAGCATACGAACTGGCTCTGCCAAAACCTTGTGGGGTGACTGCCTGCTCTAGACTTACCCAGCTCGTTTCTAAATGTAATTCCTGTGATTATTACTACCAGGAAAGCACTTCAATGAACATGTCATGACTTCGGATTGTTTGTGCTTGTTTGTTTGCTAACATGCTAGCCAACTGGTCTCCTGTGCACTCTCCTCCCAATATGAACACATCTCATTTCTCGCCTTTGCAGAGACACTAGCACACACAGACACAAATGAACAGAAGTCAGCTTACACATTCAGTTCCTTATTTCGTCTGTTGCAAGCGTTTTTCTAGTTCTAACTGTTTCTTTATCTCTCAAGAATGGTCTCCCCCAAGACTCCGACGTTGCTGTTTAGAGACGCTAGACGAGACGCACGTTTTACACGTGACTGTGGGCGGGCTCGTACTCGTCTTGTTTTGGACGCGCACTTGGACGAGGCTGCATCTCAATAGCTTGTCATAGTTTCTTCTACTGGTATAATTTACTTCATCCTCACTGATCTGACATGATGGAAGCAAATGCTTCTGGTAGGCTTTTCAATCTCTATATTATTCCCACCTATAAACTGTCTTCTAATTTTGCAGTGCAGATGAAGGAAAAGAGAGGAGAGTAAAATGTAACATTTTTATTTAACTAGGCAAGTCAGTTAAGAACAAATTCTTATTTACAATGACAGCCTACCCCGGCCAAACCCTAACGACGCTGGGCCAATTGTGCACTGCCCTATGGGACTCCCAATCACGACTGGTTGTGATACAGCCTGGAATCGAACCAGAGTCTGTAATGACACCTCTAGCCCTGAGATGCAGTGCCTTAGGACTCCCGAGTGGCACAGGGGGGTCTAAAACTGGGATGCAACTTTGAGAAGACAGACAACAACAACCACTTGCCACCTTCATCAGCCTCCCTGTCTAAATTTTCTCTGTCCTTCTGTTCTTTGCTTACATTGGTGGCAGCACCAGGATACTCACTGTCACTCATACATTTTTTAGAAGTGTTTCACTATTCACATTAGGATTTTCATTACCACCACTGATGCCTAATAAACTGCCATTTTCATAATTACATGAAACTGACAAATATTGTAAGAAGAGAGCCCCACAGCGGAGGTGTCATAACAGTAGTAGGCCTGATTACCAACAATGATGAGACAGCCTACAGGGAGGAGGTGAGGGCCCTGGTGGAGTGGTGCCAAGAAAATAACCTCTCCCTCAACATCAACAAAACAAAGGAGTTGATCATGGACTTCAGGAGAAGCAGAGGGAGCACACCCGCATACACGGGACCGCAGTGGAGAAGGTGAAAAGCTTCAAGTTACTTGATGTACACATCACTGATAATCTGAAATGGTCCACCCAAGAAGACGCAACAGCAGCTCTTCAACTTCAGGAGGCTGAAGAAATTTGTCTAGGCTCCTAAGACGCTCACAAACTTTTACAGAAGCACATTTGAGAGCATCTTGTCGGCTGTATAACTGCCTGGTATGGCAACTGCACCGCCTGCAACTACAGGGTTCTCCAGTGGGTGCTGCGGTCTGCCCAACGCATCACAAGTGAGGGCTGCCTGCCCTCCAGAAAACCTCCAGAACATGATGGCAAAGGAAGGCAAAAAGGACATCAGGGGCATCCACCACCCGAGCCACGGCCTGTTCAACCACTATCATCCAGAAGGAGAGGTCAGTACAGGTTCATCAAAGCTGGGACTGTGAGACTGAAAAACAGCTTCTATCTCAAGGCCATTAGACTGTTAAATAGCCATCAATAGCTTGCCTCCACCCAGTACCCTGCACCTTAGAGGCTGCTGCTCTATGTACAAGGAATCACACGTCACTTTAATAATGGAACCCTGGTCACTTTAATAATTTTTACATGCCGTTTTATTAATTTCATAGGTGTGTACTGTATTCCAGCAGTTTAAGGCACTGTATCTCCGTGCTTGAGGTGTCACTACAGACGCCTGGTTCAAATCCAGGCTGTATCACAACCGGCTGTGATTGGGAGTCCCATAGGGCGGTGCACAATTGACCAAGCGTCGTCCGGGTTTGGCCGTCATTGTAAATAATAATTTGTTTTAACTGACTTGCCTAGTTAAATAAAGGTTAAAGAAAAAAAACAAAGAAATAAATTCTAGTCAATGCCACTCCGACATTCCTCGTCTTTATATTTTTCTTAATTCCATTATTTTACTTTGAGATGTGTGCATTGTTCGATACTTCTGCACTGTTGGAGCTATGGACACAAGCATTTCGCTACACCCGCAATAACATCTGCTAAATATATGTATGTGACCAATACAATTTGATTTGAATACCCATAAAACCTAGTTGTCAAACATAGAAATTGTTCCAATCGTTTTTCCACCATACATTTTTCCCAATTTGGGATTTCAGAAACACATAAGGACTGTTTGTGTAGGCTTACCCTGGCGTGACGTTTTGATAATCATTTAAATCTCGGACAAGGATTTATCAGTATTGTAGCGACCCGCACAGACAGCTGTGTGTTATGTGTTAGGCTAGGAGGTGATTGTGTTGTACTGACCAGTACACGGTGTTCGCGGGGTCCGACATGTCAATCAACCTGCTATCTGCCAAACACGGGAATGCCTGGAATGTTCTGATGCCGGGCATCCTGGTGGTTGGCGGAGTGGCGTGGAGGGGGGTTGGGCAGGGGGGTGGAGCATTGGAAGTTAAGTCCAGGTTCAGCCTTTGTTCTCTCTCTCTTACGTCTGGGCTTCCCAAGAGAAGGTCACGATTGGTTTGTGGGTTATCTGTTATCTTTTTGGCGTGTGCTACGGCCCAAACAGTAGCCTGTGTAAAGTTGGTTTAATAAACCGTCAATTCGCAAACTCAAGCCTCTGTCTGGACAATTGTTCATTTATGATCTAGTCAGGTCATTACATTGGTGTCAGAAGTAAAAACGTTGATACAAGTTAGCCAGCTAGCTAGCTGACTTATGTGGCTAGCTACCGTAGGTGAGAACGGGGATTGAGAATGCGTCGAGGGAATCCGAAGTGAAGGTGGAGGTAGGGGACGATTATGGCCAAGGAGGTGCGTGTGAATGGACGTCGGGGGTTCTGTCTGAGGAGATCGCCAGGGCGTCGGAGCGCAGAGGCCGCTTGAGGGAGGACGTTAGAGCGATGGCGGCTGAAGCGGGCATGAGTGCTTCGTCGACTGTATTTCGCGCGGATTCTGGTGGGCGGACCGAAGTGGCGACGTCGACGCGGCGTGACGAGGAATCTGGGGCTCAGGATGTAAACAAACATGGCGGCGCCCAGTTCCCGGCTGCGTCCGTATCTGTTAAGACCCCGAAGTATTCCGGTAAGGCGGATTGGGAAGCTTTTCATGCTCAGTTTGAACTGTTAGCTCATTTTAGGGGGTGGTCGGATGAAGAAAGGGCACTGCAGTTGGCTTTATGCCTCACGGATGAAGCTCTGGCCTGTTTGATATTGATTAGCCCCGAGGACAGGCATGATTATGGTGCTTTAGTGGGAGCACTGAGGAGGCGCTATGGACAGTGTGTACAGCCCGGGCTACTGCGCTCCGAACTGAGTAATAGACGCAGGCAGCCTGGAGAGCCTCTACGGGTGCTAGCTAATGACATTGAGAGCCTCTCTCGGCGGGCATATGCTCACATGCCCCCTCAGTGCAGAGCGAGCTAGCACGGGACCAGTTCATACAGGCGCTCTCTCCTACGGAGCTGCGCATACAGACCCAGCTGGCTCATCCTGAGTCATTGCAGACAGCCTTGGAGATGGCTTTGGAGAGGGAGCTGGTGTGGGCTGGGGCTTCAGCTGGGGCTTTGGTGGGGGTGCAGGGAGACACACCCTCTGTGCGAGCTGGGGGCAGAGCAGCCCGGAGCCGGAAAAGCCTGCTTGGGTGGCCGAAATGACAAAACTCATTCGGGCTGTGTCGCTACAGGCGGCACGAAACACAAGCCCTGGTCCCAGGGTCTGCTGGGGTTGTGGCCAGCCAGGCCATCTGCGCCGAGATTGCCCCATGTCCCCCAGAGCTCAGGGAAACGGCTCGGGGTCCGCATAGACCGGGTAGTGCGGACCCTTGGCTTTCTATCCCAACCACCATCATCTTCAGGAGGAGCCCACCGGCACAGACGGGGAAGCAAGGCTCCACTTCCCCCAGAAGCAGACGAGGGCAAGCGGATGGAGCCTGTTGTTGTGGTGGGCCGGACCTGTGTTGGGGATTTTTGTCATGTCCCTGTCACTGTGGAGGGGGTGCCCTGCTCCGCCCTGGTGGACACTGGGTCCACAGTAACCCTGGTGAGGCCAGATATTGTGCCAGGTTGGACTCAGTGTGAGCCTACAACTGTGCAGCTCCGCACAGTCACAGGTGAGCTGGCACCCATGAAAGGGAAGGGAATAATGACTCTGACAGTAGGGGGCAGGACTGTGCGTCATCCTGTGTGGGTGGCGGCTGTGCAGGACCCTTGTATCCTGGGGTTGGACTTTCTTAGGAGCACAGGCTGCCGGTTAGACCTAAATAGGGGCACACTGAGCTTCCAGGGAGGGACGGAAGTCACCATGGCCCCCCCTAATGTCACATTCACTCAACCCAACAAACCCTTTACTCCAACAGTTAAAACAGCAGAGACTCATGGCTGCGCCCCTCCCCACAGCTGTGTGTGACTTTTCCCCAGTCCCCCTGTCACCTACGGCGGTGTGTTACATTCCCCCAGCTATCTCCATGACACAGCCCTCTGTGAGCCCGGGCCGCAACCCCCAGCCCAGCTACCCCAGATGGGAGAGGAGAGGACACTGTCTGCAGTGAGGGAGATATGGGGGAGGAACTGTGTTGGTCTTGACCCCGAGCAGCAGGAACGGTTGTGGCAGTTGCTGTTTGAATTCAGAGACAGCTTTGCGTTGAGTGAGGAAGAGGTGGGTCAGACTCATCTGGTGCAGCATGAGATCGACACAGGTGATGCTCGACCCATCAAGATGCGTCCCCGCCGTATCCCGCTGGCACGCCAGGAGGCGGCAGACAAGGCTGTGTTGGAGATGCAGCGGGCAGACTTCATTGAGCCCTCAGACAGCCCCTGGGCGGCGCCAGTCGTCATGGTTCCGAAGAAGGGGGCAAGCTGAGGTTCTGTGCGGACTACAGGCGGCTGAATGAGGTAACCAGGAAGGACTCATACCCCATACCACGTATCGATGAGTCGCTGGACCTGGTTAGGGGTCCTCCTGGTTCTCCTCACTAGACCTCCGCAGTGGCTACTGGCAGGTGCCCCTCTCCCCAGAGGCCAGAGCCAAAACTGCGTTCTCCACTAACAGAGGACACTGGCAGTTCAAGGTCCTGTGCTTTGGCCTGTGCAACGCTCCAGCTACTTTTGAGCGTTTGATGGACAAGGTGCTGGATGGCATCCCCCGACAGCAGTGTCTGGTATACCTCGATGACATCCTGGCCCATGGCAGCTCCTTCCAGTCAGCCCTGGGGGCGCTACGGCGTGTGCTGGAGAGGGTGGCTGCCGCAGGTCTGAAGCTCCACCCCGAGAAGTGCCACTTCATGAGGAGAGAGGTGTCCTTCTTGGGCCACCGAGTGGGGAAGGAGGGGATCAGCACCATGGAGGACAAGGTAGGGGCTGTCAGAGACTGGCCCACCCCCACCGACCAGCGTCAGCTGAAGAGCTTCCTGGGCCTGGCCTCGTACTACAGGAGGTTTGTACGGGGCTTCTCAAGCGTTGCTGCTCCACTGAACCGCCTGCTGCCGAAGGACAAGGCTTTCACTTGGACAGTGGAGTGTGAGGAGGCGTTCAACACCCTCAAACGTGCACTGATCGAGGCCCCCGTGCTCGCCCCCCCTGACCTCACCTTGCCCTTTATCCTGGACACAGACGCGAGCAATGTGGGCATGGGTGGGGTGCTGGCCCAGGTGGGGCCAGAGGGGGAGAGAGTGGTGGCGTACTTCAGCAAAACATTTGACAAACATGAGCGCCGCTACTGTGTCACCCGGCGGGAGCTCTTGGCTGTTGTGGCTTCCGTCAAACACTTCAAGTACTACCTGGGTGGTCTGCCCTTTACTGTAAGGACTGACCACTCTGCTCTCCAGTGGCTCATGTCTTTCAGAGAGCCAGAGGGGCAGGTGGCACGCTGGTTGGAGGAGCTTCAGCCGTATGACTTCACGGTGGTGCACAGGGCAGGGGCACGCCACTCCAACGCCGACGCCATGTCCCGTCGGCCCTGTACTGCAGACGGCTGCCGCCACTGTGAACGGAGAGAGGGACGGGAGAGAGAGCTGCGGGCAGAGGAGGGTGTCTGTGCCACAGTGTGTCGGGCGAGCGGGCCTGTCTGCTGCGAGCTGCAGACTGTCGACGTGGCTGAATGGCGGCAGCAGCAGGGACGGGACACAGACCTACAGCCAGTGCTACAGTGGGTAGAGGCGCAGGTGAGGCCACCATGGGAAGAGGTGACAGCGCTCTCACTCGCGACCAAAGGGTTGTGGTCGAAGTTTGAGAGACTGCGGCTGGCTGATGGCGTGCTACAGCGGGCATGGAAGGAGTCAGCTACGGGAGAGGAGAGGTGGCAGGTGGTGGTCCCAAAAGCATTGCGGGAGGCTGTGCTCCAGAGTACTCATGGGGGTGGGGACTGGACACTTTGGGGTCACAAAAACACTGCGCCGTCTCCGTCAGGGCTTCTACTGGGGGCAGCACAAGAGGGATGTGGAGGACTTTTGTCGCCGCTGTGACAACTGCACAGTGAGAAAGGGCCCCCCAGGCCGCTCTCATGCTCAGCTCCAACAGTTCCCAGTGGGGGCTCCCATGGAGAGGGTGGGAGTGGATGTAGTTGGGCCGTTCCCCACCACAGACAGTGGAAACCGCTGGGTGCTCACAGCCATGGACTATTTCACAAAATGGCCCGAGGCCTATGCTCTGCCTGACCAGGAGGCAGAGACCATCGTCGACGCCCTGACAGGCGGGGATGTTCAGCAGGTTTGGAGCTGCAGAGTCTATCCACAGCGACCAAGGCAGAAACTTTGAGTCCCGTGTGTTCGCCACCATGTGTGAGAGGCTGGGTATGCACAAGACCCGCACTACTCCTCTCCATCCTCAAAGTGATGGCCTTGTGGAGCGCTTCAACAAAACGCTTGGACAGCAGCTGGCCATCGTCTCTTCCAAACACCAGCGTGACTGGGACAAGCACCTGCCTATGGTCCTCATGGCATGCCGCTCCGCTGTCCAAGACTCCACCTCCTGCACGCCTGCCCTCCTCATGCTGGGGAGAGATCCGCACCCCTGCGGAGATGGCGTTTGGTCGGCCCCTGGATAGCCCTCATGTTCCTCCGGGGCCGGAGTATGCCCGGAGACTCCAGGACCGCCTGGAGACAGCCCACACCTTCGCCAGAGAGCAGCTGGTGAATGCAGGTGTGAGGCAGAAAAGGAACTATGACGTGCACACCCGGGGAAGGCACTTTGTGGCTGGGGAGCTGGTCTGGGTCTACAGCCCCCTAAGGAAAAAAGGCAGATGCCCCAAGTTGGACAGTCACTGGGTGGGACCCTGCAGTGTCCTGGAGAGGGTAGGGGAGGTTGTGTACCGGGTGCAGCTTCCTCCCAGGGGGAGAAAGGTGGCACTGCACCGGGACAGGTTAGCCCCATACAGAGGGGCCTCTTTTCCCCAAACCCCAGGAACCCCCACAATTCCCCTCTCTGGCAATGACATTCTCCAGGCACCCACCCCCAGGTGCCGCAGACAAGGCTCCAGACAGCCCACTCCCCCTGTCTCCCCCCCTGTGTCACCGCGTGGTTCCCCAGAGCCACGGACTGTATTACCCGTTCCCTTGTCCCCCATATCCCTGCCTTCATCCCCTGGTTCCCAGAGGGGCACTCTGCGACCATCACGGCCACGCAGGCAAAGGAGACCTCCAGGTCGCTTCAGAGACTTTGTTTGTTCCCTCGGGGACGAGGGACTTTGTGGTGGGGGGGCTGTGTAGCGACCCGCACAGACAGCTGTGTGTTATGTGTTAGGCTAGGAGGTGATTGTGTTGTACTGACCAGTACCCGGTGTTCGCGGGGTCCGACATGTCAATCAACCTGCTATCTGCCAAACACGGGAATGCCTGGAATGTTCTGATGCCGGGCATCCTGGTGGTTGGCGGAGTGGCGTGGAGGGGGGTTGGGCAGGGGGGTGGAGCATTGGAAGTTAAGTCCAGGTTCAGCCTTTGTTCTCTCTCTCTTACGTCTGGGCTTCCCAAGAGAAGGTCACGATTGGTTTGTGGGTTATCTGTTATCTTTTTGGCGTGTGCTACGGCCCAAACAGTAGCCTGTGTAAAGTTGGTTTAATAAACCGTCAATTCGCAAACTCAAGCCTCTGTCTGGACAATTGTTCATTTATGATCTAGTCAGGTCATTACAGTATATTCGGCTCTATTTACTCTCGGATTCGAACATTCTAATTACCATCAAGGTGGACATCATGCAAAACTACAAATCCCTGAAAGCTCCTGAACATCATCGCTTGCTGACACCATTGTTAACAGGTATTGTGTCAATTTAAAACTTGCACAAGACAGTTCACAGAATTGTCCATTTAAAGAAATTTAGCCAATTTATTCATTACTACGTTTAGATAGTTAATCCAGAGATTCTTACCTTGCAGTCTCATCCAGATCATCATGGCATTTGTAGTTCTTTATAATAGCTTCATTAGCGTTTCCTTTTTGGGGGGTAAATACAGGCGAAAATATTGATAAATCACCTTGTCCGAGAGAGATTCACACTGTTATCAAAACGTCACACCAGAGTAATCCTAAATGAAATACAGGCCTTGTTTTTAAGGTGACTTATCAATGGTGGAAAAACAGATTGGAACAATTTCCCGCTTTGAACACTAGGGTTTATGGGTATTATGATTCATACGGTGGTACTCTTGCCACGTTAAAAACAACTGGGAAAATACGTCAAATCCTGACATCGGTGCTCTTCATGTCGGAAAGTCGGAGCTCTAGAAAGAGGCCCGACTTCCCGAGTTGTAATTCCGAGTTGGATAACTGTTCTCATCGATTTTTTCGAGTCGGAGCTCGTTTTTTCCGAGTTCCCTGTTGATTTGAACGCTCGGAAGTCGGAGATTTCCGATTTCCCAGTTCTGAGTTCCCCGTTGTTTTGAACGCGGCATCTATTCCAATTTCGACGTGCCACCACCTATGATTGGTTGATGTTCCTGACTGACGTATAACGTAGACGGTGCAGTCTATGAAAGCGGAAGTCTTCTGACGACATTTGTTTTGAAAAAAAAAAGAAGGCTAGTGGAAGAAAAATGGAGCCAAAGGCTGAGACTAGTCACAAGGTAAGCGCAATGTATTGACATTGAAGTTTAGATTTCGTCTTCGTCTGATTGATTCGGTCTGTATTAAAAGGCCGCCAACTAAACAAACTCGGTTATCACCATTGTAGCTAGACTATCACCTTCACAACAAAGTCGTGTGATATTTGGGGACGCTGACGTAACTACAGTAACAGTTATCTAGCTAACGTTATAACAACAAACAAGCGAGCTTCATAATTATTTCCAGATTCAATTGATATTTGCTGCTGTGATATATTACTTGTTCAATAAATTGGTCACGAGAAATATCATCATAGCTGTGCTATTTTCCACGGCAGACTTCAATATGTAAAAGAAATAAGCACTGCTGGTTCTCTAACAGCTACTAATAGTAGTTAGACCTGTTTACAGTGAAGAAAGGGTCCCGAGGCCGAGGATCCCATTCCATAGAATTAGCATCGTAAACTTCCTTGTGAATGTGATTACGGTATCTAACTAACTAAATGTTTGAGCAGTTCGTTGGTGGAGGATGGCTTATGTAATATTTCACCTGCATTGATGTCGCAGCTGGCAAATTATTATTGATTATACATTTCGGGTAATATACAGGATAGATATGATGGTATATTGTATTTGTATGGAAGCTAGCTAGATCTATCCAATTGGGTTCAGTCAGTTTAAGTCCAGTAGGGTAATTCGATTCTGAGCTGCAGTAGACACAAATCAAGTGTTATTTGTCACATGCGCCGAATACAATTGGTGTAGACTTTACCGTGAAACGCTTGCTTACGAGCCCTTCCAACAATGCCGAGTTAAAAAAAAATGATAACACAAGAGGAATAAAATGCACAGGAATTGAGCTATAGACAGGGAGTACCAGTACCAGGCACTACCTGGGAGAAACCCCTGGCAGGCACACAGGTGGAATCACTGTGCGAGTGACTCAGAGTTCATGTGACTCTATTTTGTAGGCTACAGTAAAGTCAGCTAACTCATCCTCTTTGGGATGTCATATGATTGTCATTCACCACCCTATTCCCACTTGATCACACTTTCTGATTCATTACACTGGAATCCATGACATGACATTTTGCCATTCATTTTCACTGCAAATTATATTCTATTAATAGCATATGTTGTTTTGTCACATAGCTGGTGTTTGAGAAGGAGGGGGTTTACCTTCACACCAATGCCAAGAGGAGCAACCAGGACACCACAATCCCAGGATTCATTCGTATAGTGGAACGGGTAAGTTGGGCTTCTCCCATAGACACCATATTTACAGTGAGCTCCAAAAGGGGTGGGTATAATTTGTGGAACGTTGCAAAAGGAATCTGTCCAAAAACGAAGTAAAGTACAAGGAGGTTGCCAACAAACAATGCATACAAAGTAGCATGATCAATTCACCTAGCTAACTATCTGCCGAATAGGCATCAGCTCACCACGTAGCGTATACTTAATGCTTGTCCCTAGACTACCAGAGTGAGGACAGACATTTTTTGTAAAAAAAACGTGGTAAGTGAAAAACTTAATGAAATAGCCCACTCCCTACCCGGTATCTTATTCTGCCACTATACAACTTTGTATGCATTGTTTGTTGGCAACTTTGTTATTTACAATGTTTATGGGACAGATTCCTGTTAGAACCTTCCCACCCATCCAAAAGTATTGGGACAGTGACACATTTGTTGTTTTGGCTCTGTACTCCAGCTCTGGATTTGAAATGATACATTGACTATGAGGTTAAGGTGCAGACTGTCAACTTTAATTTGAGGGTATTTTCACCCGCTTAGGAGTAACAGCACTTTTTTTTTAGGGGATCAAAAGTATTGGGACAAATTCACTTATGTGTATTAAAGTAGTCAACATTTTAGTATTTGGTCCCATATTCTTAGCATGCAATCATTAAATTAACTGTGTGAACCTACACATTTATTGGATGCATTTGCTGTTTGTTTTGGTTGTGTTTCAGATTAGATTCAGATTTTGTGCCCAATAGAAATTAATGGTAAATAATGTATTTTGTCATTTTGGAGTCACTTTTATTGTAAATAAGAATACAATATGTTTCTAAACACCTCACATTATTGTGGATGCTACTATGATCAAGGATAATCCTTAATGAGTTGTGAGAAAGTTAGAGGCATAAATGTCATATCCCCTCAAAAATGCTAACACCTCCTGTTACTGTAATGGTGAGAGGTTAGCATGTCTTGGGGGTATGATAACTTTCTAACTCATCATTGTATAATTTCAAGTCCAAAGTGCTGGAGTAGAAAGACAAAACAATAGCAAGTTGTCACTGTCCCAATACTTTTGGAGCTCATGGTATATGAAAATATTGCCTCCCCGAGTGGCACAGCGATCTAAGGCACTGCAGTGCTAGTGGCGTCACTGCAGACCCGGATTCGATCCCAGGCTGTGTCGCAGCCAGCCGTGACCAGGAGACCCATGAGGCGGTGCACAATTGGCCCAGCGTCGTCTGGGTTAGGGGAGGGTTTGATTTGGCTGGGATGTCTTTGTCCTATCGCGCTCTAGTGACTCCTTGTGACCGGCCGGGCACATGCGCGCTGACATCTGTCTCCAGCTGGACGGTGTTTCCTCCGACACGTTGGTGAGGCTGGCTTCTGGGTTAAGCGAGCAGTGTGTCAAGAAGCAGTGCGGCTTGGCGGGGTCATGTTTCGGAGGACGCATGGCTCTCGACCTTCGCCTCTCCCGAGGCCGTACGGGAGTTACAGCGACAGGACAAGACTGTAACTACCAAGTGTATATCACGAAAAAGGAGTAAAAAGTACAAATAAAATAAAAATATGATTATTGGTTGATCGAAAAACCAATTCTGGTTATATTCAAAGTGTACTCATCCCTGTGGTGGAAGTCTTTGTCATCAGTAACTTTGTTTTGCTTCCTTTAGTCAAACACATAGGCCTATAGATCATATACAGTATGTCCTTTCTTCTTAGTGTTAGGCTATCACATGTTATTCTGGACTAGACTAAGGTGTTTGTCTATGTTTACAGGGTGGGGAGCCAGCTTTGGAGTGGAGCGCACTAGAGGACGAGGGCCGCAATACGGCTGCTGTATTCTACACTAAAAAGGTGAGTGCTTGTTTAGTACACTAGTGACACACCACTCTGTTTTCTACATGTTCTTTATATACGGCCTGTCTTCCTGTTAGGATGGAGAAGGAGGGGTGGAGGACACCAACTTTGACCCTGGCTACGAGCCAGACTGGGCAGTCATCAGCACAGTGAAGAGAGACCGAGTCAGAGAGCACCCCCCTGTCAAAGAGACAAGTACGTAGACTTTTATAACTTGCCTTCTGCGTTTGTAGTTCTCATACTAGGCTATACTCACACATGTGTTTGCAGCAAGTGTATAGTGCTATTCTTGATGTTGATGTCTCCCCCTCTGTTCCCAGGCCAGTGGTCGTTCTCCCTGCCTCTGTCGGAGCTGTACTCTCTGCGACGGTCCCGTTTCTCCCTGGGCCGTAACTTCCTGGTTTTTACTAGCAGGGGTGGCCACCCCCTCCCTCCTCTGCACTTCCATAGGGGGGGCACCAGGGAGCTGTTGAGAGCCCTGCAGCGTTACATCATCCTGGCCCCGTGAGTAGCAGCAGACAGCCAGCTCTCCCTCTCTCTCAGATCAATGCTTCAGAGGAATTCAAGGCATTTCACTGGCATATAACTTGACTCTGAACAGTAGAGTTTAGCAGCTGTTGTACCCAACCCCCTTTCTACATACATTTTGAAGTGTCTTTTTCATACTTTCTCTTTCTTTCTTGCTAGCGTTTTCTTCTATTCTGAGCTTCTATATCTTCTCTGTCGCTGTCTGTGTCTCTTACTATCTGCCTGACTGTGTTTTTCTGTTGTTTTAGATCACCTGTAGATGGTCGTCTCTTCCTAGCATATCCCCATGACTCTGGGGCTCTCTCTCAGTCCTTTGATGAGCTGCACCTCTTTGACGATGGAAGCTCCGACCTCGTCTCTGTAAGTCTTCTGTTTTGTGTGCGCTATTCTTTGAGAAGGTGTAATGTGTGTGTTTATAATTATATTAATCTTTGTTTCCAGAGGTTTATCCAGGACCCTTATGCCACCACCTTTGGGGGATTCTCCAAGGTCACCAATTTCTTCAGAGGGGCTCTACGACCACCAGATTCCCCCTTCCACTCTCGTGGCCCTCAGGACCACCATGGGCCCCCCTCAGCTGATGATGAACCAGGCTTTGAGCTCATCACCTGTGTAAGTTGGGGGATGGGGTTGGAGATGTCAGGACTAGTGATGAGTTTACATCTGTGGAGTAGATGGAGAAGAGGACCTCACTTTATATCATCCAGATGTTGGCTATAACATATGGATGGCGACATCATCCAGACGTTGGCTGTAACATACGGATGGCGACGTCGTCCAGGCGTTGGCTGTAACATACGGATGGCGACGTCGTCCAGGCGTTGGCTGTAACATACGGATGGCGACGTCGTCCAGGCGTTGGCTGTAACATACGGATGGCGACGTCGTCCAGGCGTTGGCTGTAACATACGGATGGCGACGTCGTCCAGGCGTTGGCGGTAACATACGGATGGCGACGTCGTCCAGGCGTTGGCGGTAACATACGGATGGCGACGTCGTCCAGGCGTTGGCTGTAACATACGGATGGCGACGTCGTCCAGGCGTTGGCTGTAACATACGGATGGCGACGTCGTCCAGGCGTTGGCTGTAACATACGGATGGCGACGTCGTCCAGGCGTTGGCTGTAACATACGGATGGCGACGTCGTCCAGGCGTTGGCTGTAACGTGGCGACGGATGGCGACGTGCGCGTCGTCAGGCGTTGGCGGTAACGTACGGATGGCGACGTCGTCCAGGCGTCTGTTGGCTGTAACGGATGGCGATGGGCGACGCGGCGTCGTCCAGGCGTCTGTTGGCTGTAACGTACGGATGGCGACGTCGTCCAGGCGTCTGTTGGCTGTAACGTACGGATGGCCGACGTCGTCCAGGCGTCTGTTGGCTGTAACGTACGGATGGCCGACGTCGTCCAGGCGTCTGTTGGCTGTAACGTACGGATGGCCGACGTCGTCCAGGCGTCTGTTGGCTGTAACGTACGGATGGCCGACGTCGTCCAGGCGTACGTTGGCTGTAACGCACGGATGGCCGGCGTCTGTTGGCGTCCCCGGGCGTCTGTTGGCTGTAACGTACGGATGGCCGGCGTCGTCCAGGCGGCGTCAGCGTCGTTGCTGTAACGTACGGATGGCCGGCGTCGTCCAGGCGTACGTTGGCTGTAACGCGTCGGATGGCCGGCGTCGTCCCAGGCGTCGTTGGCTGTAACGTCACGGATGGCCGGCGTCGTCCAGGCGTACGTTGGCTGTAACGTGCGGATGGCCGGCGTCGTTGGCCAGGCGCCGACGTTCCAGGCGTCTGGCTGTAACGTACGGATGGCCGGCGTCGTCCAGGCGTACGTTGGCTGTAACGTACGGATGGCCGGCGTCGTCCAGGCGTGGCGGCGTTGGCTGTAGCGTACGGATGGCCGGCGTCGTCCCAGGCGTACGTTGGCTGTAGCGTACGGATGGCCGGCGTCGTCCAGGCGTTGGCGTTGGCTGTAGCGTACGGATGGCCGGCGTCGTCCAGGCGTTAGCGGTAACGTTGGCTGTAGCGTACGGATGGCCGGCGTCGTCCAGGCGTACGTTGGCTGTAGCGTACGGATGGCCGGCGTCGTCCAGGCGTACGTTGGCTGTAGCGTACGGATGGCCGGCGTCGTCCAGGCGTACGTTGGCTGTAGCGTACGGATGGCCGACGTTGGCTGTAGCGTACGGATGGCCGACGTCGTCTGTTGGCTGTAGCGTACGGATGGCCGACGTTGGCTGTAGCGTACGGATGGCCGACGTCGTCCAGGCGTACGTTGGCGGTAACGTACGGATGGCCGACGTCGTCCAGGCGTACGTTGGCGGTAACGTACGGATGGCGATATCAATGGTGAGTTTTCTTTTTGGTGGTACTAGGGGGTGGAGCTTGGTCCTAAACCAGACGTAACCAGGGGACAGCCTCTCGACAAATGGGAGGAGTTCCTGGACCCAGAGGGGCGTGTAAAGGACCCACAGCAAATCAAAGAGCTGGTCTTCAGGGGGGTAAGACCATACAGTATAATTCCTCTCTGACACCATCTTCCATCCAAATGGGTTTTGCTGTACAGTGTCTGCACCTTGTCATTCAAACCATCCTTCCTTTTCCTCTCCTAGGGTATCACACCATCCCTGAGGAAGGATGTGTGGAAGTTTCTGCTGGGTTTCTATCCCTGGAATAGTACTGTGAAAGAGAGGGAGGACATTTTGAGGATGAAAACGTTAGTTTCTTATCTCCCTCGCTTGTTATGGCTCTATCACAGACTGGGACCGTTGTCTAAACGGGAGTGAGTAAATTCATCTCCTCAACCCCTCTGTGTTTCTCTGTCTTCAGAGATGAGTATTTCAGAATGAAGGTTCAGTGGAAGTCAGTCAGTGAAGAGCAGGAGATGAGGAACTCCCTCCTCAGAGGATACCGCAGCCTGATAGGTTGGTGTTGCTGTCTGTTAAACATGATCTCACGCCTCATTGGTTGACACATTTTATGATTTGTTACTTATCTGTTCATGTTGTTTTGATTGGACAGAAAGGGACGTGAGTCGGACGGACAGACACAACACCTTCTTCTCTGGCAACGACAACCCAGGCCTGACTCTTCTCAATGATGTGCTGATGACATACTGCATGTTCAACTTTGATCTGGGTAAGCCACTCCCCTTGTCCTTACACTTGAAAGTTCAAAGCCATTGTATCACATTTCATCTCTATTTATTATCAATATCTCACACCTGACTCTCCTCTTTCCTTGTGGTTCCTGTTGTCTCTCTCTTTCTCTCCCTGCAGGCTATGTCCAGGGGATGAGTGACCTCTTGGCTCCTCTCCTTTTTGTCACTCAGAACGAAGTGGAATCCTTCTGGTGTCTGACAGGTTTTATGGAGATGGTGGTAAGCACCTTACTCTCTTGTTAAATACTCATATATTACCACATAAGAGTGTTAAAACATAGCATTATACACTATTTTAACGTTCTCTCTCTCTCGGGCCCTCAGCACCAGAACTTTGAGGAGTCTCAGGAGGCCATGAAGCAACAGCTCCTTCAGCTCAGCCTGCTGATGAAGGCTCTGGACCCTGAGCTCCTTGACTACCTGGGTAAACGATGACTATCACTCAGTTACTGTGTTTCTCTCACACTTCACCATAACTCAAACGTGTTATTACTCAGTGAGGTAGACATTCATCAGGCAGTCAATTCTCTAATCAGTCAATTGATTATATTTGACCTTAACTGTGTTATGTAACTACCTGGATGCGTAATCCGTTGACATAGTAAATTCTTCACATTGTTATGTTGTCTCTCTTTCAGACTCCCAGGACAGTGGCTCTCTGTGCTTCTGTTTCCGTTGGTTACTGATATGGTTTAAGAGAGAGTTCTCCTTCGAGGACATCCTGTCCCTTTGGGAGGTGAGTGGGTGGATACTACTCATTAGAAACACTCCCATGTAGCTTAGGCTCTACACACTATATGGGAAAAAAAACCTTAGTTTTACAATATATGTATGTAAACACACAGTGAGTGCACTGTTCTGTCCTAGGTTCTTTGGACTTGTCTGCCCTGTGAAAACTTCCATCTGCTGATGGCCGCTTCCATTCTGGAATCGCAGAGGGGGGAGTTCATCGGCTCTGACCACGACTTCAACACTATTTTGAAGGTTTGTTGGAAATGTGTTTGAAGTTATTTTTCTTAATGATGTTGTCTTTTTGTTTGTGTGTACAGTACTAAGGACTGTTTGTGTCTATGTGCAGCACATCAATGAACTGACCATGAAGCTGGATCTGCAGACAGTCCTACGAGGAGCAGAAGCTAACTACCTACAGCTGGCCTGCTGCAAAGTAGGAAATATCTTAGAGGAGGATACATTCATTTGGACATGATATATTTAACATATTGTGTATTGTCATCTAACTGATCTAACCTCTTCTCCTCTCTCCATTCCTTCTGTCTCTCAGGAGCTGCCGGTGAAGGTGCAGGAGGTCATTGGTCTGTACGTTCCCCCCAGCCCTGATGACGAGACAAGCCCAGAATCAGAGTCACATGAGACGCAGTAGCTTCTCAGCCGATCACAGGCAGCAGCTACTGAAACGAGCCAGTCAGGTAACAGCACTGCTGCTGCAGCAGCACGCCCTCGCCCTACCTACCCGTAACTCTGAAGGACAGGGTGATTGACATGAGGAGAGAAAGCCATTAACCGATATGAGGTGTTCCATATAGGAATATATATGCTCAATGGACAGTTATTTGTTAGGTACACACATCTAGTACTGGGTCGGACACCCTTTTGCCTCCAGAACAGCTTGAATTCTTCGGGACATTGACACGTTGCTCAATTGATATCAAGGGACCTAACATGTGCAAAGGAAAACATTCCCCATGCCATTACTTTACCTGCCACCAGTCTGTACCGTTGACACCAGGCAGGATGGGTCCATGGACTCACGCTGCTTACACCAAATCCTGACTCTGTCGTCAGCATGATGCAACAGGAATCGTGATTTGTCGGACCAGGCAATGTTTTTCCACTTCTCAATGGTCCAGTGTTGGTGATGGCGTGCCCACTGGAGCCACTTCGTTTTTAGCTGATAGGAATGGAACCCGGTGTGCTCGTCTGCTGCAATAGCCCATCCATGAAAAGGGCAGAGGTCAGCTGTTCAAGATGGCGTTCTGCACACCACTGTTGTATTGCGCCGTTATTTGCATGGAAGCTTGCATGATTCTTGCCATTCTCCTTTGACCTCTCATCAACGAGCTGTTTTCGCCCACAGGACTGCTGCTGCCTGTATGTTTTTTGTTTGTCACACCATTCTCGGTAAACCCTAGACACTGTCGTGCGTGAAAAGCCCAGGAGGGTGGTCGTTTCTGAGCGCCTGGCACCAATGATAATACCGCACTCAGTCGCTTAGGTCACTTGTTTTGCCCATTCTAACATTCAATGGAACAGTAACTGAATGCCTGTCTGCCTGCTTTATATAGCAGGCCATGACACTCACTGTCTGTAGGAGCTAACCATTTTTGTGAATGGGGTGGTGTACCTAATAAACTGGCCATTTATTGTATATTGGATGATATGGGGCATAGGAGAGAGTGTTTTGATAATGTACTGTAGTACATGATGAGTGTTGCAGACTGTTACCATCTCTGACAGACGGGGCATTAGAGTGAACGGTGATAGGTTTTTTTTTTTCATGATTGTAACTATCCCAAAATATTGAAATGGTCTACATATGTAGTGCTTTGTCTTTATATAAATACCATAATACATTTCTTCCCCTAAGTATTTTGTGAATCCAAGTCATGTCCAGTCATTTATATTTCCATTTGTGTACCTGTCTCGTGAGAATTTTTTCTTTTCTTTTTTTTTCTTCCAAATTCTTCTTTATGAAATGCTTCCATTTTAAAATAGTCTGTTAAATTGTTTTATCCCTGTCTTTATCTCAGCCCATTTGTCCCTTTTTTTTAATGGTGTATCATTGTGGTCTGCATTAGTTCCACCCTGTTGTTCTCCTGTTGTTCCTTCTATCCATGCTCTCCTCTCTCTTGCTGTCCTTCTCACTCTAAGTAATTCTACATATAATATGGAGAACAATCTTACTGACAGAGTATTACAAGTACTATACAATGCCTTCCTATAGAGTGTTATACATGCAGTACTATAATGTTTAAGGTTTTTAACTACTGGTATTATGTCATAACAATATTTTCACTTATCTGAAATTGCTGAATCTTACCAAATAAAGGATACAGAAACAATCAATTACTGGTGAAATTGACTCTCTTTTTCAGATGTTTGCTAGTCATATGTTCCCACCAGACTGTGTGACCCCCCCCCCCCAATTCTGTTAACCCTCCACTACCCTCCCAAACTATTCTTCCTAACACTCCCATGAATTTTAATGCGTGACTGGTCCGTGCCCTCTCCCTCATCTCAGTTCCATATGAAGTTTTAGACATGTAAATGCTAGTACGTATAAGAGGGAGATCGACACGCAAACAATGAAAGATTTACCGGAAACCTAAAATACAAGTATGTATTTGAAGTGGGGAAACTGTTGAGGTAACTGTTTGATTGTATTACTATTTATTGATTGTATTTTAATAATGGTATTTTATGTTCTCCTGGGCTCATTTGGAAAAGAAGCCTGGATCTTAATGACTACCTGTTGAAATAAAGGTTCATTCAAATATTGTCTTGTCTGATGGTCTGTGAGTTTTGATGCTCTTGCTGTTTACACCGTAGTTATTGTTGTAAACTAATCAAGTTAAGTGTGAAACACCACTCATTTGCCAGAAATGTGTCAAAAGCACTTAGTTGGTTGACTTAGTTCTGAGTGATAAAGTGTTTATCAGTTCTGTAGGATGGTTTATGCAGTGTGTTAACTGAGTGAGCAGACCCCCTTTCCCTCCCCGTAAGCAGGTGTCTGTGAGGTGAAAAGGGATCTCTGTCCTCCGCTGTCCCGGGCAATGAGGTGGAAAATGAGGGGCGGAGAAACACACCCCCTCTCAAGACCGACTGGGTCGTCCATGTCTCTCCGTCCCCCTCTCTCCCTCCTTCCCTCTGTCTCAGTTTGAATACAGCTGCAATGTATGAATTTAGCAGGGTACTTAAACAGGCGGGCGATCTGTCACTCTGTTTCTCTTCCCCACGCCCCTCTCTGCCCTCTCTCTCTTCTGACCTGACCTCTTCTGACTCCCACAGCCAAACTCATTCTGGCTCTCATTCAAACTCAATCTGTTTTCAGTGTTAATCCAATCCCTGTTTATGGATGATGTCTCTCTCAACAGCCAACATCCCCTCTAATTCTACAATGGTCCCAGTGTGTTGGGGTGATAATCTCTCTTGTTGTGATTGTGTTACTGCTTGGAAGGGGTTTTATCTGGAGTGTTTGAGACCTCAGAGGAGATAAAGTCTGTGGTTTAAATCTCAAGTCCCAGATAAGTGTGCTCTTACTAAAGAATGCCTTTTGCATTCTTCTTGGGGTTTTCCAGCAAATGTGCAGCCATGAATAACACACACACAGATGACTAATGATTAAGGGTGATAGAGGAATATTTCAGCAATGAAATCTCTTGACTTCGAAGAGATTCAACAAAAGGACTCAGAAATGATGTTTTGACTTTCCACAGTAAATGTTAGTGAGAAACACAAAATACATTCCATCTAAACATTTGCATAAAACATATACTATTTTAAAGGAAAACAACTATTACAACATATCTATTTGAAGGTCTGATTATAGTGATTGATTTAAAGCGGCAATCAGCAGTTGAAACAATAAGTGACTCCCTGCCCCTGTTTTGGTAAAAAGCTAAGGGATGGGGCTGTAGAAATGTAACAAATCTCAAATTCAAAGACAGAGCTATGTATGCAAGGACTGACCATCCATGATATCAATGTGATAGTTTTAACCATGTTTGTTTGCATTTAACATATTTGTTAACAAACATTGGGATAAAACAAGCAAGTATTTTGGGTTCTGATGTGCAGATTTCCCCTTTAATCAAGTAAAAATGCAAGCTAACCTTAATTTATGCTTTTGTCTTATGATATTTTAAGGCTGATTCAAGAGGTGTAATTGTTTCATTTTCAGTGCTTCCCAAATGTCTCTGTGAAACATAAGCCCTCGTGTGTCCCTTAAACCACCTGTAGTGACTGACTCACTGTGTCAAATAGAATCTGAATTCACTACTCGTAAGTGTGACCCCATTGTGACCGTCAGGGGAGTCCCCGAGGAGCATGCGAGAGTGTGTCTGCTGTCCAGTGAATGTGTGAAGGGTGTGTGTGTGTGTGTCAGAGAGAGAGAGGACCCAGCAGAAGGCCAGGGGCTGGTGTCTGACACTGATTTGTAAAGGAGACAATACGGCTCATTGACCTGCCTGCTCTACTGTCTGTTGCTCATGCCTCACCCTGTCCTCCCTAGTGGATTCACTGCTCTTTAAACAGGGGGAGCAGATTGTCACAGGCCGGGGGTGGGGTGGGGGTGGTAATGGGGAGTAGAGTGACTGGACACAGGTTGCTTTGACAATGAGATTCCTCAGAGAGTTCTGGGCACTAGAGAGAGAGAGAGTTTCATGCCAGAAGTTAGACATTTAGAGGCCGGAAATCTTTGTACATATAAATTAGTTCGTAGCATAATAAGTGCTGTATAGCTACAAACAGGACAGGGCAAAAAGATTTACAAAAGGATTTTGTAAAAATGCAACCATTCAACAAAGCATAAACCCTCATGTTGCTTTTCCAATTAACCGCAATTATAATCTATAATTTCTCTATACAGTTTCTATTATTTAATGGGAAAGAATTTGGAACTTTCAGTTTGAGAAGACACATTTCCATCTTTTCTCTTTCCCCTTTAATATTGTCAACAAACAACCTAACTCCTCATGTTATCCATTCCCATTTTCAGAGTTTGGAGATGACCTTTT
Organism: Oncorhynchus masou masou; assembly: GCF_036934945.1. NCBI lineage: Eukaryota > Metazoa > Chordata > Actinopteri > Salmoniformes > Salmonidae > Oncorhynchus > Oncorhynchus masou. The sequence continues at coordinate 17,506,763 of NC_088225.1, read as the reverse complement.
CTCTCCTCCCTTCTCTCCCTTTCTCCCCTTCTCTTTTTCACTGTTGGGGGCAAGCTGTTGCCCTGTCCCTGCGGGCCCCTCCCTCTCTTGTCTGCACCCTCTCTCCTCCCCTCCCTCTCTCTCCTTCTCTATTTTCTCCCTCTCTCCACCTGTTGATGCCATTGTTGTACAGACAGCATTGTTGTCTTTTTATTATTTTATGTCAGTCACTATGTTACCACCCTCTTTCTCTTTCATTCCCTCTTCACCACACCCTCTCTGTCATTATCTTTCTCTGAGGGGTATAAAACCCAGCCAGAGGAGGTTCGGGCTAAGATTCACACCAGCGCCACACAGGAACACATACATACAGAGGGGCGAGGAAATAAAAGGACATCCAACATAGCAGTGACAAGAAGAGGGTTTAATTGAGTTGGATTAGTTGCAGATTTTCAGCACACATATTGGTCCTACATTCTCTCTCCTTACACTGACAGAGTAACATTGACTTGTTGTATCCCACTTTCTGGACCGAGAGGAACACAAACCCACCTAGGTTTTTGTGTGTGGGCTGAGCTGAGGGATGTCTGTGTCTGTGTCTCTGTGGTGTGAGGAGGAAGTCCGAGGCCAGCAAGTTCAGGGAGCCCAGCAGGGCCAGGCCAGGGGCCATTCACAGCTCCGGGCCCCCTGGGACCCCAGTGTGTCTGGGCAGCGGATCATCCAGAGGCTGCTACAGGTGGAGATGAGATATCTGCCCTCTGCCCTCTACGTCGCCCTCATTCAGAGAGAGCCGGAGCGCAGAGAGGAGCTCGCCAAGTGGGCTATGGAAGTATGAACTTTCATTCTCTGGATTCTATTTTCATCTCTTTTTTCCCCACATTAATGTCTTTGGTATACTGTGATGAGGCACTAATTGATTATCACCTGTTGGTCTCTCTACTAGGTATGCTGTGAGCGTGGCTGTGACGAAACAGTGTTTCCCCTGTCTGTCTCTATGTTGGACTGCTTCCTGTCTGCCTCCCTGTCTCTCCCTGTCTCACCCTACTGCCTGGCTGCAGCCTGCATCCTCATCGCCTCCAAACTAACAGAGTGTGACACAATCTCTGCTGACTCTCTTTGTGCTGCAGCTGAGTACAGCTTCCTGCCCTCCAACATACGGGTAGGTCACCATTTTGATATAGAGGATAGACACTTTCAAAACTCTGTATGTGACAATATGGTGGACCTTGTGAATGCAAATCATCTTTGTATTATTATATGCATTGTATTCAGTGGGCTATATATACACTAAATGAAAATGTTTTTACACAGAAACACATGTATATTGATGTTCTTGCCCTTTCATCATAAGGAGATGGAACGTGTCATCCTTGCAACTCTTCGATGGGACGTTGCTGCGGTAACCGCTCAGGACTTCATTCCACATTTCCTTCCCACTGTAGGGGAGAGGAAGGATGGAAAGGCAGACACAGAGGAGTTCTTCTCCACACTGCGTCGGCATAGTGACACCCTGGTTGCCATGTGTGTCTGTGACTACCGTTTCCTGGGAGCCCCTCCATCTCTGGTTGCTGCGGCAGCGCTGAACTCTGCCCTCCGGGGTTTGGGCAACAAGGGTCCAGGTCATCTGGGTCATATGAGTGCTACACTGGCAGAACTGTGTCAGACTGACCTGGTGAGTGCCTAGCAGTATCTCTAATATCTCTACAGAAAATATCTCAACATATTGGTTGTATTACAGCCAGGAGCTGCAGTTCAACTCTATTCAATAGCAATGCTGAATGAAAGACTGATTTAGAGGTGAACATTTGACTGGAAAGAAAGGACCACAGAACTAAGTGTTTGAGTTACAGATTGGTTGTGATATGGTGAGTGTGATTGGAAGGGTGCTGGTTTTAATCCTAATCTGTGTTTATCTTTCTTATTTGATCACAGATGGTGTTGCAGTGTTACAGTGAATTGATAGAAGCTGCCCTCAAACAACGGCTCAGAGGTGGACTCCAAGACAGTGCCATGGAGAAGGATGGAGAAATAGAGGATGAAAGAGCAGGCACTCCTACTGATATGAGAGAGATTGATTTCTAAACACTAAATTGTGTGAGACAAAGTGCAAATCAATCAAAGTCCTGCATGTAGCTCATCAGTGAAACTGATATAAACTCTTTATGACCTCAAATGCTCTACAATTTATTATCATATTTTGAAATTACTTTAATTTAATATTGTTTATTTATTCATTGTGTTTCTTGTGCCATATTTATTATCTATTTCATGACTGTGATTCTTTGTCATTATGTTGTTGATAGTATGTCTTTAATCTATTATTTATCCATTTATTTATTATGTGCAATTACGTAATGTTAATTTATTTCAATTCACCATTGTTTGTGTTTGTATGTGAAGTGACAAGGTAATTGATGAAATAATATACATAGCTATCTATTTTAATTAAATAAATACATACTTTTTACCTGTTGGAATTTGATATTTTATTTATTTTCTCTGTATATGTGATGTTTGTGATGGACAAACACCCTTATGGAAATAAATAAATAAAATAAAACACCCTTACAATGTAAATGAAATACAATTACTTCTAATTTAACTTCAAAACAATAACTGTACTTCGCATATGTGGGTGTTTGTCATCATCTTTGGTCTCGTTCCAATACAAAAAAAACGTACAGGAAGACTTAAAGGAAATGTACGTTTTTTTTGTATTGGAACGAGTCCAAAGATGATCTATTATATTGACAAGACTGACCATTCAAACAACGGAAACATATGTCATCAACGATGGAAGGCAGGAGAAATCAGGTGAAACAATTTTAGCCAATGAGAGGGCAGATACGCGTGTGACCAACAGGCATAACTAAGTTGTTTTTCTCAAAGTTGCCAGAATGCCACATGAATCCACTTCTATAATTACATTTGTAACAGCCTAAACATTACAAAACTTCTATTCGATTTCGACACCCTCTCATAGCCCTCCATGCAAAAAAGGGCTTATCTCACGCGGACATATTTTGGGCGCAGTAAATCCTCTCGCTTCGCCTCTTCCTCTCTGACGAGACCACTGAACGACAGTTTATTAAGAACCGACGGGATGGAGACGCTGAGGTATAATAATGCCGCGTTCATGTGATAGTCGGAACTGGGAACCTCAAAACTAGCAAACTCGGAAATGTACGAATGTCCTAGTTCCGAATAGTAGTTGAACGCGTTATAAGAACGGACGGTACCATACAATCGGTCACACATAGTCGCTTATTTTTGACGTCATTTTCGGCTGCGACGCAAAATATATATTTTTCATTTCGGAAAGCTTTCGGTAAAGGAAGTAACGTTAGCTGGCTAATACATCGGGCAAAAATTATCCACCGATCAACAAGTAACGGTAAGCGAGAATCCCTCATGTCACACCGAATGTACATAATACTAAATTTGGCCTGTTGGCGTTGCCAGACGTTTACTAGTGGGATTCGCGCATTTAATATGAATGGGGGATGCAAGATGGATGGAAGCCTCTCTCTCTCTCATCCGTAGCTTGCTAACGTTGGCTAGCTAGCTTCCTGTTGTTCAAGAGGGCGGTAGTGTCTTTGCTGTTGCGTGTTGTTGCGCTTTCTACTGAAAAGCTGTATATTGTCACACGAACTCGGAGCGTAGACCTTTCATTCAGTGAGGTTTCGCGTTAGCCCATAGTGCGTCACTAGCCCACAGTATCTGATGGTCAGTCTGCCAGTTCCCATATAATGTCCATGCAACAGGATACGCCTCCTGTGATGTGCCTCTGTCTGTCAGATGTCAGCCGTCAAACATCATTCCGTTGGTGTTCAGTACCAAATGACAGATAGCTGAATAATGTCTGAATACACAATTGACATAGACAAATCATATATGTTCATACTTCTCTTGCAGGAGGATGAATTTGGATCCTGGCTGGCTGCTGCTCCTATCCATGTCTCTTGAGGTTTGGTCAGTGCCCCTCGACCGCAATGCAACCCCCCAGGAAGCACATTCTCCCCAGGAGGACAAACAGGAGGATAATGTGGTACTCCTTTGTTCTGTCTGTCTTCCGTCCATCCATCCGTTTGTGTGGTTGGTTGGTTGTCCGTCCGTCTGTCTGTATCCATCCATATGTGATGTTTGTGTGTGTGGTTGCCCTTCTGTCTGTATCCATCCATGTGTGATGTTTGTGTGTGTGTGGTTGCCCGTCTGTCTGTATCCATCCATGTGTGATGTTTGTGTGTGTGGTTGCCTGTCCGTTGCATGACACAGGCCTATACTATGACTGGTATCTGTATCCATGTGTGATGTTTGTGTGTGTGGTTGCCTGTCCGTTGCATGACACAGGCCTATACTATGACTGGTATCTGTATCCATGTGTGATGTTTGTGTGTGTGTGGTTGCCTGTCCGTTGCAGGACACAGGCCTATACTATGACCGGTATCTGAGAGAGGTGATTGAGGTGCTGGAGACAGATCCCCACTTCAGAGAGAAACTCCAGACTGCCAATACAGAGGACATCAAGGTCTCTCACTCTCTCTCTCTCTCTCTGTTGTTTTTCCCCTTGTCTTGTATTTTCTGACCTTAGTAGTTTTTATTAGTTTTTGAAAGTATTAACTCACTAAGTACCCCCTCACCTCCTTGTGTAGTACCTATGATGTTACACAAGTCATCTATAGTAGGGATTGGCACGGGTTATTCGAATATCTGAATGGACGTTAGTATTCGATTACTTAATGGTCTATTTTAACAATGAAAATGCTTGGTCTAAAATGTCATAAGAGTATCTATGTGACATTGCTACATAGCCTACAAGGATAGACCATTACATTAAACATTTTAATAACACAACAGTTTTATGCCCGTTTTAATGCCCATAAAAAAGATGCTCCGGTAGCCTTCACACGTGTAGCTTGTTGTTATTGTTGGTCAATCAAAGTGATGTTACAGTCGGAGGCTCAATGTGTAGCAAAGGAAGTGGGAGATTTCTAATCGATGTAAATTAGAATAAAAATTACGGAAATAAGTTGGCTAAATGAGAAGGAGTAGGCTACAATGATCAACCAACAGGTAGGCTGTTGTTTCATATGAATGGAGTTGTCGTAGACAATTACGAGGTGTGCCGCAAAATAGCCTCAATTAGCCTTTCTACTTTAGCTAGCTAGCTGACTAACTTAGCTGGCTACTGTAGCCAGCTAGCTTCTTTACAATGATTTGGTTCAGTCAAGACCGGTACTACCAGATGGTATGATAGATAACTTATTGCTGCCATAGGTTTTCTAACTAGCACGAGTCGGGTTGTCTACTTTTTCTCTCACCCTCTGTGCCACACACACTGGCCCCTGCTCCTCTCTCACACCTCACTTACCCTTCTGCTGAAACTCGTAGGGTACCGTTTTCTTTAAAACATGTACTTCGACAATCCAGATATCTGAAAAAATATAATATTTGAATAGTGAAATAATTTCAAATGCCCATCCCTAATCTATAGTGTACATACTGTATGTCTAGTATGTGTAAATTCTTTGTCTATACATTCTGTCTGTATTCTGTCCATGTTCTGTTTATTGTGGCAGCATCAAGTCACTGGGTCAAGTTCCTGGTACATGTACAGTAAATGTCCTGGCGAATAAAGGTGAATCTGTGTCTGACTGACTGTCCATCTTCTTCAGAATGGTCGTCTCAGTAAGGAGCTGGACCTTGTGGGGCACCATGTTAGAACTCGTCTGGATGAGCTGAAGAGACAGGAGGTGTCTCGCCTCAGGATGCTGCTCAAAGCCAAACTGGACAGCACCAACACACAGAGTGAGGGTTTTTAAAGGCCTGGAAGACCAAGATTATATATGTTTTCTCAGTCACTTGTTAAAACCCCTCTGTTTATCCCCAAGGTTTACAGATGGACCATGCCTCTCTGTTGAAGCAGTTTGAACACCTGGATCCACACAATCAGAACACCTTTGAGGCCAAAGACCTTGAGCTGCTCATCTCAACGGTAATGCAGTGAGCATAGAGTCCAGGCTTGTATTTGTATTCATAGAACATCTAAGAGTAGGTGCAGATCTAGGATCAGTTTAGCCTTTTCAAATCAATTTTTATGGGTACACATACACATATTTATCAGATGTTATTGCGGGTGTAGCGAAATACTTGTGTTCCTAGCTCCAACAGTGCAGTAGTATCTAACAATACACAACAATACACACAAATCTAAAAGTAAAAGAAGGGAATGAAGAAATATATAAATATTAGGACGAGTAATGTCGGAGTGGCATTGACTAAAATACCATAGAATACAGTATATACATATGAGATGAGTAAAGCAGTATTAAAGTGACTAGTGGTCCATTATTAAAGTGGCCAGTGATTCCATGTCTATGTATATAGGGCAGCAGCCTCTAAGGTGCAGGGTTGAGTAACCCAGGTGGTAGTTGGCTAGTGATGGCTATTTAACAGTCTAATGGCCTTGAGATAGAAGCTGTTTTTCAGTCTCTCAGTCCCAGCTTTGATGCACCTGTACTGACCTCGCCTTCTGGATGATAGCGGTTGAACAGGCTGTGGCTCGGGTGGTTGATGTCCTTTTTGGCCTTCATGTGACATCGGGTGCTGTAGGTATCCTGGAGGGCAGGCAGTGTGCCCCCGGTGATGTGTTGTGCAGTCCGCACCACCCTCTGAAGAGCCCTGCGGTTGCGGGCGGAGAAGTTGCCATACCAGGGGGGTGAAACGGCCCGACAGGATGCTTTCAATTGTCCATCTGTAAAAGTTAGGGGCCAAGCTGAATTTCTTCAGCCTCCTGAGGTTGAAGAGTAGTTGTTGCTCCTTCTTCACCACACTGTGTGGATGGATCATTTCAGATTGTCAGTGATGTGTACGCCGAGGAACTTGAGGAACTTGGGGAACTTGGGGAACTTGAGGAACTTCAGGGTACTATGGTGTTGAAAGCATTCTTCCGTAGGTATTCCTCTTGTCCACATGGGATAGGGTAGTGCGATGGCGATTGCATCATCTGGGGATCTATTGGGGTGGTATGCAAATTGACGTGTGTCTAGGTTGTAAGGTAGCGGTGATATTATTCCTTTTTTCTTTCTTTTTTTACCCCCTGTTTCTCCCCAATTTCATGGTATCCAATTGTTGTAGTAGCTACTATCTTGTCTCATCGCTACAACTCCCGTACAGGCTCGGGAGAGACGAAGGTTGAAAGTCATGCGTCCTCCGATACACAACCCAACCAGCCGCACTGCTTCTTAACACAGCGCACATCCAACCCGGAAGCCAGCCGCACCAATGTGCCGGAGGAAACACCATGTACCTGGCAACCTTGGTTAGCGCACACTGCGCCCGTCCCGCCACAGGAGTCGCTGGTGCGCGATGAGACAAGGACATCCCTACCGACCAGGCCCTCCCTAACCCGGACGAAGCTAGGCCAATTGTGCGTCGCCCCACGGACCTCCCGGTCGCGGCCGGTTACGACAGAGCCTGGGCGCGAACCCAGAGTCTCTGATGGCACAGTTGGCGCTGCAGTACAGCGCCCTTAACCACTGCGGTGATATTATCCTTAACTAGCCTCTCAAAGCACTTCATGATGACAGAAGTGAGTGCTACGGAGAAATAGTAATTTAGTTCAGTTACCTTTGCTTTCTTGGGTACAGGAACAATGGTGGATATCTTGAAGGAAGTGGGGTCAGCAGACTGAGATAGGGAGAGATGGAATATGTCTGTAAACACTCCAGACAGCTGGTCTGCACATGCTCTGAGGATGCTTCTAGGGATGCCGTCTGGGCTGACATTTTTGCGAGGGTTACCACGCTTAAATGTCTTACTCACATCAGCTACGGAGAATGAGAGAGTACAGTCCTTGGTAGCGGGCCACGTCGGTGGCACTGTGTTATCCTCAAAGCGGACGAAGAAGGTGTTTAGTTTGTCCGGGAGCAAGACGTCAGTGTCCGTGACGTGGCTGGTTTTCCCTTTGTAATCTGTGATTATCTGTAGACCCGGGCACATTTGTCTCCGTTGAATTGCGACTCCACTTTGTCTCTGTACGGACGTTTTGCCTGTTTGATTGCTTTACGGAGAAAATAACTACACTGTTTGTATTCGACTATATTCCCAGTCACCTTGCCATGGTTAATGCAGTGGTTCGCGCTTTCAGTTTTGTGCAAATGCTGCCATCTATCCACGGTTTCTGGTTTGGGTAGGTTTTAATAGTCAGTGGGAATAACATCCTCTATACACTTCCTGATGAACTCAGTCATCGTGTCTTTGTATACGTCAATGTTATTCTGAGGTTACCCAGAACATATCCCAGTCCGCTTGAACAAAACAATCTTGAAGCATGGATTCCGATTGGTCAGACCAGCGTTGACTAGACCTTATAGCACGGGTACTTCCTGTTTGAGTTTCTGCCTATAGCAAGGGAGGAGCAAAATGTGGTCGTGATCTCATTTGCCGAAGGGAGGGTGGGGGAGGGCCTTGTAGGCATTTCGAAAGAGGTGGTCGAGTGTTTTATTCAGAGCGAGTACTACAGTCAATGTCTTGATAGAACTTCGGTAGCGTTTTCCTCAAATTTGCTTTGTTAAAATCCCAAGCTACAACAAGCTACAACGTTCTAGGCTAATAATGCATATAATAAAAGAAATAACACAAAAAACAACTAAATACTGCAAAGTTGCTTAAGCGCTAGAAGCAGAGCTGCCATGTATGTCTGTCGGTGCCATCTTGCCATCTTTTATCATAATTAATGCTATTATATTGGGTGCTAATCCTAGATCAGTATTCCTACTCTGGAATGCTTTATGAATACGGGCCCTGATTCTTATCTACTTGTATCATAACACTGGTGTTGATGTACTTCATTATCCCCTCGTTCTTGTCCTCTTCCTCCCTGCTAGGCCAATGTACTTCAGTACCCCCCTCATCCTTGTCCTCTTCCTCCCTGCTAGGCCAATGTACTTCAGTACCCCCCTCATCCTTGTCCTCTTCCTCCCTGCTAGGCCAATGTACATCAGTACCCCCTCATCCTTGTCCTCTTCCTCCCTGCTAGGCCAATGTACATCAGTTTCCCCCTTGTCCTCTGTGTCCCTGCTAGGCCAATGTACATCAGTTTCCCCCTTGTCCTCTGTGTCCCTGCTAGGCCAGTGTACATCAGTTTCCCCCTTGTCCTCTGTGTCCCTGCTAGGCCAGTGTACATCAGTATCCCCCTCATCCTTGTCCTCTTCCTCCCTGCTAGGCCAGTGTACATCAGTACCCCCCTCATCCTTGTCCTCTTCCTCCCTGCTAGGCCAGTGTACATCAGTACCCCCCTCATCCTTGTCCTCTTCCTCCCTGCTAGGCCAATGTACTTCAGTCCCCCCCTCATCCTTGTCCTCTTCCTCCCTGCTAGGCCGATGTACATCAGTTTCCCCCTTGTCCTCTGTGTCCCTGCTAGGCCAATAGACATCAGTATCCCCCTCATCCTTGTCCTCTGTGTCCCTGCTAGGCCAGTGTACATCAGTATCCCCCTTGTCCTCTGTGTCCCTGCTAAATAGACAGTTCCCCACCAATTGTGCAAGTTAAAAAAGATGAGAGAGGCCTGTAATTGTAATCATAGGTACACTTCAACTATGACAGACAAAATGAGAAAATTAATTCCAGAAAATCACATTGTAGGATTTTTTATGAATTTATTTGCAAATTATGGTGGAAAATAAGTATTTGGTCACCTACAAACAAGCAAGATTTCTGGCTCTCACAGACCTGTAACTTCTTCTTTAAGAGGCTCCTCTGTCCTCCACTCGTTACCTGTATTAATGGCACCTGTTTGAACTAGTTAATTGCCAAGAGTGTGCAAAGGGTGGCTACTTTGAAAAATCTCAAATACATTTTGATTTGTTTATCACTTTGTGGTTACTACACGATTCCATGTGTTATTTCATAGTTTATCTTCACAATTGTTGTACATTGTAGAAAAAAAGTAAGGAGTGGGTGTGTCCAAAATTGATTGGTACTGTACATCAGTATCCCCCTTGTCCTCTGTCTCCCTGATAGGCCAATGTACATCAGTATCTCCCTCATTCTTATCCGCTGTCTCCCTGCTAGGCCACTAAAGACCTAGAGAACTACGATGCAGAGAGACATGATGAGTTCAAACGCTATGAGATGCTGAAGGAGCACGAGAGACGGGAGTACCTCAAGGGTCTGGACCAGGAGAAGAGAGAGAAGGAGGAGAAGAGGATGGAGGAGCTGAAGGATAAACACCGCAAGCACCCCAAGGTCAACGCTCCGGTGAGAGAGAAAGACGGAGAGAGCGAGTAAGATGGAGGGAATGCTTTTTGTATGCGAGACCAGTAGAATGGAATCTCTCTCTTTTCTCACTCCCTCTCCTTTCTATCTCTCGCACAGGGCAGTGTAGCTCAACTACGTGAGGTATGGGAGGAGACTGATGGACTGGACCCAACAGAGTTTAACCCAAAGACCTTCTTCAAACTGCATGGTCAGTTAAGCTGCACTCTACTATTACATGATGATGACGTTTGTATGTGTTCAAATAATATTTATTTTCCTCCTTGTAGATGCGAATGGAGATGGTGTTTTAGATGAGCAGGAACTAGAGGCCCTCTTTGCCAAAGAGGTAACATACGCCCTCACACGTGTGTCCGTGTGTGTGTGTCCGTGTGGTATAGTAACAGCTCTCTCCTGCCCTCTATCACCAGCTGGAGAAGGTCTACGACCCAAAGAATGAGGAGGATGATATGATGGAGATGGAGGAAGAGAGGCTGAGGATGAGGGAGCATGTCATGAAGAACGTTAGTATCGTTTGGATTTCTGTCCTCTGTTTTAATCCTCCATTCCTGTTTTTCCTTGTTTCTGTGTCTTTATCCCTCTCTCCTCTCTCTCTGTTCACCTCTCATCCGTTCACTCTCTGTCGGTTCACCTCTCATCCGTTCACTCTCTGTCGGTTCACCTCTCATCCGTTCACTCTCTGTCGGTTCATCTCTCCGTCCGTTCACTCTCTGTCGGTTCACCTCTCTGTCGGTTCACCTCTCTGTCGGTTCACCTCTCGTCGGTTCACCTCTCTGTCGGTTCACCTCTCATCCGTTCACTCTCTGTCGGTTCACCTCTCATCCGTTCACTCTCTGTCGGTTCACCTCTCATCCGTTCACTCTGTCGGTTCACCTCTCATCCTTTCACTCTCTGTCGGTTCACTCTCTGTCGGTTCACCTCTCATCCTTTCACTCTCTGTCGGTTCACCTCTCATCCTTTCACTCTCTGTCGGTTCACCTCTCATCCGTTCACTCTCTGTCGGTTCACCTCTCATCCATTCACGGTCTGTCGGTTCACCTCATCTGTCGTTTCACTCTGTCGGTTCACTCTCTGTCGGTTCACCTCTCATCCTTTCACTCTCTGTCGGTTCACCTCTCATCCGTTCACTCTCTGTCGGTTCACCTCTCATCCGTTCACGGTCTGTCGGTTCACCTCATCTGTCGTTTCACTCTGTCGGTTCACTCTCTGTCGGTTCACCTATCATCCGTTCACTGTTGGTTCACCTCTCATCTGTTCACTCTCGGTCTGTTATCTATTACTTTTTTCAGCTATTTTCTGTTTTGACAGGTGGACATCAATCAAGATCGACTCGTCAGCCTGGAAGAGTTCCTTAAATCAACAGACAAGAAAGAGTTCAACAACCCTAAAGAATGGGATGTAAGTGAGTGATGGACGTTGGGGCGTTTTATAGTTTGTGTGTTGAGTGATGTCAGACTCATCTTCCCCATCCCTCCAGACTTTAGATGACACCAAGCCGGTGTTTACAGAGACTGAGCTCCAGCGGTTTGAGGCGGAACTGCACACCAAGGAGGAGGAGCTGGGTAGGAGGGCGGAGTCTCTTCGTCAGGAGCAGGATCTGCTGAAGGAGAGGGGCAAGGCCCTGGAGGCCCAGAGACGAGAGTACCAACAGGTAGACAACCACCACTTACTCTGCACAGTGGTATGGAGGATAGCCATACTATGAACAGCCAAATCCTGCAGAATAAGCCATACTGTCACTATAGCGATTATATCTTCAATGAAATATGAAACTATGAGTAGCCATATGATGAAATGTTTGTCTGATTCTGTCAGGCAGTGCTAGAGATGTCTCAGAGGAAGGAGAAACAGGCAGTGCAGGGGCAGCCTCCTACGGGTCCTAACGGAGAACTACAGTTCCACCAAGAGATGCAGAAACTGGAAGATCAAGGTAAACGGGATAGACAAGATAAAAAGGGCAGGGTTGGAGTGAGTTGGGGACATTTTTGCTTTTGTCTCCTCTGAGGGGTTCTTTCAGTAATGGAATGTTCTCTCTGGCGCTCTCATTCAGGTGCTAAAGCTCCTGTTGAACAAGAAGTCCAAGAGGCCCAGAATAACCTGCCTGCAGAACCACCACAGAACCTGCCCATACACACCTAATGCAGCACCCTGATACACATAGGGTTGCAATGGGAGGGTATATTACTGGAAACTTTCTAAGTTTACCAGTAACCTACCAGAATTTTTGTAACTTTCAAGGAATGTATGGAATTTTATCAGATGACATCTATTGTCTTTTTTTGGGACTTCAGATTATCACAGGTGTTTGTGAGCATGGTTACATGCGCACCATAATTTGATTTTGTTTAATACATTTACATGCTTTGCAAGAAAAAATGATTTCCCTAATAATCCTGTTTACGTCTGAAATCAGATAAATTCCAAAAATCAGCAATCTAAAAAAATGTTCGACCACAATGGCCAAACTTTATAAAAAACGTTTTACTATATATATATATATATAGTAAAACATTTTTTACATCTGTTTTAGTTCAAGTATAAATCACCAAAGCTACCATAGATTACCTGTTATTTACCAAAATTACAGAGGATTCCAGTAACTTTGGTAAAATAGTGGTAGCTGTGCAACCCTAAATACACACACGCTCTAACAGGAACACATCTCTTTCACTGACACACATATCCAGATGGGTACAGCAGATGACATCATACAGCACAAGCGCACAACCCCAGTCAGTCAAGCACATCGTCCCCTGGCACAGTCCCGGTGTTCACCTATCTTTCTGGTTTACATTTGATCTCAATAAATTATTCAACTCACTGGACCGAGCCTTCTTCATTTTTAAATTCTCTGTCATGCCTGTGAAATGACTGTCTATATTCTGCCCTTACGTTGTCTGTCTGTGGTGCAGACCTAGCTTACTATTTCCACTGTTTTCCCCAAATGTCAAATATCTGAACACTAACCCTTTCCCAGATGAGGTACATTGTTTGAATATTTCATTCCCAATCCCTTCTGCCTTCACACTCCTCTAGTTGACATTTGACCTCTCCTGCCAGTAACTAATTTGTCTTGGTCACTGGGATATTGAATGCTTCTGTACATTGTTGTTATTCCAGCCTTGTCCCTTCTGTCATCACCCTTATTTTAAATCTATTTTATACATTGTTGTAGTAATTAATCCATTCAGTGTCTGTACTGTGCTCTCTCTTTTCCTCTGCTGTTGTCCAGTGGAATGGTTCCCTGGGGAGTATGTGCTCATCGTTGTTGTCTCCCATGGAATGGGTTGCCTGGCACACAGTGCATTCCTACCCTGCATTCCACTCACACCCTGACCCCCGGTGACCTCAATGATGACCTCACTGCCCCTTCTTTCTGCTGTTAGCTGTCAATCACTCCGCTGCTGGTGATGTCACTGCTCAGGGATGAGCAACATCTGTACTGTCATTTTTCTTCAAAATGTTATTTTTTATTCTCAGTCTGGTAGTAGGTGAGACAAGTATGTGACAACATGAAGGAGAGACAGCTGGATGTAATCTCAAGTTATGAGTAAGATAAGTTTTATATGTGTCCATTTTGAACATCTATATGGTTGGAAAACATGCAGTACCAGAGCAACACTGCAGATGATGGTGGACACTGATCAGACTGAGTGTCGCTCACACAGATTTATATAACTGTCTTTCCTTTTTATCTATTAAGGAATAATCTTTCAGCTTTGATATTTACAGCTCCTCGCCTCCATCTTGGAGTTTGGGGGGGGGTTACTTCATGAGTTGGCTATGGAAGTGACCTGTGTTACCTTGTTCTTATGTGTCCAATGTCCATAGCCTGAGGCACAGCACAACCTCTTTTCCCGCGTGTTAGTTCTCTGGATAGAACAACTGACTGTCTCTCTGCCTGTGACCTTTGGAAACCCCACTGGAACCTGAAGGAATCACCAGATAATAATAGGAAATGATACCATTATGGAATGATCCTAGTATTAGATATAGTGCTGATGCTGCTGACACGTCTTCTTCACCACCATCTCCAGATCAGAGAGAGTCACATTTTCAACCTCTCTCTGTCTGAGTCTTTAATACCATCATGTTTCAAGCAGACCGCCATAGTCCCTGTGCCCAAGAACACTAAGGTAACCTGCCTAAATGACTACCAACCTGTAGCACTCAACGTCTGTAGCCATGAAATGCTTTAAAAGGCTTGTCAATGCTCACATCAATACCATTATCCCAGAAACCCTAGACCCACTCCAATTTGCATACCTCCCCAACAGATCCATAGATGATGTTATCACTATTGCGCTCCACACTGCCCTTTCCCACCTGGACAAAAAGAACACCTATGTGAGAATGCTATTCATTGACTACAGCTCAGTGTTCAACACCATAATACCCTCAAAGCTCATCACTAAGCTAAGGACCCTGGGACTACACACCTCCCTCTGCAACTGGATCCTGGACTTCCTGTCGGGCTGCCCCCAGGGGGTAAGGGTAGGTAACAACACATCCGCCACGCTGATCCTCAACACTGGGGCCCCTCAGGGGTGCTTGCTCAGTCCCCTCTTGTACTCCTTGTACACTGATGACTGCACGGCCAGGCACGACTCCAACACCATCATTAAGTTTACTGATGACACAACAGTGGTAGGCCTATCACCGACAACGATGAGACAGCCTATCGGGAGGAGGTCAGAGACCTGACTGTGTGGTGCCAGGACAACAACCTCTCCCTCAACGTGATCAAGACAAAGGAGATAATTGTGGACTACAGGAAAAGGAAGACCGAGTACGCCCCCATTCTCATCGACGGGGCTGTAGTGGAGCAGGTTGAGAGCTTCAAGTTCCTTGACGTTCACATCACCAACAAACTAACATGGTCCAAGCACACTAAGACAGTTGCGAAGAGGGCACAACAAAACATACTCCCCCTCAGGAGACTGAAAAGATTTGGATGGGTCCTCAGATCCTCAAAAGGTTCTACAGCTGCACCATCGAAAGCATCCTGACTGGTTGCATCACTGCCTGGTATGGTAGCTGCTCTTCAATTAGTTGTTATTCTTATCGTTTACTTTTTTAAAGGTAATTTCTTAAAACTGCATTGTTGGGCTTGTAAGTAAGCATTTCACTGTAAAGTCTACACCTGTTGTATTTGGCGCATGTTTTTAAATGTATTTTTATTTGTAATTAGGCCATGGTGCAGTATCCATATTTACCTGCAGAGGGAGACATTGAGTCAGTACAGAAACAGCACAAATGTGGAAAGATATGGACACAGAGTTCTTTCTGTCATTAGCCTCACTCTCCTATTGAGAGCTTTGTAGAAAAACACCCATACCTTTGGGCTGTTTAC
The DNA here is from genome assembly GCF_036934945.1 of Oncorhynchus masou masou. Lineage (NCBI taxonomy): Eukaryota > Metazoa > Chordata > Actinopteri > Salmoniformes > Salmonidae > Oncorhynchus > Oncorhynchus masou. The sequence goes on along the minus strand of NC_088225.1, from coordinate 17,491,153 downwards.
CAAACCAATATGCCTACAGATCAATACAATGTAATTCTGTCCAGTTCTTCACTTTAATCCTGCAGATGGACTGTTAGACATTGTGCTGAGCTTTCACTAATAGACCTTATTCAGATAAAGGTAGTTTAAAAAGCACATACATTTTCCAATTCACAGTGTGTGGGTGAACTTCTCAACTGGTCTAGTGTCTTCTGAGAGGTAGCATCAGTGTCAGCCAGTCCTCTCCCTGCAACAACAAGGATAGGACAGAGAGTTGCCGAAACATGTTATGTCATATGTGTCCTATCTATTGTCACTATCTGCACACTGTGGAATCTCAGAGAGCAAGTCTCTGGAATAATAACAGTATTTGTGATTTGGCATGAGTTGGACGAGGGATTTAAATGTTGATAATGGGCAGATCAAGTGTCTTTTCAATAAGGTCTTTGGCCAAAGAGTGGTGGATTACAAATGTATCTTAAGGAAAGAAGAGAAAGGGCATCATGGGAGACAGGGACTGAGGATCTGTTTGGCTCTATGAGGTCAGACTGCTGCCACCTCTGGTCTGACCCTAACCTTAGTCTGACCTGGAAGGAGAGAGGGAGAGAGAGGGGTGTGCGTGTTTTATATGATAAACTATGCAATGGACACACTTTTTTGTCTCACAATTATTGTTCTTGACATCACATCTGTACTTATCTGAAGTGGGGACCCGCAGACTTACTCAGACTATTGACACATTCATTCTACTAAGTGTCTCGATGATGCAATAGCTTTCTGTCTCTTCTCCAAAGGAAAGATTATTGCCTATTTGAATGCTCTCTCTGTGCATTACAATGACATCATCCTCTCAGAGAAAATTACGTCATCCCTTTCGGGACCCTTCTTACCGCCCCAAACAATTGAGCGGAAACCAATTTCATTTTTTTCTATTGGCCCTGCCAGTTCCAGGAAACGCCTTCTCTTGCCTTCGGTTGGTTGAAGTGTAACCAATGCCCTGTGGTGATTGGTGTCAACTGCACATCTGTCTGTGCGTCCGACCATGAGAAGAATACAGAGGTGGAGATGACTAGCGGGTAATTTGGTTTTGACATTTATAGACAATTTGCATTTCTGTAGAAATAGGTTCAAAATCCATGAAAATAACACATTCTTTTATCATAAACCATATTTAGGCCTAAACATTTAACGACCCACTCTGCACAACAAAACATTAAATGGTGAAATATGTTGAAGACAAAAATTAATATTTGTGATATACATAGTTTATTATGGGGGGAGGGGGGGGGGTCACGGTCAAAAAGCCAGTGTGATCAATAGGTGAGTTTTGAGCTGTGAATGACGCAGTTCTCATACTAGACACCAGAGGGGGAGAATGTTTCACTGTAGCCTACAATATGAGGCTGTAGAAGTTATTAGTCATTCTCTGATTTCCATACATGTTGGGTCTAACATTGAATGTGAGTGTAATTTTAATGTGTGTCAATGTAAAATGAAATCACGACTGTGCCTTTATGAATGTGTGCGCGCGCGTTCCCATGCACGATCAAATAATTGTATAGCCCCACGTGCGTGAGCGGGCGCGTGAGAGCTGCGAGTTTGTTTCTTTAAAAGACCCAGCACCTTTTTATCCGAGGGAGGGATGGATGGAGAATGAGGAGAGAGAGGAGAGAGAGAAAGACGGGGGTTGTCTATGATGAGGTGTAACGTCGCTCGCGCCCAGTGCCATCGTTTCCATGAGTGAGAAGGATGAGGGGAGGGGGTTGCTTGCTGGCAACTGGGTTTTCACGGCGATACGACTTTTAACCGCGAGATGCCCGGATGGGGTAAATGGGAATTATGTATTTTTTGCTTTCGACGATGACAAGGGTGAGATAAGATTATGAATACAACATTGGTATCTGACATGTAATTAATGTTGTGAGATGGAGCTGTGCATGATCTGCCAGCTGTTTTTGAGGAGGAGGATGGAGAGGGGGCGAGGCGGTGGGGTGTAACGCCTAACATTGGGTGTAACGGGATGCTTCATTGCCTACAATATAATTGGGGCATTTAAGAATATAAGAATGCATAATCTTTCATTTGTGCGTATAGCCTTTATTTCGTTTGCAGAATTATTTGCATAGAGGCCATTGGAAGGAAATCGGACGGGAAGAGGCTATAGGCTACATAGCCTAAATACATTACATCTTCTGTTTTATTTTATTCACGTCGCTTTTCTGTTGTGACTGTGGTTTTAATTTATTAGGCCTAACATAGACACTTCTCGCTAAATATATTTTCAGATTGTATCATACATGACAGTGTGAGACAGAGATTATGAGACAGAGATATATTACCCTCTACAGACTACACATAGTCCATAATTACAATGATGACAATTTAAATTCAAATACGTTATGAGACTGCCCCGCATAAATACATGTCTGTCTGTCTATCTCTGTAGACTATTAAGGGATACATCCGGCTCGTTTATTTTACCCATGATCCCCCTACTGAACGAGATGGCCAGGCTAAGGCTACAGGGTAACCCTCCATGACTCTCATTTCCGTGTATAACGCGCATCCATGATTAGCATTATGACTAATCGGCTGTATGGACAGATAAGAGCAGAGACCGATGGATACATAGTTTCAGACAGACGTGTGCAACGGAGTAGGTTGCCGTGGATGCTGGACAGAAGTAATGCAATAGGCTCCAACTATGTTTCTCCTGATAAGTCGATAAGTGGTGGAACAGAGATAGGTGTGTGTGTGTTTGATGTCCAATGAATATGTGAGGTGTGAGGGTGTGTGAGAGAGAGAGATGAGAGAGAACGTGTGTTTGTGTGCATGCCTATGGAGGTTGATTAGACAGTTTTTTTTGATTAAGTCAAATGCTTTCATTGTGCAATACATAAGCTACAGTAGGTGTCTTAATTGTCTGGCCTGCTCTGTAAACAGCTGCTTCCAACTGGCTATGACAGATTTGATTTAGTCATTATCATCTGGTTTTGTGTCTGTGCTGGCCACCCAATCATCTCACCTGGTCCACCCACATCTCAGAAAAGGGGTTCTCCACTTTCTCCTCTTCCGGCCTGGATTGTCTTTATGATGTTGGTTACTAACAAACTGTTCTCTAAAACCTGTTGCATTATTAGATCCAAGGATGAGGCTCTTTCAACTTGTCAATTACAATTATACAAGTTGATTGAGAGCCTTGAGAGTTTAATGGAAAAACAATAATAGTAATTTCTCTCTTAATTTCCCCTGTTTCTCTCTTCCTTTCCCCTGTTTCTCCTTTTCCCCTGTTTCTCTCTTCCTTTCCCCTGTTTCTATCTTCCTTTCCCCTGTTTCTCTCTTCTTTTCCCCTGTTTCTCTCTTCCTTTCCCCTGTTTCTCTCTTCCTTTCCCCTGTTTCTCTCTTCTTTTCCCCTGTTTCTCTCTTCCTTTCCCCTGTTTCTCTCTTCCTTTCCCCTGTTTCTCTCTTCCTTTCCCCTGTTTCTCTCTTCCTTTCCCCTGTTTCTCTCTTCCTTTCCCCTGTTTCTCTCTTCCTTTCCCCTGTTTCTATCTTCCTTTCCCCTGTTTCTCTCTTCCTTTCCCCTGTTTCTCTCTTCCTTTCCCCTGTTTCTCTCTTCTTTTCCCCTGTTTCTCTCTTCTTTTCCCCTGTTTCTCTCTTCCTTTCCCCTGTTTCTCTCTTCCTTTCCCCTGTTTCTCTCTTCCTTTCCCCTGTTTCTCCTTCCTTTCCCCTGTTTCTCTCTTCCTTTCCCCTGTTTCTCTCTTCCTTTCCCCTGTTTCTCTCTTCCTTTCCCCTGTTTCTCTCTTCCTTTCCCCTGTTTCTCTCTTCTTTTCCCCTGTTTCTCTCTTCTTTTCCCCTGTTTCTCTCTTCCTTTCCCCTGTTTCTCTCTTTCCTTTCCCCTGTTTCTCTCTTTCCTTTCCCCTGTTTCTCCTTTTCCCCTGTTTCTCTCTTCCTTTCCCCTGTTTCTCTCTTTCCTTTCCCCTGTTTCTCTCTTCCTTTCCCCTGTTTCTCCTTTTCCCCTGTTTCTCTCTTCCTTTCCCCTGTTTCTCTCTTCCTTTCCCCTGTTTCTCTCTTCCTTTCCCCTGTTTCTCTCTTCCTTTCCCCTGTTTCTCTCTTCCTTTCCCCTGTTTCTCTCTTCCTTTCCCCTGTTTCTCTCTTCCTTTCCCCTGTTTCTCTCTTCCTTTCCCCTGTTTCTCTCTTCCTTTCCCCGTTTCCTTTCCCCCGTTTTCTCTCCTTTCCCCGTTTCTCTCTTCCTTTCCCCGTTTCTCTCTTCCTTTCCCCCTGTTTCTCTCTTCCTTTCCCCTGTTTCTCTCTTCTTTTCCCCCGTTTCTCTCTTCTCTTCCCCCGTTTCTCTCTTCTCTTCCCCCGTTTCTCTCTTCTCTTCCCCCGTTTCTCTCTTCTTTTCCCCTGTTTCTCTCTTCTTTTCCCCTGTTTCTCTCTTCTTTTCCCCTGTTTCTCTCTTTCCTTTCCCCTGTTTCTCTCTTTCCTTTCCCCTGTTTCTCTCTTTCCTTTCCCCTGTTTCTCTCTTTCCTTTCCCCCGTTTCTCTCTTCTTTTCCCCCGTTTCTCTCTTCCTTTCCCCCGTTTCTCTCTTCCTTTCCCCCGTTTCTCTCTTCCTTTCCCCCGTTTCTCTCTTTCCTTTCCCCCGTTTCTCTCTTTCCTTTCCCCCGTTTCTCTCTTCCTTTCCCCCGTTTCTCTCTTCCTTTCCCCGTTTCTCTCTTCCTTTCCCCCGTTTCTCTCTTCCTTTCCCCCGTTTCTCTCTTCCTTTCCCCCGTTTCTCTCTTTCCTTTCCCCTGTTTCTCTCTTCCTTTCCCCCGTTTCTCTCTTCTTTTCCCCCGTTTCTCTCTTCTTTTCCCCCGTTTCTCTCTTCTTTTCCCCCGTTTCTCTCTTCTTTTCCCCCGTTTCTCTCTTCTCTTCCCCCGTTTCTCTCTTCTTTTCCCCTGTTTCTCTCTTCCTTCCTTACCACTCTAGACCTTGCCTTGCCACACCCTAATTGTACTTCACAATTACCTGGGCCCTGTCACTCAGCCAGACTCACTGAGACAACCAATCAGTTGTTATCCCCACAAGCAGAGAGCCAATCAGGTGTTTGCTAGACACCGCAGAGCTATTCCAATTGTAGCAATACATCCAAAGGAGCTAATTCGGTGAAGCCAGGAAGTAGAGATGAGGAAGTAGCAAGGTACAGAGTGACAAGCCGTTAACCAACCAAACACAGGCTTGTTAGTGATGACATTGACGTCTTATTCATAGGGAGGTGAGGTACAGAGGAGAGAGAAGGGTAACAGAGTGCCACCAATCTGCTTGCCTGTCAACCAACCTCTCTCACATAGTGACAGGAGAAAAGGACAAGGACACAAACAAAAGAGAGAGATCAAGGGCCAAAGCTAGGCAGAGAGAAATAGAGAGAGAGAGACAAAAGAGAATAGAGTGCCCTTCACACCTTACCTCATACAAGCATACACACTTGAAACAAAATTCTGTGGGCTCCTTGAAGCAAATTCTCCCAGAACAATCCCACAATCCCACACTCTCCACCGACCAACTTTCAGCTAACACCCCACACACTCTCCGGCCTCAAGATGATGTGCGAGGTGATGCCCACCATCTCTGAGGATGGGCGTGGCGGGAGTGGGGGAGGGCCTTCCTCTCCGGGAGGGAGTGGCGGGGGAATGGGAGGCGGTATGGGGGGTGGGTACGGGGGCAGAGGGGAGCCCCGGGGTGGAGGTGACGAGGGGGGCAGCACAGGGAATCTGGAATCTCTGATGGTGAACATGCTGACGGAGAGGGAGAGGCTGCTGGACAGCCTGAGGGAGACCCAGGACAGTCTGGGGACAGCCCAGCTTCGACTCCGAGACCTGGGCCATGAGAAGGACTCCCTCTCGAGACAGCTGTCTATCGCCCTACCACAGGTACACACGGGAGGGGGTGTGTGTCTGTGTGTGTGTGTACATTTGTGTGTCCGTGTTTGTATGTGCACTTGCGTATGTGGTTGCCTGTGTGTGTTTCTGTGTGCATGAGTGTGTGTCGTATGTGTGTTTACATACTAAGTGTGAGGTCTGGAGAAAGAATCTATAGAGACCTTCCATGCCTCGCTGCAAACACATTGTGAGTGTGAAAAGGAGAGAGTGAGTGTATACTGGCATTCAGAAAGTATTCAGACACCTTGACTTTTTACACATTATGTTACTTACAGCCTTATTCTAAAATTGATGAAATTAAATATTTCCCTCATCAATCTACACACAATATCCCATAATGACAAGGTGAAAACAGGTTTTTAGAATTAAAAAAGACTAAAATACTTTATTTACATAAGTATTCAGACCCTTTGCTATGAGACTCCATCCTGTTTGTTTGGGATCAGGTGCATCCTGTTTCCATTGATCATCCTTGAGGTGTTTCTACAACTTGATTGGAGTCCACCTGTGGTAAATTTAATTGATTGGACATGATTTGGAAAGGCACACACCTGTCTATATAAGGTCCCACAGTTGACAGTGGCCTCCATCATTATTAAATGGAAGAAGTTTGGAACCATCAAGACTCTTCCTAGAGCCCGGCCAAACTGAGCAATCGTGGGAGAAGGGCCCCAAGAACCCGATGGTCACTCTGACAGAGCTCAAAAATTCCTCTGTGGAGAAGGGAGGACCTTCCAGAAGGACAACCATCTCTGCAGCACCGCCAATCAGACCTTTATGGTAGAGTGGCCAGACGGAAGCCACTCCTCAGTAAAAGTCACATGACAGCCCGCTTGGAGTTTGCCAAAAGGCACCTAAAAGGACTCTGACCATGAGAAACAAGATTCTCTGGTCTGATGAAACCAAGATTGAACTCTTTGGCCTGAATGCCAAGTGTTACGGCTGGAGGAAACCTGGCACCATCCCTACGGTAAAGCATGGTGGTTGCAGCATCATGCTGTGGGAATGTTTTTCAGTGACATGGACTGGGAGACTAGTCAGGATTGAGGGAAAGATGAACAGAGCAAAGTACAGAAAACCTGCTCCAGAGCGCTCAGGACTTCAGACTGGGGAAAAGATTCACCTTCCATCAGGACAATGACCCTAAGCACACAGCCAAGACTACGCAGGAGTGGCTTCGGGACAACTCTCTGAATGTCCTTGAGTGACCCAGCCAGAGCCCGGACTTGAACCTGATCGAACATCTCTGGAGAGACCTGAAAATAGCTGTGCAGCGACGCTTCCCATCCAACCTGACAGAACTTGAGAGGATCTGCAGAGAAGAATGGGAGAAACTCCCCAAACACAGGTGTGCCAAGCTTGTAGCGTCATACCCAAGAAAACGCGAGGCTGTAATCGCTGACAAAGGTGCTTCAACAAAATACTGAGTAAAGGGTCTGAATACTTGTGTAAATGTTATATTTCAGTTTTTTATGCTCAGACTTTAACATGGGTTCTGGTTTTATGTTGCTTCTCTTATCCATACTGAGCTATCCTGCTATCTACTGGACTCACCAATGAGATGTTCAGTTTTTTACTGAGTTGTTCCATCTGTACTTTGCTGTTCCGTCTGTTCTTGTTGGTATGTGGTTGTTCCTGCTCCTACGGACCATTTCTGGTGCATACTGAGCAGGGCTGTGGCTGAATCAGGACTTAGACTTCATGACAGACTGTTACATATTATTGGCAGTTCCATTTGATTGAGTAAAGACCTCTATAATACCCAGGCCAATATTAGCCCACATCCTTATGCCCGTGGAGTAATCATTCTCGTGTGACTGACGCCACTGAACATGCGAAAATGACTCCATCTTGGATTTCAGACAGGCAGTCTCCCTGGATGCCTAAGTGGAGTGATGCGGTTTATTTTGTTAGAACCCATATGTTCTCTGAACTATTGAAAGCAATAACAGATGTGATAGGACAATGTGTTCTTACTGAGAATGACTGGACATTAAAGGGCCATATTACCTCACTGATAGTAGGATCAATATGGTGCACACATCTACGGACACACACAGGATGCAAGCAGCACAGAGTGCTGTGATAGATTCAACACTAGGTCTAGCAGCACAGAGCGCTGTGATAGATTCAACACTAGGGATAGCAGCACAGAGCGCTGTGATAGATTCAACACTAGTGCTAGCAGATAGATTCAACACTAGTGCTAGCAGCACAGAGTGCTGTGATAGATTCAACACTAGGGCTAGCAGCACAGAGTGCTGTGATAGATTCAACACTAGGGATAGCAGCACAGAGCGCTGTGATAGATTCAACACTAGCGCTAGCAGCACAGAGCGCTGTGATAGATTCAACACTAGCGCTAGCAGCACAGAGCACTGTGATAGATTCAACACTAGGGCTAGCAGCACAGAGCACTGTGAAAGATTCAACACCAGCAGGGTTCATTGAGTACGTCTGCTCAGAGTGTGCCGCCACTGCCGAGAAAGAGAGAGGGAGAGTGGAGAGAGAGACAGATTGATAGAGAGAGAGGGCTGCAGAGTGAGAATAAGAGCATGGTACAGAGAGAGAACTGGTGGTGTGAAACACACACACAGACTAACGAATCAGACCAATTTGCATATTGATGCATACTAATGATGGAGCTTCTGGCATCTATTCTTAGGTGTTCTGGGTTATCACATGGAGAGATAGAGATGGATGAAGGATTGTGAGGATGAGAGCGGAGAAGGCTGAGTGAGAGGATGAGAGGGAGAGATGGAGGCTCGGTACAGTCGAGACACTTGAGGTAGTTTATGATCACATTGTGTCTTGGACTGTGTAGGGGGAGTGAGACAAGGATAGTAGAAAGAGAGAACTCTAGAGAGAGAACGCAAATAATCATGGAATATTGGTGCCAAAAGCTGTCTTTTCAGCTAGAATCAATCCCAGAATTCCAAATTCCTATGGGTCTGCTGTGTACCATCTGTACATCACCCCTAACTTTCCCCCTGTCTTCTTTTCCCTTTTCCCCCTGTCTTCTTTTCCCTTTTCCCTCTGTCTTCTTTTTTTTCCCCTGTCGTCTTTTTCCCTTTTTCCCCTGTCGTCTTTTTCCCCTGTCGTCTTTTTACCCTGTCTTCTTTTTCCCTTTTCCCCTGTCTTCTTTTTCCCCTGTCTTCTTTTTCCCCTGTCGTCTTTTTCCCTTTTTCCCGTCGTCTTTTTCTCTTTTTCCCCTGTCGTCTTTTTCCCTTTTTCCCCTGTCGACTTTTTCCCCTGTCGTTTTTTTCCCCTGTCGTCTTTTTCCCCTGTCTTCTTTTTCCTTTTTCCCCTGTCGTCTTTTTCCCCTGTCGTCTTTTCCCTTTTCCCCTGTCGTCTTTTCCCTTTTTCCCCTGTCGTCTTTTTCCCTTTTTCCCCTGTCTTTTTTCCCTTTTTCCCCTGTCGTCTTTTTCCCCTGTCGTCTTTTTCCCTTTTTCCCCTGTCGTCTTTTTCTCCTGTCGTCTTTTTCCCTTTTTCCCCAGTCGTCTTTTTCCCCTGTCGTCTTTTTCCCTTTTCCCCTGTCGTCTTTTTCCATTTTTCCCCTGTCGTCTTTTTCCCTTTTTCCCCTGTCGTCTTTTTCCCTTTTTCCCCTGTCGTCTTTTTCCCCTGTCGTCTTTTTCCCTGTCTTCTTTTTTCCTTTTTCCCCTGTCGTCTTTTTCCCTTTTTCCCCTGTCGTCTTTTTCCCCTGTCGTCTTTTTCCCTTTTTCCCCTGTCGTCTTTTTCCCCTGTCTTTTTTCCCTTTTTCCCCTGTCGTCTTTTTCCCTTTTTCCCCTGTCGTCTTTTTCCCCTGTCGTCTTTTTACCCTGTCTTCTTTTTTCCTTTTTCCCCTGTCGTCTTTTTCCCTTTTTCCCTGTCGTTTTTTCCCTTTTTCCCCTGTCGTCTTTTTCCCCTGTCGTCTTTTTCCCCTGTCGTCTTTTTCCTTTTTCCCCTGTCGTCTTTTTCCCTTTTTCCCCTGTCATCTTTTCCCTTTTTCCCCTGTCTTCTTTTTCCCTTTTCCCCCTGTCATCTTTTCCCTTTTTTTTCCTGTCGTCTTTTTCCCTTTTTCCCCTGTCTTCTTTTTCCTTTTTCCCCTGTCGTCTTTTTCCCTTTTCGCCTTTTCCCCTTTTTCCCCTCTCGTCTTTTTCCCCTGTCTTCTTTTTCCCTTTTTTCCCCTGTCATCTTTTCCCTTTTTCCCCTGTCGTCTTTTTCCCTTTTTCCCCTGTCATCTTTTCCCTTTTTCCCCTGTCGTCTTTTTCCCTTTTTCCCCTGTCTTCTTTTTCCCCTGTCTTCTTTTTCCCCTTGTCCTCTTTTTCCCTTTTCCCCTGTCTTCTTCTTCCCTTTTCTTCCCTGTCGTCTTTTTCCCCTGTCGTCTTTTTCCCTTTTTCCCCTGTCGTCTTTTTCCCCTGTCTTCTTTTTCCCCTTGTCCTCTTTTTCCCTTTTCCCCTGTCTTCTTCTTCCCTTTTCCCCCTGTCGTCTTTTCCCTTTTTCCCCTGTTGTCTTTTTCCCTTTTTCCCCTGTCGTCTTTTTCCCCCGTCGTCTTTTTCCCCCGTCGTCTTTTTCCCCTGTCGTCTTTTTCCCCTGTCGTCTTTTTCCCTTTTTCCCCTGTCGTCTTTTCCCTTTTTCCCCTGTAGTCTTTTTCCCCTGTCTTCTTTTCCCTTTTTCCCCTGTCATCTTTTTCCCCTGTCGTCTTTTTCCCCTGTCGTCTTTTTCCCGAATCCCCTGTCTTCTGTTTCCCCTGTCGTCTTTTTCCCTTTTCCCCTGTCTTTTTTTCCCCTGTCTTCTTTTTCCCCTGTCGTCTTTTTCCCCTGTCTTCTTTTTCCCCTGTCTTTTTTCCCTTTTTCCCCTGTCGTCTTTTTCCCCTGTCTTCTTTTTCCCCTGTCTTCTTTTTCCCCTTGTCCTCTTTTTCCCTTTTTCCCCTGTCGTCTTTTTCCCGTCTTCTTTTTCCCTTTTCCCTTGTCTTCTTTTTCCCTTTTTCCCCTGTCTTCTTTTTCCCTTTTTCCCCTGTCTTCTTTTTCCCCTTGTCTTCTTTTTCCCCTTGTCTTCTTTTTCCCTTTTTCCCCTGTCGTCTTTTTCCCCTGTCTTCTTTTTCCCTTTTTCCCCTGTCGTCTTTTTCCCCTGTCGTCTTTTTCCTTTTTCCCCTGTCGTCTTTTCCCCCCTGTCTTCTTTTTCCCTTTTTCCCTGTCTTCTTTTCCCTTTTTTTTTCCCTGTCGTCTTTTTCCCCTGTCGTCTTTTTCCCTTTTTCCCCTGTCGTCTTTTTCCCCTGTCGTCTTTTTCCCTTTTTCCCCTGTCGTCTTTTTCCCCTGTCGTCTTTTCCCTTTTTCCCCTGTCGTCTTTTTCCCCTTTTTCCCCTGTCGTCTTTTTTCCCTTTTTCCCCTGTCATCTTTTCCCCTTTTCCCCTGTCATCTTTTTCCCTTTTTCCCCTGTCATCTTTTTTTTCCTGTCGTCTTTTTCCCCTGTCGTCTTTTTCCCCTGTCGTCTTTTCCCTTTTTCCCCTGTCATCTTTTTCCCCTGTCATCTTTTCCCTTTTTCCGCTGTCGTCTTTTTCCCTTTTTCCCCTGTCGTCTTTTTCCCTGTCTTCTTTTTCCCCTGTCCTCTTTTTCCCCCCTGTCTTCTTTTTCCCCTTGTCCTCTTTTTCCCTTTTCCCCTGTCTTCTTCTTCCCTTTTCTTCCCTGTCGTCATTTTCCCCTGTCGTCATTTTCCCCTGTCGTATTTTTCCCTTTTTCCCCTGTCGTCTTTTTCCCTTTTTCCCCTGTCGTCTTTTTCCCCTGTCGTTTTTTTCCCTTTTTCCCCTGTCGTCTTTTTCCCCCTGTCGTCTTTTTCCCTTTTTCCCCTGTCGTCTTTTTCCCCTGTCGTCTTTTCCCTTTTTCCCCTGTCGTCTTTTTCCCCTGTCTTCTTTTCCCTTTTTCCCCTGTCATCTTTTTCCCCTGTCGTCTTTTTCCCCTGTCGTCTTTTTCCCTTTTTCCCCTGTCGTCTTTTTCCCTTTTTCCCCTGTCGTCTTTTTCCCCTGTCGTCTTTTTACCCTGTCTTCTTTTTCCTTTTTCCCCTGTCGTCTTTTTCCGTTTTTCCCCTGTCGTCTTTTTCCCCTGTCGTCTTTTTCCCTTTTTCCCTGTCGTCTTTTTCCCCTGTCGTCTTTTTCCCTTTTCCCCTGTCGTCTTTTTCCCTTTTTCCCCTGTCGTCTTTTTCCCCTGTCGTCTTTTTCCCCTGTCTTCTTTTCCCTTTTTCCCCTGTCGTCTTTTTCCCTTTTCCCCTGTCGTCTTTTTCCCCTGTCGTCTTTTTCCCCTGTCGTCTTTTTCCCTTTTTCCCCTGTCGTCTTTTTCCCCTGTCTTCTTTTTCCCTTTTCCCCCTGTCGTCTTTTCCCTTTTTCCCCTGTCGTCTTTTTCCCTTTTTCCCCTGTCTTCTTTTCCCTTTTTCCCCTGTCGTCTTTTTCCCCTGTCGCCTTTTCCCCTTTTTCCCCTCTCGTCTTTTTCCCCTGTCTTCTTTTCCCTTTTTTTCCCCTGTCATCTTTTCCCTTTATCCCCTGTCGTTTTTCCCTTTTTCCCTGTCATCTTTTCCCTTTTTCCCCTGTCGTCTTTTTCCCTTTTTCCCCTGTCTTCTTTTTCCCCTTGTCCTCTTTTTCCCTTTTCCCCTGTCTTCTTCTTCCCTTTTCTTCCCTGTCGTCTTTTTCCCCTGTCGTCTTTTTCCCTTTTCCCCTGTCTTCTTTTTCCCCTGTCGTCTTTTTCCCCTGTCTTCTTTTTCCCCTTGTCCTTTTTTTCCCTTTTCCCCTGTCGTCTTTTTCCCTTTTTCCCCTGTCGTCTTTTTCCCTTTTTCCCCTGTCGTCTTTTTCCTTTTTCCCCTGTCTTCTTTTTCCCTTTTCCCCCTGTCATCTTTTCCCTTTTTCCCCTGTCGTCTTTTTCCCTTTTTCCCCTGTCTTCTTTTCCCTTTTTCCCCTGTCGTCTTTTTCCCCTGTCGCCTTTTCCCCTTTTTCCCCTCTCGTCTTTTTCCCCTGTCTTCTTTTTCCCTTTTTTCCCCTGTCATCTTTTCCCTTTTTCCCCTGTCGTCTTTTTCCCTTTTTCCCCTGTCATCTTTTCCCTTTTTCCCCTGTCGTCTTTTTCCCTTTTTCCCCTGTCTTCTTTTTCCCCTTGTCCTCTTTTTCCCTTTTCCCCTGTCTTCTTCTTCCCTTTTCTTCCCTGTCGTCTTTTTCCCCTGTCGTCTTTTTCCCTTTTTCCCCTGTCTTCTTTTTCCCCTGTCGTCTTTTTCCCCTGTCTTCTTTTTCCCCTTGTCCTCTTTTTCCCTTTTCCCCTGTCTTCTTCTTCCCTTTTCCCCCTGTCGTCTTTTCCCTTTTTCCCCTGTTGTCTTTTTCCCTTTTTCCCCTGTCGTCTTTTTCCCCTGTCTTCTTTTTCCCCTGTCGTCTTTTTCCCCTGTCGTCTTTTTTTTTTTTTCCCCTGTCTTCTTTTCCCTTTTTCCCCTGTAGTCTTTTTCCCCTGTCTTCTTTTCCCTTTTTCCCCTGTCATCTTTTTCCCCTGTCGTCTTTTTCCCCTGTCGTCTTTTTCCCGAATTTTCCCTGTCTTCTTTTCCCCTGTCGTCTTTTTCCCTTTTCCCCTGTCTTTTTTTCCCCTTTCCCCTTCTTTTTTTCCCCTGTCGTCTTTTTCCCCTGTCTTCTTTTTCCCCTTGTCCTCTTTTTCCCTTTTTCCCCTGTCTTCTTTTTCCCCTGTCTTCTTTTTCCCCTGTCCCCTGTCTTTTTCCCCCTGTCTTTTCCCTTTTTCCCCTTGTCCTCTTTTTCCCTTTTTCCCCTGTCGTCTTTTTCCCGTCTTCTTTTTCCCTTTTCCCTTGTCTTCTTTTTCCTTTTTCCCCTGTCTTCTTTTTCCCTTTTTCCCCTGTCTTCTTTTTCCCCTTGTCTTCTTTTTCCCTTTTTCCCCTGTCGTCTTTTTCCCCTGTCTTCTTTTTCCCTTTTTCCCCTGTCGTCTTTTTCCCCTGTCGTCTTTTCCCTTTTCCCCCTGTCGTCTTTTCCCTTTTTCCCCTGTCGTCTTTTTCCCTTTTTCCCCTGTCTTCTTTTCCCTTTTTCCCCTGTCGTCTTTTTCCCCTTTTTCCCTTTTTCCCCTGTCGTCTTTTTCCCCTGTCGTCTTTTTCCCTTTTTCCCCTGTCGTCTTTTTCCCCTGTCGTCTTTTCCCTTTTTCCCCTGTCGTCTTTTTCCCTTTTTCCCCTGTCGTCTTTTTCCCTTTTTCCCCTGTCATCTTTTTCCCTTTTTCCCCTGTCGTCTTTTCCCTTTTTCCCCTGTCGTCTTTTCCCTTTTTCCCCTGTCGTCTTTTTCCCTTTTTCCCCTGTCGTCTTTTCCCTTTTTCCCCTGTCGTCTTTTTCCCTTTTTCCCCTGTCATCTTTTTCCCTTTTTCCGCTGTCGTCTTTTTCCCTTTTTCCCCTGTCGTCTTTTTCCCTTTTCCCCCTGTCGTCTTTTCCTTTTTCCCTGTCGTCTTTTTCCCTTTTTCCCCTGTGTCTTTTCCTTTTTCCCCTGTCCCTCTTTTTCCAGTCCACTTTTTCCCTTTTCCCAGTCGTCTTTTTCCCCTGTCGTCTTTTTCCCTTTTTCCCCTTCGAATTTTTCCCCTTTCCCTTTTTCCCTTTTTCCCCAATGTCGTCTTTTTCCCTTTTTCCCCTGTCAGTCTTTTTCCCTTTTTCCCCTGTCATCTTTTTCCCTTTTCCCCTGTCCATCTTTTCCTTTTTCCCCTGTCGTCTTTTCCCTTTTTTCCCCCCCTGTCCATCTTTTTCCCTTTTTCCCAGTCGTCTTTTCCCTTTTTCCCCTGTCGTCTTTTTTCCTTTTTCCCCTGTCATCTTTTCCCTTTTTCCGCTGTCGTCTTTTTCCCTTTTTCCCCTGTCGTCTTTTTCCCCTGTCTTCTTTTTCCCCTTGTCCTCTTTTTCCCTTTTCCCCTGTCTTCTTTTTCCCCTTGTCCTCTTTTTCCCTTTTCCCCTGTCTTCTTCTTCCCTTTTCTTCCCTGTCGTCTTTTTCCCCTGTCGTCATTTTCCCCTGTCGTATTTTTCCCTTTTTCCCCTGTCGTCTTTTTCCCTTTTTCCCCTGTCGTCTTTTTCCCCTGTCGTTTTTTTCCCTTTTTCCCCTGTCGTCTTTTTCCCCCGTCGTCTTTTTCCCCTGCCGTCTTTTTCCCCTGTCGTCTTTTTCCCTTTTTCCCCTGTCGCTTTTTCCCTGTCGTCTTTTTTTTCCCCCCTGTCTCTTTTTCCCCTGTCTTCTTTTCCCTTTTTCCCCTGTCATCTTTTTTGTACCCCTGTCGTCTTTTCCCCTGTCGTCTTTTCCCCAATCCCCTGTCTTCTGTTTCCCCTGTCGTCTTTTTCCCTTTTCCCCTGTCGTCTTTTTCCCCTGTCTTCTTTTTCCCCTGTCGTCTTTTTCCCCTGTCTTCTTTTTCCCCTGTCATCTTTTTCCCTTTTTCCCCTGTCGTCTTTTTCCCCTGTCGTCTTTTTCCCGTCTTCTTTTCCCCTTTTCCCCTGTCCTCTTTTTCCCTTTTTCCCCTGTCTTCTTTTTCCCCTGTCTTCTTTTTCCCCTGTCTTCTTTTTCCCTTGTCTTCTTTTTCCCCTTGTCCTCTTTTTCCCTTTTTCCCCTGTCGTCTTTTTCCCCTGTCGTCTTTTTCCCGTCTTCTTTTTCCCTTTTCCCTTGTCTTCTTTTTCCCTTTTTCCCCTGTCTTCTTTTTCCCTTTTTCCCCTGTCTTCTTTTTCCCCTTGTCTTCTTTTTCCCTTTTTCCCCTTGTCCTCTTTTTCCCTTTTTCCCTTTTTCCCCTTGTCCTCTTTTTCCCCTTGTCCTCTTTTTCCCTTTTTCCCTTTTTCCCCTGTCTTCTTTTTCCCCTTGTCCTCTTTTTCCCATTTTCCCCTGTCGTCTTTTTCCCTTTTTCCCCTGTCGTCTTTTTCCCGTCGTCTTTTTCCCTTTTCCCCTGTCTTCTTTTTCCTGTGTCATCTTTTTCCCCTGTCGTTAAGAAGGTTTCCCTTTTTCCCCTGTCTTCTTTTTGTTAAGAAGGTAGTCCTCTTTTTCCCTTTTTCCCCTGTCCTCTTTTTCCCGTCGTCTTTTTCCCCTTTTCCCCTGTCTTCTTTTTCCCCTGTCTTCTTTTTCCCCTGTCATCTTTTTCCCCTGTCGTCTTTTCCCTTTTTCCCCTGTCGTCTTTTTCCCGTCGTCTTTTTCCCCTTTTCCCCTGTCTTCTTTTTCCCTTTTCCCCCTGTCATCTTTTTCCCCTGTCGTCTTTTCCCTTTTTCCCCTGTCTTCTTTTTCCCCTGTCCTCTTTTTCCCTTTTTCCCCTGTCCTCTTTTTCCCGTGTTTTTAGAAACTTTTCCCCTGTCTTTTTTTCCCCTGTCTTCTTTTTCCCCTGTCCTCCTTTTTCCCGTGTCTTTTCCCTTTTCCCCTGTTTTTTCCCCCTGTCTTCTTTTTCCCCTGTCTTTTTTTCCCCTGTCTTGCCTTTTCCCCTGTCATCTTTTTCCCCTGTCGTCTTTTCCCTTTTTCCCCTGTCTTCTTTTTCCCCTGTCGAAACTTTTCCCTTTTTCCCCTGTCTTCTTTTGATAGTGTTGTTTTTCCCCTTGTCCTCTTTTTCCCTTTTTCGCCTGTCATCTTTTTCCACTGTCGTCTTTTCCCCCTGTCTTCTTTTTCCCTTTTTCCCCTGTCGTCTTTTTCCCTTTTTCCCATCGTCTTTTCCTCTTTTCTCCTCTATCAGTAGTTACCACTGATGTGCACACTGACAGCCCAGTCCCTAATATTCCTACCAGTCCACTGAACACAATTATCAACAGTGTTATGTTATAATGTTCCAGGGCACGTCGAATTACACCATATACTGGAAGAGCTGGACTGAGCACCAATGTCTCTCAGTGGCTTGTGGAAACGCCCATGATTCAGTCTTCACATGCTCCAGGACACGGGCGGTTGCATGCCTTTCCTTACTGTGACACTGATAGTGAATGTGTGTCACGGCTTGGTCACGCACGGGTAAAGTCCATTTGAGCCAAGATGGCCGACAGGACAGAGGATGGTACAGTGTCATATGGGGCCATATGTCAGCCTAGCCTACACAACGTGGCTGGCCCTGCCATGGCCATGAGGTGTTCACTGGAGTGTTAGGAGCAACCCAGGTCAGGAACATAGACATTATCTGCTCCCAGATATACGTAGCTGGAAACTCAACATCATACTATAGTCGACTCAGTGATGGGAGGGGGTCAGTGGAGGCTGGTGGGAGGAGCTATAGGAGGACGGGCTCATTGTAATGGCTGGAATGGAATACATGGAATGGGGTCAAATGTGGTTTCCATATCTTTGTGTGTGATCCCCTTCTATTTATCCCATTTTAGACATTACAATGAGCTCGTCCTCCTATAGCTCCTCCCACCAGCCTCCACTCTGTGTGTATGTGTCACACCAGTGTGTCACAGGTCTGTAATTTAAATGTTTATTTTTTTCTTGTTGAAATGTTTTTGTGCTTAATTGTGTCTTGTTGAACTGTTTGTAATTGTGCTGTATGTATGTGTGCTATTGTACTGTATATGATTATGGCTACATACAGTGTATTGTGAGTAAAGCTGCCCCCCTGTGTCTCTGCAGGAGTTTGCAGTGCTGACCAAAGAGCTGAATGTCTGCCGGGAGCAGCTGCTGGAGAGAGAGGAGGAGATAGCAGAACTCAAGGCAGAGAGGAACAACACACGGGTTAGTGTGTGTGTGTGTGTGTGTGTGTGTGTGTGTGTGTGTGTGCGTGTGTGCGTGCGTGTTGAATTGTGGGCTTAAGTGTACGTCTTTGTGTCTTTTGATGTGTGCATGTCTATTCATGCACGCATATGTTTACGCTTCAGTATGTCTGTATACCTATATGTTATACAGTTCAGTTTGTATTTGTACAATACATTCACAGATTTCAAAACACACTGTGTGCCCTCAGCCCCCTACTCCACCACTACCACATCGACAGTACTAAATCCATGTGTGTGTATAGTGCGTATGTTTTCGTGTGTGTAAGTGTCTGTGCCAATGTTTCTTGTGTCACAGTCCCCGTTGTTCCATAAGTGTTTTTTAATCTGTTTTTTAAATCTAATTTTACTGCTTGCGTCAGTTACTTGATGTGGAATAGAGTTCCTTGTAGTCCTGTATGCCTCCCATAGTCTGTTCTGGACTTGGGGACTGTGAAGAGACCTCTTGTGGCATGTCTTGTGGGTGTCTGAGCTGTGTGCCTCGAATAGTCTGTTCTGGACTTGGGGACTGTGAAGAGACCTCTTGTGGCATGTCTTGTGGGGTATGCATGGGTGTCTGAGCTGTGTGCCTCGAATAGTCTGTTCTGGACTTGGGGACTGTGAAGAGACCTCTTGTGGCATGTCTTGTGGGGTATGCATGGGTGTCTGAGCTGTGTGCCTCCCATAGTCTGTTCTGGACTTGGGGACTGTGAAGAGACCTCTTGTGGCATGTCTTGTGGGGTATGCATGGGTGTCTGAGCTGTGTGCCTCGAATAGTCTGTTCTGGACTTGGGGACTGTGAAGAGACCTCTTGTGGCATGTCTTGTGGGTGTCTGAGCTGTGTGACAGTAGTTTAGACAGACAGCTCGGTACATTCAACATACCTCAATACCTCTCATAAATAAAAGTAGTGATGGAGTCTCTCTCCTCCACTTTCAGCCAGGAGAGATTGACATGGGTATTATTAATATTAGCTCACTGTGTACATCCAAGGGTCATCCATGCTGCCCTGGTCTGAGCCAAATGCAATTTTCCTAAGTCCTTTTTTTGTGGCAGCTGACCACACGACTGAACAGTAGTCAAGGTGCGACGAAACTAGGGCCTGTAGGACCTGCCTTGTTGATAGTGTTGTTAAGAAGGTAGAAACTAGGGCCTGTAGAACCTGCCTTGTTGATAGTGTTGTTAAGAAGGTAGAAACTAGGGCCTGTAGGACCTGCCTTGTTGATAGTGTTGTTAAGAAGGTAGAAACTAGGGCCTGTAGAACCTGCCTTGTTGATAGTGTTGTTAAGAAGGTAGAAACTAGGGCCTGTAGAACCTGCCTTGTTGATAGTGTTGTTAAGAAGGTAGAAACTAGGGCCTGTAGAACCTGCCTTGTTGATAGTGTTGTTAAGAAGGTAGAAACTAGGGCCTGTAGGACCTGCCTTGTTGATAGTGTTGTTAAGAAGGTAGAAACTAGGGCCTGTAGGACCTGCCTTGTTGATAGTGTTGTTAAGAAGGTAGAAACTAGGGCCTGTAGAACCTGCCTTGTTGATAGTGTTGTTAAGAAGGTAGAAACTAGGGCCTGTAGAACCTGCCTTGTTGATAGTGTTGTTAAGAAGGTAGAAACTAGGGCCTGTAGAACCTGCCTTGTTGATAGTGTTGTTAAGAAGGTAGAAACTAGGGCTTGTAGAACCTGCCTTGTTGATAGTGTTGTTAAGAAGGTAGAAACTAGGGCCTGTAGAACCTGCCTTGTTGATAGTGTTGTTAAGAAGGTAGAAACTAGGGCTTGTAGAACCTGCCTTGTTGATAGTGTTGTTATGAAGGTAGAAACTAGGGCCTGTAGAACCTGCCTTGTTGATAGTGTTGTTAAGAAGGTAGAAACTAGGGCCTGTAGAACCTGCCTTGTTGATAGTGTTGTTAAGAAGGTAGAAACTAGGGCCTGTAGAACCTGCCTTGTTGATAGTGTTGTTAAGTAGGCAGAGCATCGCTTTATTATAGACGGACTTCTCTCCATCTTAGCTACTGTTGCATCAA
The DNA here is from genome assembly GCF_036934945.1 of Oncorhynchus masou masou. Taxonomy (NCBI): domain Eukaryota; kingdom Metazoa; phylum Chordata; class Actinopteri; order Salmoniformes; family Salmonidae; genus Oncorhynchus; species Oncorhynchus masou. Next base: position 17,471,578 of record NC_088225.1, on the reverse strand, counting down.
TGTGTTTTGACCATGACAGTTTACAATCCAGGGTTACTCCAAGCAGTTTAGTCATCTCAACTTGCTCAATTTCCACATTATTTATTACAAGATTTAGTTGAGGTTTAGGGTTTAGTGAGTGTTTTGTTCCAAATACAATGCATTTAGTTTTAGAAATATTTAGGGCAAACGTATTCCTTGCCACCCACTCTGAAACTAACTGCAGCTCTTTGTTAATAAGTGTTGCAGTCATTTCAGTCGCTGTAGTAGCTGACGTGTTGAGTCTTCCGCATACATAGACACTCTGGCTTTACTCAAAGTCAGTGGCATGTCGTTAGTAAACATTGAAAACCCTGGGGGAATTCCTGATTCTAACTGGATTATATTTGAGAGGCTTCTATTAAAGAACATCCTCTTGTGTTGTGTTAGACAAGTAACTCTTTATCCACGTTAAAGCAGGGGGTGTAAAAGCCATAACATATACATTTTTCCAGCAGCAGACTATGATCGATAATGTCAAAAGCTGCACTGAAGTCTAACAAGACAGCCCCCACAATAATTTTATCATCAATTTCTCTCAGCCAGTCATCAGTCATTTGTGTAAGTGCTGTGCTTGTTGAGTGTCCTTCCCTATAAGCATGCTGAAATTCTGTTGCCATGTAGATCAGATCCTTATTCCAAGTGGCCCCTGCTCTCTGTGTGTCTAGCTGCTGCTGGAGCATCTGGAGTGTCTGGTGTCTCGTCATGAACGCAGTCTGAGGATGACAGTGGTGAAGAGGCAGGCCCAGTCTCCTGCCGGGGTCTCCAGCGAGGTGGAGGTCCTCAAGGCCCTCAAGTCCCTGTTCGAACACCACAAAGCCCTGGACGAGAAGGTGTGTGTGTGTGTGTGTGTGTGTGTGTAAAGGGCTGGACAAGAAGGTCAGTCTGGGTGCTAAATGGAGGAGTGAGTGGGCTGGCTCCACAGGATTTATTCTTAACCTTCTGTACTAACATCCACCTCTCTCTCTCCCCTTCACTCCCACTCTCTTTCTCCCTTTCCACTATCTCGTCTTTCTCTCCCCCTCTGTCTGTCTGGGACCTCCTTAGGTGCGAGAGAGGTTACGTGTGGCTCTGGAGCGAGTGACTGTTTTAGAGGAAGAGCTGGAGTCCTCCTCAAATGAGGTGAGTTATCCTCCTCTGCTCGTTCTCCTTTTCCTCTGTCCGCAGATAAAGCATCTTTTCTAAACCTTCCTGTTCTCCATCTCTACCTAGTGCCATTCTCTACGAGACCAAATCAAAAGACGCCAACAAGGCTTAGAAAATGGGAAAGAGGTGAGGGGATTTATGCTGTATTGGCTGAAGTAAATGTTGAAGTATTAGTGTCTCATGTGCTGCATAGTTTGCTTGGAGTTTAAGGAGTCGCATCACATTTCCATCTTTACATGATGTTGTCTTTTCCTTGTCGTTTTCCTCTCCTTCTTCCTCTCACAGCGGCTGCCCAATGGACCCTCCTCCATCCTGGAGGATGGAGAGATTGACAGAGAGAGACAGAGAGAAACAGAGATAGAGCGGCAGAGAGCAGAGCTGGCCCAGCTGAAGGAAAGACTGGCCCTCATGTGCAGACAGGTGAGTGACAAATAGAGATAACTAACAGTTTGAGTCATACATACAGCAGACATGCATGTGTTATAAGGAATATGACTTTCATAGATGTGATACTGACCCAGAGGGTGGCTTCTTGTGTGTAAATATTATGTCACTCTCCAGGTTGGGGAGATCGAGGAACAGTTGACTGCAGCTAGGAGGGAGGTGACCAAGTCAGAGGAAGCCAATCAGAAACTGCAGAGGGATGTGAAGGAGGTGAGCTCTACTTCCCAATTGGTTGAAAACACACGTGTGTGTCAGCATCTCATTGCGATAGAGAAAAATGTGTGTCTGTTTTCCCTGCTCTATTAGTGAAATGTAACAGTTTCCTGTGGCAACAGAGCCATTTTCCTACTTGGCAGCAATAACTGCTACAGCCATGGCAACAGTATCACTAGTAAACAGGCAAGCGTGTGGATAGAAGCTAGCACTGTCACTCACACAGCCACCTCCACCTCCTCCTCCCCTCCTCCTCGTCCTCCTCCCTCCCCCTCCTCCTCCTCTCACTCCTCCTCTTCCCCCTCTCCCTCTTCCTCTCCCTCTTCCTACTCCTCTCCATACTCCTCTCCCTCCTCCTCCTCTCCCTCCTCCTCTCCCTCCTCTCCCTCCTCCCCTCCCTTGTCCTCCTCCCCCCCTCCTCTCCCTCCTCCTACCCCTCCTCTCCCTCCTCCTCTCCCTCCTCCCCCCCCCCCCCTCCTCCTCCCCTCCTCCAGGACTTGTGCAATAACATCTGTCACTTGGCAGAGACGTGTTTCCTCTGTCAACAACTTCCTTCAACTAACCATTATCATACTTCAGCTACAGTTCTAGTGGTTTAGCAGCAGCGCCAAGTCTCTTTGATCAAGTCCGACTTTTATGTATTTCTCCCTCTTTCTATTTCTCTCTTTTCCTCTGTCTGTCCCTCCCTCTTTCTCCTCTCTATCAGGCTCTTTGTCAGAGAGAGGACATGGAGGAGAGAATAACTACTTTAGAACGCAGGTAAATACAACTGTCTATCCACCCCCCCTGAATGCACCAGGGAATGTATTTTGCCATAGGCAATTGTGTCTGTTGTGTTCAGTTGTACGACATTGCCTTCAAGATGTGTCTGCTGTATGTCATTGTGCTGTGTGCCTGCAGGTACCTAAGTGCCCAGAGGGAGGCGACGTCTCTCCACGACATTAAAGACAGGCTGGAGAATGACCTGGCCAGTAAAGACTCCCTCTACAGGCAGGTGGGTGAAGTGACCTGCTTTCTCCTGGTTGTTTCTGTTAGTGGAGAGGATTGGTAGTTTAGCAATTATAAAAGCTCTGCATTTTGCGTTCAGGGTTAAGAATTATTTTTGTTACTGACTGTGAGTTTAAATTCCTTCTCCTTCTCCTTCTCTTCCTCCTCATCTTACCTCTCCCTCTTCCTCCTCTTCACCCTCCTCCACTCCTGCAGAGTGAGGAGAAGAACAGGCAGCTCCAGGAGCGTCTAGATGATGCCAAGCAGAAGCTGCAGCAGACCCTGCAGAGGGCCGAGACGCTGCCTGAGATGGAGGCCCAGCTCGCCCAGAGAGTGGCTGCACTCAACAAGGTACACCACCTCCACTGTGTGTGTGTGTGTGTATGTGTGTGTGCGCATCCAAGCGTGCATTTGTGTGTAAAATTGACAGAATGCTCAAATCAAATAAATATCAAATCAAAATCTGGAATAAATAAATAGCTGCTACGAGCCCTGCATGATAATGGATGCTGCTTCATCACACTATTCATCACACTGTTCACATTGTAGTTCAGCCTCAGGTGCAGAACATGTCAAGAGCTCTATGATAATTGATTGCTTGTATCATAAAACTGTAATTTATAACAAACATGATTGTCAAGGAGATGTAAATGTCTCAATCGTCAGCATAACCCTAAAGAACCAATTATGTAGTACTTGTTGAGGCAAGTTGGCTGAAATGTCACTCCAAATAAGATTCATGTACACTGACCTCAGTGGAGGCTCCTCAGAGGAGGAAGGGGAGGTGTCACGTGGGACTAGGTGGGTGAAGGAATCAGGTACAGAGAGTTCCACTGGGGAAAAGTGCTCTTTAATACGGCACACAAAAATGACAAGCCCAACAACATAGGGCGCGGACAACAAAGTGACTACCCAAAAACACAGGGTGCCAAGTCCAGAAAATATAACCACCTCTACCTAACACGCACACACGTAACATAAAGACAATCCTGCACAAAACAAGGGCGGGTACACATACTTAAAATAGGGAAGCTCATTAAGCCATACAACAGGACACAGGTGAAACTAATAAGACAAAACAAACTAAAAAGTACCTCCCCGACGCGCGGGTCCGGCAGCGCACCACCACCGACCTCGAGGACGACCCGGAGAGCGAGGCGCCGGGCGATCCGGGTGGAGGCAGTGGAAGTCTCTCAGCAGAGAAGGATCCAAAATGCCCTCCACCGGAACCCAGCATCTCTCCTCAGGACCGTACCCCTCCCAGTCCACGAGGTACTGTAGGCCCCTCACCTGGCGTCTTGAGTCCAGAATGCCACGTACTGTGTACGCCGGGGACCCCTCGATGTCCAGAGGGGGCGGAGGGACCTCAGGCACCTCACCTTCCTGCAGGGGACCAGCCACCACCGGCCCGAGGAGAGACACATGAAACGAGGGGTTAATACGGTAATACCTAGGAAGTTGTAACCTGTAACACACCTCGTTTATCCTCCTCAGGACTTTAAATGGCCCCACACACTGCGGCCCCAGCTTCCGACAGGGCAGGCGGAGGGGCAGGTTTCGGGTCGAGAGCCAGACCCAGTCCCCCGGTGCGAACACGGGGGCCTCACTGCGGTGCTGGTTAGCGCTCCTCTTCTGCCGTTCTCCCGCTAGTCTTAGCGACTCCTGGACGGCTTTCCAGGTGTCCTTGGAGCGCTGTACCCATTCCTCTACCGCAGGAGCCTCTGTCTGGCTCTGATGCCATGGGGCCAGGACCGGCTGGTAACCCAACACACACTCAAAAGGGGACATGTTTGTTGAGGAGTGGCGGAGGGAGTTCTGAGCGAACTCAGCCCAAGGAACATACCTCGCCCACTCACCAGGCTGGTCCCGGCAATATGACCGCAGAAACCTGCCCACATCCTGGTTTACTCGCTCCACCTGCCCATTACTCTCGGGGTGAAAACCTGAGGTCAAGCTGACCGAGACCCCCAGTCTCTCCATAAACGCCCTCCAAACTCTGGACGTGAATTGGGGGCCCCGGTCAGAAACGATGTCCTCAGGCACCCCATAGTGCCAGAAGACATGGGTAAACAAGGCCTCCGCAGTTTGCAGGGCCGTAGGAAGACCGGGCAACGGGATGAGACGGCAGGACTTAGAAAACCGATCCACAACGACCAGGATCGTAGTACTTCCCTGTGACGGGGGAAGGTTGGTAAGAAAGTCCACCGATAAGTGTGTCCATGGCTGTTGTGGAACAGGAAGGGGCTGTAACTTCCCTCTAGGCAAGTGTCGAGGAGCCTTGCTCTCCCAACGGATTAGCTTATCCCGGACCCCCGTCGGCACGTACTGAGCCCCCGCTGGACAGGTAGGGGGGGCCGGCACTAACCATGAGGCCCTCTCTATCTCTGCGTCCACCTCCCATACTACCGGTGCCACGAGACATGAAGGTGGAAAGATGGGAGTTGGCTCAACGGACCGCTTCTCGGTATCATAGAGGCGGGACAGCGCGTTGGCTTTGGTGTTTTGGGAGACTTTCCGATACGAGATGGTGAACCGAAACCGAGTAAAAAACATGGCCTATCTAGCTTGACGCGGATTCAGTCTCCTCGCTGCCCGGATATACTTGAGATTGCGATGGTCAGTCCATATAAGAAAAGGGTGTTTAGCCCCCTCAAGCCAATGTCTCCACACCTTCAGAGCCTTGACGACAGCTAACAACTCCCGGTTCCCCATAGTTCCGCTCCGCCAGACCCGAGCTTCCTCGAAAAGAAGGCACAAGGGTGGAGCTTGGGGGGCACGCCCGAGCGCAGGGACAGCACGGCCCCGACCCCAGCCTCCGGTAGTAATTGGCAAACCCTAAAAACCGCTGCACCTCTCATCATGGTCGGAGTTGGCCAATTACGCACGGCTGTAACGCGGTCACACTCCATCACCACCCCGGAGGTGGAAATACGATAACCCAGGAAGGAAACAGCCTGTTTGAAGAACACACATTTCTCCGCCTTGCAATATAGGTCATGCTCCAGCAGTCGCCCAAGTACCTTACGCACCAGAGACACGTGCGCTGCGAGTGTGGCGGAATAGATCAAGATGTCATCGATGTACACTACCACTCCCTGCCCGAGCAGGTCTCGGAGAATCTCATCTACGAAGGATTGGAAGACGGCTAGAGCATTCTTCAACCCATATGGCATGACGCGGTACTCATAATGACCAGATGTAGTACTAAATGCGGTTTTCCACTCCTCCCCCCGGATACGCACCAGATTATACGCACTCCTCAGGTCCAGTTTTGTGAAGATGCGCGCCCCATGAAATGATTCCACCGCAGTATCGATGAGAGGTAGTGGGTAACTAAACCCCACTGTGATGGAATTTAGACCTCGATAATCAATGCACGGACGCAGACCTCCCTCCTTCTTCTTCACACAAAATAAGCTCGAGGAGACGGGTGATGCTGAGGGCCGAATGTACCCCTGTCCCAGCGATTCAGCAACATATGTCTCCATAGCTACTGTCTCCTCCTGGGACAAGGGGTACACGTGACTCCTAGGAAGTGCAGCGTTCTCCAGGAGGTCTATCGCGCAGTCCCCTCGACGATGGGGTGGTAATTGGGTCGCCTTCCTTTTACTGAAGGCGATAGCCAAATCGGCATATTTAGAGGGAATGCGCATGGTGGAAACCTGGTCTGTAATCTCCACCGTAGTCGCACCAACGGCAACTCCTATACACCTGCCTGAACACTCCTCTGACCACCCCTTAAGAGCCCCATGTCGCCAGAAAATCACCTGGTTGTGCTGAGCTAGCCAGGGAATTCCCAACGCCACTGGAAACATAGGTGAATCTATAAGGAACAGACTGATCTGCTCCTTATGATCCCCCTGCGTTACCATGTCCAGCGGCACCGTGGCCTCCCTGACACTACTGACCCTAATGGTCGGCTATCTAAGGAGTGCACGGGGAAAGGTAGCGACACAAGGGGAATCCCTAGCCTTAACGCGAGCCCCCGATCCATGAAATTCCCAGCTGCGCCTGAATCGACTAGCGCCTTATGCTGTAGGGAAAGAGGTTAACACATACATATGACCAACAGGATGCTCTGGGTGAGTCTGGTGCTGACTCACCTGGGGTGATCGAGTAGTGCTCCGCCTGCCCTCCCGACTCCCAGATGAGTTCCTCCAGCACCGGTCGGCCGTGTGTCCTCGCCGACCACAACTGGTGCAGAATTAACAAATTAATTTATTCCACTTTCAGTTTCACTTACTTAGCTAGCAAATGCAGCTAACTAGTTTAGCCTACTCAAACACCCTGCTCAAACAGAGGGATGTTATGTTAGCTAGCTGGCTATGACTATCCAACATAACACTGGAACTCTTCCAAGTCAAGGTAAACTTTTGCAAATGTATTGCCATCGGGGCCCGCCATTGTAATGTTACTTCGTGACTGTAGCGGGTTTACTATTGTGTTAGTTTTATTAGCTATGTTGACTATGACGTTACTTTAGCTAATATGGTGACAACATGTAGGCTATGAGTAGTGGTTATGATATGGTTTGGCTTGGAAAGGTTTTTCCGCCTGGTCACATAGGGGGACAAGGTGAGAGGAGGAGAGCACATGGATGCAAGAAGGAATACAAAGTGGCTGCTATGAAAGTGAACTGTGTTTACGCGTGATCAGGGGTGTATGCATTCTGCCGATTCTGTTGGAAAATGTTTCTTAAACGGAAGTAAATCGAACAAAACGGGGATGAACAATCCTGAATTTGTTCAATAGAATCTATTGTTTGCAACTGTTGGACTAATGATTACACCCTATATCAGCTAGATGCAGGCAAGAGTGTGGAAGGCGGTATTGAATGTGTCACTGTCTGTCCATGTGTCACTGTCTGTCACCTCAAAATATTCTCTCGACCTGTCTACACCTACGTTGTAAACTTTCATTCATAGGCTAAGTTGTAGCAACCTCATGAGGTTATAGGTCAAATTTGAGTATCCTGTAGTAGCCTAAACCTATCGCTGTTACACTGAACTGGGTGAATGGAATATGAATGACAGTCATCCAATATGCTGTAATAGAAATAAGGCCATGCTCATGAAAAACAAAATCTTAAACAGCACTGACCGCCACTGTCTGACATCTGCAAACAGATCAGAAGTGAATGTGTATGCTAGAAAACATCCTACTGTGTTTGACTATGATCTGCACAGACAGGAGATCACTTAAATCAAATGTTTTACCCAACCCAAGGTTGCGCAGTCATAATTATGTTCTATCAACATTCTGACATGCTGCCTGTTTTGACTCCCCACCCTCCTCCTCTTGCATCACAGGCTGAGGAGCGTCATGGTAACTTTGAGGAGCGACTGCGACAGATGGAGGCGCAACTAGAGGAGAAGAATCAGGAGTTACAGAGGGTGAGTCATGCTCGCTCTCCTTTTTTCTTTTTCTCCCTTCCACCCCCTCTTTCATACCATTCCTTTATCACTCTTTACTCTACAATGGCATACTAATTTTCTAAACCCTCTATTTGTCAGTCTGTATTCAGATCCCAATCTCCTTCTCTCTCACTCAGTCAAGCAGAAAGATCGCTGTTAACTATCCACCCACCCTCTGTCCTTCCATTTTTCTATTTTACTCTCTCCCTGCCTCAGGGCAAGGGAGGCACACAGAGTTTCTCAACTGGAGAGGCCTTGTCCAAGATGGCAACAGGATCAACAGTAGAAACAATGACAGACATACAAATACCTCACTACTTAGCTCCCTAATTTCTCTTTCTCTTTCTCTCTCTCTCTCTCTCTCTCTCTCTCTCTCTGTCTCTCTCCCTCTCTCTCTCTCTCTCTCTCTCTCTCCTTTCCCTAGGCGAGGCAGAGGGAGAGAATGAATGATGAACACAACAAGCGTCTGTCTGACACGGTGGACAAGCTGCTGTCTGAGTCTAACGAAAGGCTTCAGCTCCATCTCAAGGAGAGGATGGCTGCTCTGGAGGACAAGGTACTACTTACCGGCCCACTCACACCCTCTCACACATCTTCACACATAGCATAGTTCCCACTCAAAACAGTCAACACTTCAACTAAAACCCATACCCCTTCATTTCACACACACACCGGATTTCCCACTCAAAACAGTCTACACAATCCTCTTCATCCAGTTTCTATTCAATATTAAACCCACTCTGGCTCTAAACAGCTACTATGGAATACAGTCCGGACCTCATGACATTGATAATGTGTAATTACAGTTGTTATGCAGTAGACCTAATAAAGTTTTTTTTAATGGTGAACCTTTCAGAATGCTCTCTCTGAGGAACTTTCTAACATGAAGAAGATCCAGGACGACCTTCTAGCAAACAAGGTATATCAAGAGATAATTCCATTTTTACGTACTCTAATTAAATATTTCAATTGTATTAACTTATTCTCTATTTCTTTCCCTGTTTCAGGACCAGCTGATAGCCGAGCTGGAGAGGATTCAGCTGGAGTTGGACCAGCTCAGACTGAGACCCGGGGGGTCCTGCTATTCCAGGTCTCCCTCCCTTCCTCAACACACCTCCAACACACCTCCAACACACCTCATATAGCTGCTGCCTATGAATGTGGCTGGCAGTATTGTAACCAAGTAGTATAAGTGTTTTGCAGTGTTATGTGCTTAATATAACCTCTCTTTCCTACTCTCAGTATAGGTTCAGGTGTGGCCTATACATATGGAGCAGAGAGGCTGGATGCATGTACATTCCAGTTATCTCTCCCACTCACTGTCTATATCTGTCTATCGTTCTGTCATGGTGTGTGAGGAATGGAATCAGGCGCAGAGAGTTCCACAGGGAAAAGTGCACTTTAATATGGCACAAACAAACAAGCCCACAACACAGGGCGCGGAAATATATGGACCACCCAAAAACACAGGGTAGCAGGTCCAGAACTCGTACACACCTAACTAACGCACACACGTAACACAAAATGAATCCCGCACAAAACAAGGTCGGGAAAACCTACTTTAAATAAGGAAGCCCATCAAGCAAACACAAATAGACACAGGTGCAACTAATAAGACAAAACAAACAGACAACGAAAAAGGGATCGGTGGCGGCTAGTAGGACGGTGACAACGACCACCGAACAGGCAGGGAAGACAACTTCTAGTAGGCCGGTGACGACGACCGCCGAACAGGCAGGGGAGACAACTTCTAGTAGGCCGGTGACAACGACCTCCGAACAGGCAGGGGAGACAACTTCTAGTAGGCCGGTGACGACGACCTCCGAACAGGCAGGGGAGACAACTTCTAGTAGGCCGGTGACGACGACCGCCGAACAGGCAGGGGAGACAACTTCTAGTAGGCCGGTGACGACGACCGCCGAACAGGCAGGGGAGACAACTTCTAGTAGGCCGGTGACGACGACCGCCGAACAGGCAGGGGAGACAACTTCTAGTAGGCCGGTGACGACGACTGCCGAACAGGCAGGGGAGACAACTTCTTTGGCGGAAGTCGTGACACTTTCTCTTCTCCCGCCCTCTCTCTCTCTCTCTGTCTCTGTCTCTGTCTCTGTCTCTGTCTCTCTCTCTCTGTCTCTCTCTCTGTCTCTCTCTCTGTCTCTCTCTCTGTCTCTCTCTCTGTCTCTCTCTCTCTCTCTCTCTCTCTCTGTCTCTCTCTCTCTCTCTCTCTCTCTCTCTCTCTCTCTCTCTCTCTCTCTCTCTCTCTCTCCCTGTCTGTCTGTCTGTCTGTCTGTCTGTCTGTCTGTCTGTCTGTCTCTCTCTCTCTCTGTCTCTCGCTCTCTCTCTCTCTGTCTCCCGCTCTCTGTCTCTCTCTGTCTCTCTCTGTCTCTCTCTGTCTCTCTCTCTGTCTCTCTCTCTCTCGCTCTCTCTCGCTCTCTCTCGCTCTCTCTCTCAGGTCTCTCCCAGGCAGTGCTCTGGAGCTGAGGTACTCCCACGGGGGCGGCTCCCTCCCCACGGGCTCCACCGCTCACCTGGATCACTACGGTAACTCCAACACCGTGGCCGTGGTCAGGCGGACGCATCGCGGGCGCTGGAGCACAGCCCGCGAGGACACCAGCAAGGTCAGAGGTCACATGATGACCTTTGACGTGTCTAATATTGATAATGATATAGTCACATTGATTTAGTTGATATAGTCATAAGCATCACAACACAACAAACTGAGCCTTCTCTGTGTGTATGTGTGTATGCATGCTTGCATGTGTGTTTGTGCGTATGTGTATGTGTGCAGTACGGGGACTGGGACAGTGGGTCAGCGCTGCTGAGGGCCGGGTTTGAGGGGGGTGCGGACCACGGTTGCTCTGACGATGAGGACGACAGAGAGACACTGTTTGGCTCGGAGCTGCTGTCTCCCAGCGGACAGACTGATGTCCAGACACTGGCCATCATGCTGCAGGAACAACTAGAGGCAATCAACAAGGAGATCAAGTAAGGGAGGTGGAGGAAGGGATGCAGGTAGAGAGGTGCTGTGATTGTGTACAAGCAGTTTAGGTCAAATGCAGGTGGAGAAGATTCATCTGAGGTTTCTTTTCATTTTCTCATTCAAGACCAACATTCAAGGCCAACATTCATTGGTCTTCCGTCTGACATGCTCCTAAATCTCCTGTCTTTCCCTCTTCCCCCCTTTTCACTCTGTTTACCCTCTTTCTCTCCGACCTGTTTGTCTGTCTATCTCCCCCCCCCCCATTCTCTCTGTCAGGCTGATCCAGGAAGAGAAGGAGAGTACAGAGTTGCGGGCAGAGGAGATCGAGAGCAGGGTTAGCAGTGTGGCTCTGGACGGTTCCCCCATCCCTCCCTCCTCCCTGGGGAGGGACAGTATGGGACGCGGCTTCATCCCTCAATCCCTCACCTCCTCCACCCTGGCCTCCCCTTCTCCCCCCAGTTCTGGGGTCTCCACCCCTCGCCTGTCCCACTCCCCTCACCGCGAGACAGATAGACAGGTACAGCTGCTCTGTCTGTGTATCTGTGTGGGTGTGTTGGGAATGTGTGAGTCTTTGTGTGTGTCAGTGGAGGCTGCTGAGGGGAGGACGGCTCATAATAATGTCTGGAACAGAGTGAATGAAATGGCATTAAACAAGCACATTTTTGATAACATAGTTACAGGATTTCACTTTTTAATGTGTATAGTATTGCTTTCTAGGTGTTGTCTAATAAATGCTGTAACTACTCCCTCTTTAAATCAGGGTTTATTGGAAAAAGCTGTTGAAAAGAGGACATTGTATTATCATTTCTTTGTCCTCCCTGACGAAGGCCATGCAGCCGAAACGCGCCAGAGTTTTTAAACGTTGTTTCCATTGAACATGCCATACAAATAAAGGCATTTTAATGAATTGTATGAAGAGTGTCTTGGTCCTCCTTTCTTTTTGATGACCCATTTACACGTTTTACCAAAGAGCACCTTCTGTCTACCAAAATCTACTATTGTGTACCTGTACCCTTCCTCCTTTTTCTACATGATATCCATGCTTGGAAGTATTTGATATCATTCCACTCATTCCACTCCAGCCAAGGGGTCACCAACCTGTATAAGCCCCTAAATGTGTTCCAACTTTACCCTCCAGAACAACAAAGAGGATGATCGGTCCCTTGCCCTTCTTGACTCCACCCCTCCACCCACCCCCCGAGCACTGCGACTAGACAGGATGACCCTCACCCACCCAGGGGCCATGATGGACGATCCCAGGGAATTCCGCAGGTATGACAGACAATCATCATCGAGGAAACCCTGTAGTGCTCATATGGTTCGTTCCTTCCCTGTTTCTCTTATTCCATCTGTCTCTTCTGTCTCTTAGTCTGTCAGCAGACGGCAGCAGTTCCAACAGCAGTCAGGACTCTCTCCACAAAGCCAGTAAAAAGAAAAGCATCAAGTCTTCCATCGGCCGCCTTTTTGGGAAGAAGGAAAAGGGAAGGATGGGCCCGGCTGGGCGAGAGTCTGCTTCTCTGGGTGAGAGGCAGAAATTATACTCGAAAAACTACATATCCCATGACTTTGCTTTAAATGTGTTTTAACTGCAACAGGTCAAAGTCCACCTGGTGTTGACACCCATATTTGTAGTCTTTGTAACCCATGACCCCCTGTGTCTCTCAGCCTCTACGCCTTCTGAGGACCTGGGTACTGGGGATTCTATGGGACTGACCAAGGGAAGCATGACAGGAACTGTTGACAACCGCCGCAGCAAAAGGAAGTGGGTCTCAGGGAATATCACCCTCCGATTCATTTCTCTCCTGAAGTCATTTCTCTGTTCCACTGCTTTTCTTCCACTCTTTCAGAAAGCACTTTTCGTTTTATGTTTATTCAACCTCTGTTTCCCCCGGTCTCTCTCTCCCAGACATGAGCTGCTGGAGGAGGCGTGTCGTCAGGGTCTTCCCTTTGCATCCTGGGATGGACCCACTGTGGTCTCCTGGCTAGAGGTAATCATAGATGTTTGATAGATAGATGGGAAACCTTTATAGCCATATAAACCCTCACAATCACTACACTCTAGCCAATCTGTTTCTAGCTCACCTCTTTCCCTCTCTACTCCAGCTGTGGGTAGGAATGCCAGCATGGTACGTGGCAGCCTGTCGTGCCAACGTGAAGAGTGGCGCCATCATGGCCAACCTGTCTGACACAGAGATCCAGAGGGAGATTGGCATCAGTAACCCCCTGCACCGCCTCAAACTGAGACTGGCCATCCAGGAGATGGTGTCCCTCACCAGCCCATCTGCTCCGGCCAGCAATCGCTCTGTTAGTAGTCTCACTAGTACACACTCACAGAACACAAACCATGTAGACACAATTATAGGGGTAAACATGATACTATATTGATATATACACATATACGTACAGGTAACTGCCAAAATGAAGGAAACACCAACATAAAGTGACTTAATAGGGCGTTGGGCCACCATGAGCCAGAACAGCTTCAATGCGCCTTGACACAGTCTACAAGTGTCTGGAACTCTATTGTAGGGATGCAACATTATTCTTCCACGAGAAATTCCATTATTTGGTGTTTTGTTGATGGTGGTGGAAAATTCTGTTTCAGGCACCACTCCAGAATCTTCCATATGTGTTTAATTGGGTTGAGATCTGGTGACTGAGACGGCCATGGCATATGGTTTACATAGTTTTCATGCTCATCAAACTATTCAGGGACCACTCGTGCCCGGTGGATGGGTGCATTGTCATCCTATGGGGGCATAGCCATGGTAGCCAAAATAATGGCCTGCCCAACATTTTTAAACATGACCCAAAGAATAATGGGATGGTGATTGCTTAATTAACTCAGGAACCACACCTGTGTGGTAGCACCTGCTGTCAATATACTTTGTGTCCCTCATTTACTGAAGTAGTTCCATTATTTTGGCAGTTACCTGTATATGCACATTTACATTATGTGTAGAGATTAACATAAAAATGTTACATGCATTCACAGCAGACTCATCAACACACAAACAATTGAGTTTTTCTGACGATCATGTTTTCTTTCTCTCCTGTCTTGTGACCACAGTCGACCAGTAACGTGTGGATGACCCATGCTGAGATGGAGTCGTTAAACGCAGCCACCAAACCGGTAAGTATGTCCTGTTATGATAATGTCTCAACATTCTCTAGACATTTAACACTGACGTTCATCTAACATTGACGTATATCAAAGGAGGTTGGTGGCACCTTAATTGAGGAGGACGGGCTCATAGTAATGGCTGGAAAGGAATTAGTGGAATGGTATCGAAACACATCATGTTTCCAGGTGTATGATACCATTCCATTCACTCCATTCCAGACATTATTATGAGACGTCCTCCCCTCAGCAGCCTCCTGTGATCTACAGTGCATTCAGAAAGTATTCAGACCCCTTCACTTTTTCCACATTTTGTTAAATTACAACCTCATTCTAAAATTGATTAAATTATTATTTTTCCTCATCAATCTACACACAATACCCCATAATGACAAAGTGAAAACAAGCTATTAGAAATGTTTGCAAATGTATTAAAAATAAAAAACTGAAATACCTTATTTACATAAGTATTCAGACCCTTTGCTATGACACTTGAAATTGAGCTCAGGTGCATCCTGTTTCCATTGATCATCCTTGAGATGTTTCTACAACTTGATTGGAGTCCGCCTGTGGTAAATTCAATTGATTGGACATGATTTGGAAGGGCACACCTGTCTATATAAGGTCCCACATTTGACAGTGCAAGCCATGAGGTCGAAGGATTTGTCTGTAGAGCTCCGAGACAGGATTATGTCAAGGTACAGATCTGGGGAAGGGTACCGAAACATTTCTGCAGCACTGAAGGTCCCCAAGACCACAGTGGCCTCCATCATTATTAATTAGAAGAAGTTTGGAACTACAAAGACTCTTCCTAGAGTTGGCTGCCCGGCCAAACTGCAATGGTCACTGACAGAGCTCCAGAGTTCCTTTGTGGAGATGGGAGAACCTTCCAGAAGGACAACCATCTCTGCAGAACTCCACCAATCAGGCCTTTATGGTAGAGTGGCCAGACAGAAGCCAATCCTCAGTAAAAGGCACATGACAGCCCACTTGGAGATTTACAAAAGGCACCTAAAGGACTTTCAGACCATGAGAAACAAGATTATCTGGTCTGATGAAACCAAGATTGAACTCTTTGGCCTGAATGCCAAGCGTCATGTCTGGAGGAAACCTGGCACCATCCCTACTGTGAAGCATGGTGGTGGCAGCATCATGCTGTGTGGATGTTTTTCAGCAGCAGGGACTGGGAGACTAGTCAGGATCGAGGGAAAGATGAACAGAGCAAAGTACAGAGAGATCCTTGATGAAGACCTGCACCAGAGCGCTCAGGACCTCAGACTGGGGTGAAGGTTCACCTTTCAACAGGATAACAACCCTAAGCACACAGCTAAGACAATGCAGGGAGTGGCTTCGAGACAAGTCTCTGAATGTCTTTGAGTGGCCCAGCCAGAGAAGAATGTGAGAAACTTCCCAAATACAGGTGTGCCAAGCTTGTAGCGTCATACCCATGAAGACTTGAGGCTTTAATCGCTGCTAAAAGTGTCTGAATACGTATGTAAATGTGATATTTGTTTTTTATTTGTAATAAATTTGCAAACATTTCTAAAAAACTGTTTTGATTTGTCATTATGGGGTACTGTGTGTAGATTGATGAGGGGAAAAAAACTATTTAATACATTCTATAAGAACTCTATAACGTAACAAAATGTGGAAAAGGTCAAGGGGTCTGACTACTTTCCGAATGCACTGTACATATATATTGCCCGACAGTTATAACTTATACTGCTCAGTCAGGAGTTAAACTCTTTCTCTCTCCCTCTGACCCTCTCTCTCTCTTTCTCTCTCTCTCTCTCTCTCTCTCTCTCCGCTCTCTCTCTTCTCTCTTTCTGAGTTTGTGGGACTACTAGGTCTTGGTGTTGAGCATCTTCTTCTCTCCCTCTAGTTTCTGTTTCTGTGTAAACTGCTTCACACTAATGACCCGTTCACTAAACTGCTTCACACTAATGACCCGTTCACTAACACACTGTTCCTCCCTTTGTCTTCTCCTTCCTGTTTACTCTCTTCTCCCCTCCTCCCTCTGCTTTTCCTCCATCCATCTGTCTATCCTGCTCCCCCTATCCTGCTCTGCCTCTGTTCTCTCGCTCTTTCGGCCCATGTCTCTCTCTCTCCTGTCCATCTGCTGCATCTAAGGAGCTGAAAGAGATTAGCTGGGATCAGGTAAGGAATGGAAGCACTGTATTAAATGGCATCAACAAATAACACACTAATTACACTATTGTATGTGGCCATTGAAAAACAAATGATTCATACAGAAAAGTACTATAAGTAATAATCGAACTACAACTGAAACAAATGAGACACTAGTGAAAGAGTCCTTTTCTGCATCTCAGATCCTGGCCTATGGGGATATGAACCATGAGTGGGTGGGTAACGACTGGCTGCCCAGCCTGGGTCTGCCCCAGTACCGCTCCTACTTCATGGAGTCCCTGGTGGACGCCCGCATGCTGGACCACCTGACCAAGAAGGAGCTGAGGGGACAGCTCAAAATGGTGGACAGCTTCCATAGGTACGTATGGCCTGCTCTCATCTGTCTGTCTCTCGCTCTTTCTGTTGCTGTTGTTAACCTCGGCACCTGGGTGGGTAGGCGTTTTTCTGCCTCGAGGGGGTGGTGAAAAGCAAATAGACAAAATTCCAGTTTCTGCAAATGAACAATGAATTCTTCTTCTGCAACTGTTTCCCCACTTCACTCACGGCCTTTCCTTTTCTTTCTGTCATTCATTCTCTCCCTCTGTTGACACTCCAGCTCTCTCTCTGGTGTGTGAGTGTGTGTGTTCGTGGCATGGGAAACGTGCAGGTGTTAAAGGATATTGTGAAAGATTTCCTGCTGTTGTGACACTCTCACTCTGCAGGTGTGTCTCCAGGCCTTCTCGGGGTCAAAGACACCGGAGTGCTCTAATACTTTCTCTGAGTACAGGTGAGAGTCAGTCGCCATGCCCTCTATTAACCGCCTGACCTTTTGACCTCTCTTGACCTTTCTCAGAGTTAGTTTGCATTATGGCATAATGTGCCTGAAGCGCTTGAACTACGACCGCAAAGAGCTAGAGAGGAGGAGAGAAGACAGCCAGCACCAGAACAAAGGTGTGTTCTTCCTCTCTGACATTAAATCCTTTGTTCCAATTTAGTGCTTCTCATCCATCCATCCAACCATCCATCCAACCAATCCTCCTTTCAGTAACAATCAAAGCCTCGATTGATGGTTAGTAGAAGGTGTTTCACTGCTTGGCTTGAGCAAAAGTCTGCACCCACATTGGCCCTGTCAGCGTAAGGTCCAGTCACCCTGTGGGATTCTTTGAGTGAGAATTTTCTGACAGATGTCTTCGTCCCACTACTCCTCTGCGTAGATGTGATGGTGTGGTCCAACGAGCGTGTGATGTGCTGGGTGCAGAACATCGGGCTGAAGGAGTACGCTGACAACCTGACAGAGAGCGGGGTCCATGGGGCCCTCCTGGCTCTGGACGACACCTTTGACTACACAGACTTGGCCCTGCTGCTGCAGATACCCAATCAGAACACACAGGTACTCACCCATATAACCAATCAGAACACACAGGTACTCACCCATCTAACCAACCAGAATACACAGGTACTCACCCATCTAACCAATCAGAACCCCAAGGTACTCACCCATCTAACCAATCAGAACCCCAAGGTACTCACCCATCTAACCAATCAGAACCCCAAGGTACTCACCCATCTAACCAACCAGAATACACAGGTACTCACCCATCTAACCAATCAGAACCCCAAGGTACTCACCCATCTAACCAATCAGAACCCCAAGGTACTCACCCATCTAACCAATCAGAACCCCAAGGTACTCACCCATCTAACCAATCAGAACCCCAAGGTACTCACCCATCTAACCAATCAGAACCCCAAGGTACTCACCCATCTAACCAATCAGAACCCCAAGGTACTCACCCATCTAACCAATCAGAACCCCAAGGTACTCACCCATATAACCAATCAGAACACACAGGTACTCACCCATCTAACCAATCAGAACACACAGGTACTCACCCATCTAACCAACCAGAATACACAGGTACTCACCCATCTAACCAATCAGAACCCCAAGGTACTCACCCATCTAACCAATCAGAACCCCAAGGTACTCACCCATCTAACCAATCAGAACCCCAAGGTACTCACCCATATAACCAATCAGAACACACAGGTACTCACCCATCTAACCAATCAGAACCCCAAGGTACTCACCCATCTAACCAATCAGAACACACAGGTACTCACCCATCTAACCAACCAGAATACACAGGTACTCACCCATCTAACCAATCAGAACCCCAAGGTACTCACCCATCTAACCAATCAGAACCCCAAGGTACTCACCCATCTAACCAATCAGAACCCCAAGGTACTCACCCATCTAACCAATCAGAATACACAGGCATGCACAAGTCTCACCCCACCCACTAATCAGAAGTGATTAAATGCCTTCCCCTGCCTTCCCCTGTTGCATGCAACAACGATGGTTGTGTGCCACGTCATCGACTGTGTCGTCGGGACCAGATTGCTATAACATATGATGTGGTTAGCAGATACTTCAAAATAAAAGTTTATTGATCATATACACAGATTTGCAGATGTTATCGCAAGTGCAGCGAAATGCTTTTCACACTTAAATACCTATCCAGGCATTGTAATATATGTGCCAGCAACGCCTGGACAGAAAAACGCGCCCATAAACTGGATTCTTACTGCACCTGTATCTCAGTAACATCATCCCCAGGCTAACTGCTGGCTGGTGGATGACAGTTGTATCTCAGTAACAGTGTCCCCAGGCTAACTGCTGGCTGGTGGATGACAGTTGTATCTCAGTAACATCGTCCCCAGTGGCTGGTAGATGACAGTTGTATCTCAGTAACATCATCCCCAGGCTAACTGCTGGCTGGTGGATGACAGTTGTATCTCAGTAACAGTGTCCCCAGGCTAACTACTGGCTGGTAGATGACAGTTGTATCTCAGTAACAGCGTCCCCAGGCTAACTGCTGGCTGGTAGATGACAGTTGTGTCTCAGTAACAGTGTCCCCAGGCTAACTGCTGGCTGGTGGATGACAGTTGTATCTCAGTAACATCGTCCCCAGTGGCTGGTAGATGACAGTTGTATCTCAGTAACATCATCCCCAGACTAACTGCTGGCTGGTGGATGACAGTTGTATCTCAGTAACAGTGTCCCCAGTGGCTGGTAGATGACAGTTGTATCTCAGTAACATCATCCCCAGGCTAACTGCTGGCTGGTGGATGACAGTTGTATCTCAGTAACATCGTCCCCAGTGGCTGGTAGATGACAGTTGTATCTCAGTAACATCGTCCCCAGGCTAACTGCTGGCTGGTAGATGACAGTTGTATCTCAGTAACAGCGTCCCCAGGCTAACTGCTGGCTGGTAGATGACAGTTGTATCTCAGTAACAGCGTCCCCAGGCTAACTGCTGGCTGGTAGATGACAGTTGTATCTCAGTAACAGCGTCCCCAGGCTAACTACTGGCTGGTGGATGACAGTTGTATCTCAGTAACAGCGTCCCCAGGCTAACTACTGGCTGGTAGATGACAGTTGTATCTCAGTAACAGTGTCCCCAGGCTAACTACTGGCTGGTAGATGACAGTTGTATCTCAGTAACAGCGTCCCCAGGCTAACTACTGGCTGGTAGATGACAGTTGTATCTCAGTAACATTGTCCCCAGGCTAACTACTGGCTGGTAGATGACAGTTGTATCTCAGTAACAGCGTCCCCAGGCTAACTACTGGCTGGTGGATGACAGTTGTATCTCAGTAACAGCGTCCCCAGGCTAACTACTGGCTGGTAGATGACAGTTGTATCTCAGTAACAGCGTCCCCAGGCTAACTGCTGGCTGGTAGATGACAGTTGTATCTCAGTAACATCGTCCCCAGGCTAACTACTGGCTGATAGATGACAGTTGTATCTCAGTAACAGCGTCCCCAGGCTAACTACTGGCTGGTGGATGACAGTTGTATCTCAGTAACATCGTCCCCAGTGGCTGGTAGATGACCGTTGTATCTCAGTAACAGCGTCCCCAGGCTAACTGCTGGCTGGTGGATGACAGTTGTATCTCAGTAACAGTGTCCCCAGGCTAACTGCTGGCTGGTAGATGACAGTTGTATCTCAGTAACAGTGTCCCCAGGCTAACTGCTGGCTGGTGGATGACAGTTGTATCTCAGTAACATCGTCCCCAGTGGCTGGTAGATGACAGTTGTATCTAACATCTGCTGGCTGGTGGATGACAGTTGTATCTCAGTAACATTGTCCCCAGGGCTGGTGGATGACTTGCTGGCCCCAGTGGCTGGATGACAGTTGTATCTCAGTAACATCATCCCCAGACTAACTGCTGGCTGGTGGATGACAGTTGTATCTCAGTAACATTGTCCCCAGTGGCTGGTGGATGACAGTTGTATCTCAGTAACATCGTCCCCAGTGGCTGGTAGATGACAGTTGTATCTCAGTAACATCATCCCCAGACTAACTGCTGGCTGGTGGATGACAGTTGTATCTCAGTAACAGTGTCCCCAGTGGCTGGTAGATGACAGTTGTATCTCAGTAACATCATCCCCAGGCTAACTGCTGGCTGGTGGATGACAGTTGTATCTCAGTAACATCGTCCCCAGTGGCTGGTAGATGACAGTTGTATCTCAGTAACATCATCCCCAGGCTAACTGCTGGCTGGTGGATGACAGTTGTATCTCAGTAACATCGTCCCCAGTGGCTGGTAGATGACAGTTGTATCTCAGTAACATCGTCCCCAGGCTAACTGCTGGCTGGTAGATGACAGTTGTATCTCAGTAACAGTGTCCCCAGGCTAACTACTGGCTGGTGGATGACAGTTGTATCTCAGTAACAGCGTCCCCAGGCTAACTACTGGCTGGTAGATGACAGTTGTATCTCAGTAACATCATCCCCAGGCTAACTGCTGGCTGGTAGATGACAGTTGTATCTCAGTAACATCGTCCCCAGGCTAACTGCTGGCTGGTAGATGACCGTTGTATCTCAGTAACAGCGTCCCCAGGCTAACTACTGGCTGGTGGATGACAGTTGTATCTCAGTAACATCGTCCCCAGGCTAACTACTGGCTGGTGGATGACAGTTGTATCTCAGTAACAGCGTCCCCAGGCTAACTACTGGCTGGTAGATGACAGTTGTATCTCAGTAACAGCGTCCCCAGGCTAACTACTGGCTGGTAGATGACAGTTGTATCTCAGTTCCCAGGCTAACTACTGGCTGGTAGATGACAGTTGTATCTCAGTAACAGCGTCCCCAGGCTAACTACTGGCTGGTAGATACTGGCTGGTGGATGACAGTTGTATCTCAGTAACAGCGTCCCCAGGCTAACTACTGGCTGGTAGATGACAGTTGTATCTCAGTAACAGTGTCCCCAGGCTAACTACTGGCTGGTAGATGACAGTTGTATCTCAGTAACATTGTCCCCAGGCTAACTACTGGCTGGTAGATGACAGTTGTATCTCAGTAACAGCGTCCCCAGGCTAACTACTGGCTGGTAGATGACAGTTGTATCTCAGTAACAGCGTCCCCAGGCTAACTACTGGCTGGTAGATGACAGTTGTATCTCAGTAACATCGTCCCCAGGCTAACTACTGGCTGGTAGATGACAGTTGTATCTCAGTAACATCGTCCCCAGTGGCTGGTAGATGACAGTTGTATCTCAGTAACAGCGTCCCCAGGCTAACTGCTGGCTGGTAGATGACAGTTGTATCTCAGTAACAGCGTCCCCAGGCTAACTACTGGCTGGTAGATGACAGTTGTATCTCAGTAACATCGTCCCCAGGCTAACTGCTGGCTGGTGGATGACAGTTGTATCTCAGTAACAGCGTCCCCAGGCTAACTGCTGGCTGGTGGATGACAGTTGTATCTCAGTAACAGTGTCCCCAGGCTAACTACTGGCTGATAGATGACAGTTGTATCTCAGTAACATAGATGACAGTTGGCTAACTCTGGCTGGTAGATGACAGTTGTATCTCAGTAACAGCGTCCCCAGGCTAACTACTGGCTGGTAGATGACAGTTGTATCTCAGTAACAGCGTCCCCAGGCTAACTGCTGGCTGGTAGATGACAGATGACAGTTGTGGTATGACTCAGTAACAGCCCCAGGCTCCTGGCTGATAGATGACAGGTATCTCAAACAGCGTCCCCAGGCTGGCTGGTAGATGACAGTTGTATCTCAGTAACAGCGTCCCCAGGCTAACTACTGGCTGGTAGATGACAGTTGTATCTCAGTAACAGCGTCCCCAGGCTAACTACTGGCTGGTGGATGACAGTTGTATCTCAGTAACATCGTCCCCAGTCCCTGGTGGATGACAGGCTAACTACTGATGGCTGGATGACAGTTGTATCTCAGTAACATGCCCCAGTGACCCCAGACAGTTGTATCTCAGTAACATCATCCCCAGGCTAACTGCTGGTGGCTGTGGATGACAGTTGTATCTCAGTAACATCGGCCCCAGCTTGACTGCTGGCTGGTGGATGACAGTTGTATCTCAGTAACATCATCCCCAGGCTAACTGCTGGCTGGTGGATGATAGTTGTATCTCAGTAACATCATCCCCAGGCTAACTGCTGGCTGGTGGATGACAGTTGTATCTCAGTAACATCGGCCCCAGCTTGACTGCTGGCTGGTACATGACAGTTGTATCTCAGTAACAGCAGGCTAACTACTGGCTGGTGGATGACAGTTGTGGCTGGTGGATCTCAGTAACATCATCATCCCCAGGCTAACTGCTGGCTGGTGGATGATAGTTGTATCTCTAACATCATCCCCAGAACTGCTGGCTGGTGGATGACAGTTGTATCTCAGTAACATTGGCCCCAGCTTGACTGCTGGCTGGTACATGACAGTTGTATCTCAGTAACATCATCCCCAGGCTAACACTCATGACCTCCATAACTGCTGGCTGGTGGATGACAGTTGTATCTCAGTAACAGCGTCCCCAGGCTAACTGCTGGCTGGTGGATGATAGTTGTATCTCAGTAACATCGGCCCCAGCTTGACTGCTGGCTGGTGGATGACAGTTGTATCTCAGTAACATCATCCCCAGGCTAACTGCTGGCTGGTGGATGATAGTTGTATCTCAGTAACATCATCCCCAGGCTAACTGCTGGCTGGTGGATGACAGTTGTATCTCAGTAACATCGGCCCCAGCTTGACTGCTGGCTGGTACATGACAGTTGTATCTCAGTAACAGCGTCCCCAGGCTAACTACTGGCTGGTGGATGACAGTTGTATCTCAGCTGGTACTGCTGGCTGGTGGATGACAGTTGTATCTCAGTAACAGCGTCCCCAGCTTGACTGCTGGCTGGTAGATGACAGTTGTATCTCAGTAACAGCGTCCCCAGGCTGACTGCTGGCTGGTAGATGACAGTTGTATCTCAGTAACAGCGTCCCCAGCTTGACTGCTGGCTGGTAGATGACAGTTGTATCTCAGTAACAGCGTCCCCAGCTTGACTGCTGGCTGGTAGATGACAGTTGTATCTCAGTAACAGCGTCCCCAGCTTGACTGCTGGCTGGTAGATGACAGTTGTATCTCAGTAACAGCGTCCCCAGCTTGACTGCTGGCTGGTAGATGACAGTTGTATCTCAGTAACAGCGTCCCCAGGCTGACTGCTGGCTGGTAGATGACAGTTGTATCTCAGGCATGCAGGTGAAACTGATAGTAGTGTATATCAAATGAAGTGACTAGCCTGATTCTAATCTGTACTCCCTCCTCTCACATCTCTCCTCTAGGCCAGACAACTCCTAGAGAAGGAATACAACTCCCTCATCTCTATGGGAACAGAGAGAAGACCAGATGAGGTATTAAAGAACACAGTAGGCTTAGTTCAGAGACTATGTGAAGACTGCATTTTCCACCTCATACAAGTCATTCTTTATAACTTGACAGTTTGACAATGTTGACAGACCTTTTTTTCTTTATTTCTCTCTCTCTTTCTCTCCCCTCTTTTCTCTCCCCATTTCCCCCCTTCTCTCTACCCCCCCTCCATTAGGATGCGACTAAGACGTTCACCCGCTCCCCTTCCTGGAGGAAGATGTTCAGGGAGAAGGACCTTAGGGGGGTGACCTCAGACTCATCAGAGAACCTGCCTGCTAACTTCCGTGCCTCGGCCATCTCCACACCCTCTGTGACCCTGAGAAAGGTTCAGAGTGACGGTGAGAAGGATGACTTCTCCCCCTAACCTCTGACCCTTCCCTTTGGCCACGCTCTCAGATTCCTATTTGTTCTGCTTCTTACACCTCCAGGGCTGTTCTTCTAATATCACTCAGAAGGTCACGCGTTGGACAATTTATGACCCCTTAAAACCCTGGATAACACATTTACTTTGGGCTAGTCATACTGATTTATTAATCGAGAAAAACAGCTGTCTTTGTCTTGAAGTGGGTTGCATGTTACGTTAGAGAAGAAATGTAAGACCAGTGTCACATGCGAGTATGTTCAGATGTACCCCATTCATAGAAGCTTACTAACTTTTGCGCCGATTGATGATAGTATTTTCTGTCTGGGGAAGTTTTGTTAAAAGCCTTGACGCTTGTTCTAAACGTTAACACGCATCGCTTGCGGTACAGTTTTGGAAACATAAGGAACTTGTCTTTCATATCAGCGAGAAACAATTTTCTAAAAACAAAAGGTTCAATTACTACACACATTTCTAGGGTTCCCACACGGCCATATTTCCAATGTTACAGCGCTTGACAGAGAAGAGTAGACTACCTGTGCTAATTAGCATTCGGCGTCTCAGAACATCTGTGTGTAAAAGGAAGACGGACGCCACAAACGTGTTGTCACTGAAAGATACTGTCGGACGCCACAAACGTGTTGTCACTGAAAGATACTGTCGGACGCCACAAACGTGTTGTCACTGAAAGATACTGTCGGACGCCACAAACGTGTTGTCACTGAAAGATACTGTCGGACGCCACAAACGTGTTGTCACTGAAAGATACTGTCGGACACCACAAACGTGTTGTCACTGAAAGATACTGTCGGCTCAACTGTTTTAAAACCAGTTAAAATAGTCTACAGTAAGTGTATATTTTGCATTTGTGAAATTATTTTGATGTGACATGAAAGTAGAGGGCGTTGTGTTTCTAAAATCTTATCACAATTGAGAGTCGAATCACGTTTAGATGAAGTATTTTGCCTATAAACAGAACATGTAAGGTCCTAGGACTATAAAGAGTAACATTAGGCTCCTTCCGTCCATTATTGGGCTTGTTCCAACACTGGTGGCATTAGCTTGGATATTCATATGCAAAACCTCCAGTGGCTCGCTCCTACAGGACACAGCAGGTTCAGAGGGCAAGGCAACCACAATTTCCTCCTCCCACAATTTTATAATAGTACATCATGGAAAAGTTCAATGCTATTTAGTCGTTATTTTGATCATGTTTCTCTCTCCTTCTCTCTTAGTGAACTCTGGGCCTCGCGGTGAGGCACCCTCAGTCAGGACATACTCTTGCTGAAGGACACAGAGGTGAGAAGCCCTCAACTAACACATTAAACACATGTAGTAGCTAGTTAGAGTTCTCTCATGGTTTGATTTGTAACAAAACCTTCAGGCATGCCAGATAGCTTGCATGTGTGCATATTGAAGTGTTTTGACTTGTTTTCAAGCTACATTGTTTGTTGTGGTGCTGTGTTGTGAGCTTTATTGTTTGTGGGTGAGGTCTTTAGCGGTGGGCTTGGTTCATTGGTTGATGGGGATTTGGTTTGAGTGAAGTCAGGAGGACAGTAGTGTGCATGAGAGTAATCCTGTGTTTCTCCTCAGGGCCATGGTGACTGGATCACGACTGGACTGCCCTCCTCTCATTCATTCACAGGAGGGGAAAGCAGCAGAGAAGCAATGAATATATACATTTATTAAATATAAATCTATTGGTCTGACCATTCTGCAATAACAGAGATAAAGAAGAAATGACAGAGATGGAGAAACAACAAAGGGAAAAGAACATGAAGAATGTATGAAATATTGACAGGATATATACTGTACGTACATGGATAGAGGGGTAGGATGAGGCAGGACGACTGTTTTATCTCTCTTTGTTCTGTCTCAATATGTGATTGTGCGATGTGGAGTTGTGTGCTGAGGAGGAGACTGATATCCAATGTCACCTATTGTGGCTCTCTATCTGTTAGCTTCTATGGTGCTGTCAGAGGTTCTCCTAAGTTGGTTAGAGTGCTGCAGTAAAACCATGTCCCCATTTAGGCCGCCATCTTGGCTCCAGCCACATCAGAGGGGCAGCAAGCCGCTCCTCTACTCATGGTTTGTCCATTGGCACCTTGAAAGCTGAGAGGCACTAGGTTCTAGTGTAATCTCTTTTGAATGGAATCTATTGTGGAGATCAAAAGCAGGGCCACAGCAGCAAGGATACGATGGGATAGGGGGCCACAGCAGCAAGGATACGATGGGATGGGGGGCCACAGCAGCAAGGATACGATGGGATGGGGGGGGGGGCCACAGCAGCAAGGATACGATGGGATGGGGGGCCACAGCAGCAAGGATACGATGGGATGGGGGGGCCACAGCAGCAAGGATACGATGGGATGGGGGGCCACAGCAGCAAGGATACGATGGGATGGGGGGCCACAGCAGCAAGGATACGATGGGATGGGGGGGCCACAGCAGCAAGGATACGATGGGATGGGGGGCCACAGCGGCGGGAATCCGATGGGATTGGGGGCCACAGCAGCAAGGATACGATGGGATGGGGAGGCCACAGCAGCGGGGATCCGATGGGATGGGGGGCCACAGCAGCGGGGATCCGATGGGATGGGGGGCCACAGCAGCAAGGATACGATGGGATGGGGGGCCACAGCAGCAAGGATACGATGGGATGGGGGCCACAACAGCGGGGATATGATGGGATGGGGGGCCACACAGGCATTGTGTTAAATGGCTGTGATGTAATTTAGTCATTTGTAGGTATCCACTAAAGCCAGTTAAATTAGAGTGGGGGGACATGTTGTTGAAGCCAGGTTACATACTGCAGGTCTAGTACAAAGCCCAGGGTAATGGCTTTCTAGATGTGGTGGACTTTACAGCTCTCATCATCAGCTCAGGTTCATTGGGTGCCCCTGGAAGACGAGGGGAAAGATGGAGGTGTGACGAAGGTGAGATAAAACAGTCAAAGTGACCAGAAGAAAAGAGGATGGAGACGATTAATTTACTGCACGCAAGCCATAACAGAAACCAAGAGAGGAAGGATGATAAGCAGATCCAGGAAGAGAGAAGAGACTGTTGGAAGTCAAGAAAAACCTTTAGCTTCTGTGTTACGATGCATGTCAAACAACCAAGATGACAATGAAGTCAACTTTGGGGGGTGAAGATGATACACGTATATCTGTAGAAATCTAACCTATGAGGATGAAAGCCTGGGGAACCATTTGTAAAATGTGTGTATTTTTATTTTTATGTTTTTATGATAACTATATTTATTTTCATTATGTATGTATGTATTGAATAATTGTATGTACATGTTCATTTAATACTTAATTCTTACTAATTTAATTTGACCTAATTTGAAAAGTAAATATGAAACATTAAAAATGGTCAATAAAATATGCTACTGTATGTGTAAATTTTGAAAACAAATTGTGTTATGATTGAAAAAAATACATTTGAATGACGAAGATGATAATACAAATTGAAAATAACACCTGCAAAATAAACAGTCATGAAGATGTTGGTGATAAAAAGACAAAATAAAGTGGACTCGTGGTACAACACATCCCAATGTGTGTGTTCTCACTTTGTGTACCTGGGGTTGGCACGAATGTAGACAACAGGCGAGTGTGTGAGGGGAGGAGAGGCAGTGGTTTGTGTATTTGTGAGAAGAATGTTCAGCATGTATATACTGTATGTGCATATGACAGAAAGAGAGACAACACACCGATAGATCACACCATTGACACTTGCCGGGAAAGACCATTATGCATAAAAATCATAAAATAAGTTATAATAGTTTATCTTTTACTTATAGAATAAGAAACAGGCCTTTACAATATACATACATGTATTACAAAAATCCAAATGTATAAATATGTTGTACTGCATATACTATTGAGTGCAGAGTTCAAACTGCAAACTGAGGCGAATGGAATTCTTCAATCATCTAATGATCTAACTACAGGGAGAGATAAAATGCTTCTGTGGTTGTCACACTGCTGCATGGTTTCTATTGGTCACTCAAATGTTCTGATCACATATAACTGGCTACACTGTAAATGGACTGTTGCTCTCATGACAACAGTATGGGCATCATGATGACACCCAGCATTGTGCTCACAGTATACATGGCTCAATTCTCCTCTCTATCTTACTATTAAAGCACTCAGTGATAATGTTCTCTGTGAGACTTCACAAAGGAGGACTGGGGATGGTCAGTGCTCAGTATGGAATGTTGAGCAGTATCAGGCTAAATCACTAGGTGCTGCCAGTCTCTTCCTCTCCCATTCAGAGCAGAGGCCAGATGCCAGAGACTGGAATCATGTAACAACAACAAACCTATCAATCCACATACCTTTCTCTATAAATATACATACTTTCATACATAAAAGCATACTGATCACATATTGTACACATATATAAAGAAATATATTAATTTAAAACTCATGCTTACATACAGTATTACTCAGCAATTTAAATCACTATTTTGATATGATAGTTTTCCCTAAGTTGTATTGTTGAGGTTTTATTGTTTTTGTGTAGTCACTCTCACTGAGCCCGTGATGGGTGGAGGGGTTGTCTTGCCTACACTCTTTAAAAAAAAGTGATATCTAGAACCTAAGGGTTCTTTGGCTGTCCCCATAGGAGAACCCGTTGAAGAACCCATTTTGGTTCCAGGTAGAACACTTTTGAGTTCCATGTGGAACCCTTTCCACAGAGGGTTCTACATAGAACCTCAAAAAGGGTTCGACCTAGAACCAAAAAGGGTTCTCCTATGGGGACAGCCAAAGAGCCCGTTTGGAACCCTTTTTTTTGTAAGAGTGCAGCTATCATAAGAAGAATGCACTAATGTAAGTCGCTCTGGATAAGAGGCACCCTGGCCTATAAAGTAACACCTACTGTCTAATTGACATTACATCCAATGTTCCAAGCATTATCTGTGTTAACATTACTTCCACATGATCCTCTCCACCTTTCCTCCATCTCCTGCCCTCACTCCCTTCCTCTGTTTTTCCTGGTTACTCTGGACAGTAGGACACACACGCAGGACGAGTTGATGCGGACCCACCTCCAGCCCTGCAGACCGTTGTTGTCAACAGTGAGGGCTCGGACATATGTGTCCTTGGCCTTACACTGACTCACCCACTGTCTGATGTCCACGCCCCGGCAGCTGGCCCCGGACACACCTACGGGTCCTGTCCCTGTTACTGCTGCCGAGGCCCCTGCCCCCCCAGCCTCCCGCTGCGGCCCAACGCCCCTCTGCTGCCCCTCCTGGCGGCAGCGAGTCTCATAGAAGTACTGCTTCAGCGCCCCCTTGACTGTCTTGATCTCTGGCACGATGTTGACTGTTTTACCCCTATCGTCGAATACCGTCGTCTTGTCCGTTACCCACACACTCTCCGACTCGCACACCGGCATCTCACCCCGCCCGGTGTGGGACAAGTGCGAGCGCTTGTGCCTGGGGGCGGGGCGAGGGGGCTCCCTGGCCCCCCTGAGAGTGTCCACCCAGCTCAGCGGCACACTCCCGTCCGTCTCTCGGTCCCCATGACCCTCCATGTGTCCGTCTGCGTCCGACACTTCCTCCTCCTCCTCCTTGTCCTCTCCTTCTATGGGCAACATGCCTGACTCCAGCATAAGGAGGAGGGGCGGGTGCTCTGGAGGAGAGGAAGAGAAAAGGACCCGCGGGTGTGCATCTAAAAACAGCAGCTCTTGCTTCTCCTTCACACCTTCCAGCCCCTGACCCAGCCCTAACCCTAGTCCTACTTCCATTCCTTCCTCTGACAAATCCGGACCTTTCCCAGCCCCTGCCCCAGGCCCACCCTCCCTCCCCTCCTCTCCCCTGTTATCACTGCTCTCTGTCCTAGCCTCTGCTCTCTGCGGGGTCCTCTGACTGGAGGGATCTGGCCCAGTGTTACTGTGGTGTCCAGCATTAGTGGAAGGTTTGTAAGTTTCCACCACATACATGTTGGGAGGTCTGAGATCCTGTTCATCGGTCCTGGGGTCTAGAGAGTGATGATGGTTTTCCTTCTGAGCCATGTCTCTAAAGCTGCTGTCATCACCAGCTCTGCGGCTGTCTGGTTTATAGTCCCCTAGTACATAGTTCTCCTGGGAGGGGTAGTCCTGATGACTGCTGCCATTGGTGCTCCTGAGTTTTCCTCCATTAGTGTTAGAATATTTATTTAAACCAACGCTGTTCGTGTTTTCTGTATGAAAATTGCTTTTTGACAGATAACTTTGTTGTTTTTGCTTTCCTTTCAAAGTTTGCACCTCCTCTTTAATTATGGAGGGGTTATTGTAGTCCTTGTAGTCCACATTGTAGGCCTGAGGAGCTGGAAGTGTGGAGTAAGATCTGGGGGAGTGACTGGAAGAGTCATCGATGTCCTCTGTGTGGTCGTCCAGGCTACTGCCGGGCTCCGTCATCGCAGCAACAGTACTGGTCACAGGGCTGTGAGGGAAGGGCAGGGCCGAGGCGATCACCATGGCAACCAGGGGAAGCCAGTGCATCACTCCCAACACGTATCAACTGAGGATGGAGAGACGGGTATGGGGAGAGAGAGAGAGAGAGGAGAGACGGGTATGTGGAGAAAGAGTAGGAGGAGAGACGGGTATGGGGAGAGAGAGAGAGAGAGAGACGGGTATGGAGAGAGAGAGAGAGAGAGAGAGAGAGAGGAGAGACGGGTAAGGGGAGAGAGGAGAGACGGGTATGGGGAGAGAGAGAGAGAGGAGAGAGGCGGGTATGGGGAGAGAGAGAGAGAGAGAGAGAGAGAGAGAGGAGAGAGACGGATATGGAGAGAACGAGAGAGAGAGAGAGAGACGGATATGGAGAGAGAGAGAGAGAGAGAGAGAGAGAGAAAGGAGAGACGGGTATGGAGAGAGAGAGAGGAGAGACGGGTATGAAGAGAGAGGGAGAGGAGAGATGGGTATGGGGAGAGAGAGAGGAGAGACGGGTATGGGGAGAGAGAGAGGAGAGATGGGTATGGGGAGAAAGAGAGGGAGGAGAGACGGGTATGGGGAGAGAGAGAGAGAGAGAGGAGGAGAGACGGGTATGGGGAGAGAGAGAGAGGAGAGATGGGTATTGGGAGAGAGAGAGGAGAGACGGGTATGGGGAGAGAGAGAGGAGAGAGACGGGTATGGAGAGAGAGAGAGAGAGAGAGAGAGAGGAGAGATGGGTATGGAGAGAGAGAGAGAGAGAGATGGGTAAGGGGAGAGAGGAGAGACGGATATGGGGAGAGAGAGAGAGAGAGAGAGAGAAAGAGAGAGAGGAGAGACAGGTATGGGGATAGAGAGAGAGGAGAGGCGGGTATGGGGAGAGAGAGAGAGAGAGAGAGAGGAGAGAGACGGATATGGAGAGAACGAGAGAGAGAGACGGATATGGAGAGAGAGAGAGAGAGGAGAGACGGGTATGGAGAGAGAGAGAGAGAGATGGGTATGGGGAGAGAGA